>NC_053518.1:87990845-88301300 GCF_016920715.1 Anopheles arabiensis
GCATATCTCTGTCATCTCTTACGGAGAAGATTTGTGGGCCCATCCCCGGGAAGGGACGGATTTGGCATCGATCGTCCGCCCTCTCCGCGTACACTCGTCTAATTGCTTCATCCTTGTAAAATTGGCTTTGTTTTGTCGAAGGCTGTTTGTACATAGTGCGAATAGTAAAGTTTAATAAGAATTTTGTTTTAGAATGAGCTGAACAAATCAACGCTCTCCCAGTCGCGTCGCGGGTTAGTTTTTATGTGTGTGTGTGTGTGTGCGAGAGTTGCATAAACCAACCTCCGTGTGTGGTGGTGGCGACCCTTTTCGAGCTTTCGAAGGGTTGCCGCGGGGGGTGCAATCTTTCACGATTGCTATTCTTTACAACCGGCACACAAACCCCCCCCCCCCCTCACAGTTCATATAATGTAAATATTGTTACTGCACGTAAACAAACACGAACACGTTATATACGCAGACCCTGTTGCAGATGTTGTGTGCCTGTCTAGTGCGACAATTGATGATCGATCGGTCGACTTGGTTGGCAGCAAAAACCGGAGCAAGAAAAGACGGAAGGCATCGTATGTGGATGTGTGTGTGAGTGTGTCAGTGGCGTGAGTGGTGGTGATGATGAGATGGTCATAGGACATCACATCCTACTACCCTCACGCCGTCGAGAAACGGCAACGGTTTTACGGCGTCATCGGTGCCGCTCGCTGGAAGCAAGGTGTAAACTGCGGAAATGTGTGTGAGTGTGTGCGACTTGTTTCATACTATTTAAATTATTAAAACCTATTTCTAAAATGCCCTCTTATATAATTGCTATGGCAAGCGGAAGAAGAAGAAAACAAACACAGAAAAAAGGAAGAAAAAACATAGAACATCAAGAGGTGTGTAGGAAAGAACCGCGCAAACTTGGTGCGCGAACCCCCGGCGGCAAGCGATTAGAAAGAGAGAGAGAGAGAGGGAGAGTGCAAGCTAGGAGCTGCAAACGAAAACATAATAATTACACACACACAACTGCTAATACTACTATTATTATGATTACCTATTATAATTGCTACGAATAATGGTGTTTTTCTACCCGTTGCTGTGAGGGAAAGATTTAAGCGCGAGAGAGAAGGCAACGGTAATAATACGCGGAATAGTGTTAAACGCGATCTAATACGCAAGCGAATGCGCGCCTTGACACGCGAACATGGGGCGATTTGTATGTGTGTGTATGTGTTTGTGATGCGTTAGTGTGTCACTTGAAAAGCGTTGGGTGGGGAAATGGCCCGGCTCTTCTTAAGCCGCGCTCAATGTCAGCAAATGCTCGAAATGTGCCGAAATGCTAAATGTCCCCGAAAAGAACAGCAAAGCCGCGAAAAAAGGTGAAACGAGCGAAATGAAATGTGTTCCATCGAGTAAAAAAATAAAACAAACGGAAGCATCAGATCAAGTGAGAATGGCACGCGTCGAATGGCTTCAGGTCACCCCACCGCCGCCCCCGCCTCCCTGCGTTGTTCCATCTGGCTGGTGGAACCCGGAGCGTGATTTGGTTTTATTTCCTTCATGGTAAATAAAATTTAAATCTTAAACGACGACCTCAACGGAAAGGTGTGATTTGAAAATAAAGGAGAGCGGAAAAGGGAATCAGTAATAACAGACACACACACGCAAAAGCGAACGTTACACACACAAACACACGCATCGTTCCGGGAGTGCATGTCAAGGACCGCATAGAGAGTTCTGTAATAATATTCTTAAAGAAAGATATAAAACAGCAAGCAGAAACGGCTAAACAAACAAAACAAAACAAAACAAAAAAAGAACCTACGCGTTATTAAAAAGCAAACGAAACGGGATTATAATTTTGAAGAAACAAAAATATATATTATGGAAAACATTGACAGTGAAAGCGAGAAGTGAGATAGCGACAGCGAGAAAGCGAGAAAGAGAGACAGAGAGGAAGAGAGAAAGCGAGAGAGTGCAAATATATTTAAAGTTTTATTATTTTCCCCCTCCTCCTCCTTTTGTTCATTCCGTTCGGTTGATTTCTACCTTGGAACGTTATTTTCTAGTTAAGAAAGTTTCGGAACAACGGAATGGAATTCATCCCTTGATTAGTTCTCAATGCTTATAAGGAAAATGCTCAGTAAAAATTCCAATTGCTATTTAACTTATGAATTGTTTATTAATTTGTACCGCACACACACAGTTTCTACTGTTTGCCTGAGTTTTCCGTTTTTTCGGTATTTTCGTCCTCCTTTCTGTGAGGCTGCTCCTTCTCTGCAGCGTTTGGTTCATCACCTTCGGCGTCGTTTTTGGATTGAGGTGTTGAGTTTTCGGTTGATTCTTCTGCCGTTTCGTCTGTGTGTTGTGCTGTTTCGTCCTTCCCACTTGTAACACTCTCCTTTCGGGCAGCATCATCGCTGGTTGCGTCATTTTGCCCCTCAGGACAAGGGTCCGTCTCCATCGCGTCCTTCGAATCTTCGCTCTGAGCCGGCCCATCGTCACCGTCGTCTTCCCCCTCACTCTCGTCAGACGATCCTTCCACCTCGTTTCCGCTTTCGCTGAGCTTCGGCTTCTTGCCCCGGTGGTGCGTCTTTTGCTTCGCCTTTTTCTTCAACCGCTTGGCCCGCTTCTTCGCCGTCCGCTCCTCGGCCGCCTTTCTGTTGTCCTCCAGCTTCTGCTGAAACGCATCGTCCAGCTGTTCGGCGTGGCTTTTCTCCTGTATTTGCTTCTGGCGGGCGTACTCCTTCCGCCGCAGATGGCGATACACGTGGAACTCGCCCGAACCGGCCCCCGCACTCGAGCCCATCACATTGCGCACGAACGACGGTATGGCGGTGGAATGGTCCCGGTTTTTGCTCGGCGCCGGTATGATGACGGGTTTGTCCTGTGCGATACGAATCAAAGGGGAAACGGTAAATGTTGGCCCTCCGCCAGGGGGTGTTTGGAGTTTGCTTACCGGGTTCTTCATCAGCTTCTCCAGCTTAGCCCGCTGTATGTCGGCCGCATTGCGCACGACAAACTTTTTCTTTTCCACCTCCTTATCCTTCTGCTTCACTTCGTTTCGTATTTCCATGGTGTTGTGTCGTTTTTTAGCCTGTAATTCGACTGTATGCTCACAAATTCGACAAACGAAATGCAATCGAGCAGGAATGTTTACATATTTGTCTTCTGTTGTTGTTTCTATCCATTAGCTGGGCTGACACAGTGGTCGCTCCAGAGGACAGAATTAGGAAAAAGAATTTTTATAAATATTTTAGAATTTTCCTTTGGAGAGATATTTCCTCAAATATTTTTTTGATAAAAACAATTTGAAAACATTCGGTTACAACACACATTTATCATGCCTTATTTTAATTAAATTGTAATAATAAAAAGAAAAAGTTCATTACCCACAAATGTCAAAACCCACCGTGCAAACGGTTTTCAAACGGCCTCTTTCGGCCCTCACCCGCCCCTATGCAGTTTGTTGTGACAGTTCGCCTGACAGCTGTCGCGAGCCGTGTGCGCGTGCATTCTGGTGGTGTGTGAGTGTGCCTTGGCGATTTCGGAGAGCGGACGGAAAATTCAGGCCGAAGAAAACAGCCGGACTGGTGCTTGGTTGGTGCAAATAGGGCGACAGGACTTCCGGGTGCTTTTCACACTTACCTCCCTTCCCTCGCACAGGAAGCAGTGTCCTTGCCTTGCCGCGCGCGCTCTCGTGTTCGTGTGTGCGTGTGTGTGTGTGTGTACAGTGCATGGAAATTACAGAGACCGTGAAGAAGGAAGAAGTTTCGTCCAATCGTGCCGTCGCACCGTGTGGAAGCAGCGTGTGACTTTCGACCGAAACGTGCGTGTGTAGAACCAGGAAACCGCCAGTGTTGTCTGCCTAAAGGAGCGGGTTGTGAAATATGGCACTGGAAACGGAAAGTGTTCAATCGGCCGGAGCCGCAACGGAGGCGCTGTCCACCGCTGGTTCCGGGGAGGCGGGCGGCAAAAAGAAAGGTTAGATTTTATTTTTTTCAGCCAACCGTGGGAGAGCATGCGAGTTTTGCAATCTTCTAACCCTCCCTGCGCCGTCTCGGGGCACACATTGTGCAAAGATGATGCAATTGACGGTCGAGCGTGTAATCCTCCGGCAGGAGACACAGCACGCTGTGTGATAGTCGATATACATATCCTGCAGCGGGAGCGGATTCTTATCGATGTGCCGGTATCGGCGACGGTAAAACCCCGATCGGACCGCGTGGTGGCACGACGAAAAAACCTTCTGCGCTCGCACCGCCCGTAGTCATATAATCAGTTACGTAATTACGACCATTTGACGGATGCTTGCCGATGGGTTCGCCGTGCATGGATGGGTTGGCCGTAAGATCGGTTGCTTTGTTTGTCGTTAGAACGTTGCGTTCGATTGGTTCGAAAGTTTCTGCCAGATTGAACGGGAATAATTTGTTCGAAAAACACATGTAAAAATTGCTTTTTTGTTATTACATTTTATTACATGATGATATGGGTGCATTACTTCGAGCTGGACACATACTGTGGTTTATTTGTCGACTGCATTTTTTGGGGCACCTGAGAATCAAACTTAGTGTAAAAAGCGATTGTTTGTATTTTTCATAATTCAAGAGTTTTTTGTTTTGTAAGCGTGAAATTTTAATTAATTTAAGATGTAATAGAACCGTGGTAAAATAAGTTACAAAACATAGTTCCATTCCAACGCCTATGTTTGGGGTCTTTTCATTAGCCTTAACGCAGACCTAGGAAACGGCACGGCCTACTTATTTAATAAATATTTTATTTAAATTCAGCCAATTTTAAATATATTTTTTTATTTATTATAGTTGGGTAATTTATTAATTTAAATTCAATGTATTTAAACGCTTGGGACCAATCAAGCAAACTTTTATTGTGAAAACATTTTAAAGTAAATTTTAACAAAATTCCAACTCTTGCAAAGCGTTAAACGCACGTTTCGTGTAGCAGCCGATAAGAAAGATCCACCTTTGGTTGTGTATTTCCAGTGAAGAATGATAAAGTGTTTTCTTTAGTTGCCGTATCTGTTTGTCTGGCTGGTTGTTGGACCCTGCCAAGAAGCGCCCAACCTATTTTCGAAAGGCATGCAGATGAGCATCGCTTTGGTCTCTTTGGCCCGATAAGCACGTGTGCGCGAGAGAGAAGCGGCCCAGAAGCGGCCCCCGTCTTCCAGATTGACATGGTTCATGTGTGTGTGTGTGCGTCTCTCCCGTCGCTGCACCGTACCGAATAGATACGGTCACCGGGTTTATCTGTTTAGTCTCTTTTTCGCTCTGGCTTTGCTTAATAGATCGCGCCAGTCATTCCCGGAGTAGAGAGACCACACGACGAACGAACGGACAGACCCCCTAAAGAAGATGCGATGCGTACCTCGGGACAGCAACGGGGCACACACTGACTGGTGTGCGCCGAGCACTCCTTTTCTTATCTTTTGCCCGGTGATGATCCCATGGAAGAGCGAAGAAGAAGGGTACGTGCGTGTGCGTAAGTGAAGTGCGCGGGCTAGTCGAGAGATGCTTTCCGTGCAGGAACGAAATTGGACAACAATCTGTACGCGGTGGCAAAGAGGGAAGCGCGGCAAGGCGCACAGGAGGGCTGCGTGTGTGGCAACAGACTTAACTAGGACAGCTTCACACAACCGCACACCCAGGGCACGCTTGCTCACTATCGTTTCAGCTACCGGATTGTGTGTACAAGGCTCCGTCCAGGAAAAGAGTTTTGAAGTGGCCCTTCCCCCCTTCCCACCGCGCATGATGAACTGGTCGGCGCCCCCTATCAGCGCTCCCCGTTGATGATAGTTTACTCTTTGTCTGATTGATTGCGAATCGACGTTTCCCATTTAGCAACCACGGAAGGCACGGGTCTCTCCCTGTGGGCTAAACCTCGGAATGGGAAAGAAGAAAAGTAAAACAACCGCCCGACACAAAAGCAAGCAAGCACAAATATGCATCTTAAGACGGCGGCGGCGGCGGTGGCGAGAAGAGCGGCTTTATTTGAACTTGGCAACACGACATCCGCGTAAAAGTGCACACAAAACGCAGCAGGCGCTCGCTCGTCCGTCGTCACTCGATTGCGCGCGCGCGCTGCTGACGAACCAGACGAGAGAGAAGGAGAGAGAGAGAGAGAGAGAGCGAAGCCGCGGATGCGCATAGATCAGTGCCGGGCGAATGCACTTTGACTACCCGGGGGGATTGTGTTTCAGTTGCACATTTGCACATTTGGTGGACCGCTTCTGCCCACCGATATTGGACGCGTTCGTCTCTTGAACGCGCGGGAAACGTCCCGAGGAGTCTGCCTTTTTTGTTTGTTTCGTCACTCCGTTTGTCAAGCAAACGTCCGGAAGCACTCCCCACATGTGTGTGTGTGTGGTTTGCAAAGTAGCGAAGAAGATGATGATGGCAAGATGGGATATTTTCATCAGTCAGTCTCAATAAATGCTAGAAAATCGTTGCATTCGGTGGTTAATGGTATGGAAATCTTTTATTCCTAATAATCTTCAAGTGCGCTTTTGAATGGTGGACGTAAAATAAGCTGCAATTGCAGGTTATTATCACAAAGTTCTCATTCAAAGCTCAAACTGTAACTCAAAACCATTGACAAGCTGTCGTCCGTTCTCCTGTGCATAGATTCTAAATCTACTTTGACGGTGAGAAGCTCCATCTCCCCATCTCTCTTGTTGTCTATTTTAGGGTATAACGACGGTGCGCCACCGCCATGCGGTTGTGCTGGCGCGTTTTGTGCCCATTTGTGCGACGTCGCCGGTAAAAGAGTCGCCGTTTTGTCACTGCAACGTCTGCAAACGAACGGGAAATGGGAAGGGAAAAAAGGAACACGACACGACAGGAGAAACCAATCACCGCTCCACTAGGAATAGCCCGCCATGCCCGGCGGATGAATATGTTCAAAAATAAACAGTTCACTCACACTGTCGTTGTTGGGTTTGGGTGTGCTGTGCGCTGATTGCTACTGCCGCCGATGGGATTGATTTGAAATTCGAACACCCCGATCCCATCCCATATACATATTCCGCCATCGTCGTCACGTGGCAGAGGTATTCCCCGCAGAGCCGGAGAGAAGAGAGGCAGCCAGACACAATTTGGTCTGTGCTGGTCAGCCAAACAAAAAAAAGAAAAGGAATGGCCTAGCTTCTGTTCGTCATACCTTCGCTGTTTGTCTGACGAGTTCCGGTCTTCAGTTAGCACCTCCTCCGTCCGTTGTGTGCGCGTGTTTGTGTTTATGCATGTATCACGGTGCGATGCATATTGTGTTGGTCGAGTTTCTCTTCTGCCGACCTAATATTATCATACTTTTCTACTTCAACCATCTCGACATTTGTATGCTTCAAGGGGTTTATTGCGCTTGTTGCTGTGGGTTTGAGCTAAATTTTTAAGCAAATAGTTTCCCTTCCACGGATGCATGTTGCAGCGATTAGGAACAGTCGTTCAAAAAAGCGCCATTTTAAAATTGAAATATAGAGTAGCGATGGGTAAAGTTGGCAAACATTCGGACTCCGAGCCCACACCGGTAATTTCGTAACCGACTCCTGAAGTTATGCTGGGTGGACCCATTTTCCGGAGTAGTTCGTCGGGAATCTCCCGGAATCGTCCGGAGTCGTTCAGAGTCGTCCAGAGTCGTCCAGAGTCGTCTAGAGTCGTCCAGAGTTGTCTAGAGTCCATCGGAACAACTCCGAACGATTCCGGTTGACGCTGGACGACTCTAGACGACTATGGACGACTCTGGACAACTCTGGACGACTCTGGACGACTCTGGGCGACTCCGAACGACTCTTGACGACTCTGGACGACTCCGAACGACTTCGGACGACTCCGTACGACTCCGGGCGACTCAGGACGACTCTAGACGACTCTGGACGACTCTGGACGACTCTGGACGACTCCGAACGACTCTTGACGAATCTGGACGACTTCGGACGACTCCGTACGACTCCGGACGACTCTGGACGACTCTGGACGACTCTGGACGACTCTGGGCAACTCTGAATGACCCTGGACGACTCTGGACGACTCCGGGCGACTCTGGACGACTCTAGACGACTCTAGGCGACTTTGGACGATTCTGGACGACTCTGGACGACTCTGAACGACTCTGGACGACTCTGGACGACTCCGAACGACTTCGGACGACTCCGAACGACTTCGGACGACTCCGTACGACTCCGGACAACTCTGCACGACTCTGGACGACTCTGGACGACTCTGGACGACTTCGGACGACTCTGGACTGCTCTGGACGACTTCGGACGACTCTGGACGACTCTGGACGACTTTGGATAACTCTGGATGACTTCAGACGACTCCGACTCTGCTCAGATCCGCAGTCGGATTTTGCTGCAGTCGGATTTTGCCGCAGTCGGAATCGGACTAGTAATAGCCGGAAATCGCTCCAAAGAGCACACCACTAATATTGAGTTCGTATCGAATCGCATCTCTCTGAAGATTCGATTGGAATTGTGGCCGACAGAAGAATGATCTCAAATTCGTTTCATATTATCGATAAAAGAAACGAAACTAAAACATGTCATTAATCATTCTTTCCGTCCATCCTAGCGTTAATTTAACGTCCAGCACAATTAACGAGTAAGAAGACAACCGAAACCCATAAAAAATAAACAAAACAAGGATCCCCCCAAAGTTCAAGGTCTTCTATATGCTCGCGAGGCGTAAAGCATGGCTGCCGCTGCACCGCACGCACGCGGGACGGACTGATGTGATAAACGCGCTACAAGAAAAAAACAAAAACGCCTCACACGTATACATAGAAGCGGTACACGGTTTTGATGGTCCGCACACGACGATTGGACGATTAAAATGTTCTCAAGAGAGAAAGGAAGCCCGGGGGTGGGAGAAGAAGTTTGGAAGGGCAAATGAATTAAAGGTCGACGGCGGTTGTAGAAAAACACGGTTGCGGTGCAGATGCTTCGCTGTTCGCTGTTTGTCCGTTGTTTGAACGCCACCGTACCGTACCGGGTCCTATTTTTACATGTTCACATTTACACAGTGAAGAAAGTGTATCTATTTTCTGTTCGTACGCTATTTTCACGACTGCAGCAGGAATGGTGCTGTGGTTGGCTTATGCTCTGGCCGGGCGGCGGAGAGCGTGAAACACGATCATCACACGCGGGAGTTGTTGGGGCAATGGTTTTACGTAATGTTTGCTTCTCTATCCTGACCGTCTCCGTGTGAGTGTTTTTCAATTTTGATTCGAGAGTTTGGGAGAGAATGTTGATGCTGTTCTAAACTAGTCATTTTTGTAACTTTAATAATATTTATTTAAAATTACATTTAACCAATCCAAACTCGGCGTTAATTTTGTTTTCTTTCGTTTCTTTAAGGTATGGCGAAGAACAAAAAACAGAATGGAAAAGCAAAAACTCCCCCGGTGGTGGCAGCGGCGGCCGGTGAGCAAAAGGAAACGATCGGCAACGGACACGCGGAACAGAACGGGCTGAACGGACACGCGAGCTCGGAAGAGTCGGACCCGGCCGCTGCTGGCCCGAACGAGTCCGCGGACGATAAAAGCGCTGGCGTTGCCGGTGGCGGAGAGACCGAGCAGCAGCAGCAGCAGCAGCAGGAGGACGACGTGATGAGGCTGATGCAGGAGACCGGCTTTACGGTGCAGGTGCTGTCGCCGGGCGTGGAGCCGCTCTCGATACAGGTGTCGAGCATGGAGCTGGTGCAGGAGATCCACCAGCTGCTGATGGACCGGGAGGACACGTGCCACCGGACGTGCTTCTCGCTGCAGCTCGACGGCCGCACGCTGGACAACTTTGCCGAGCTGAAGAACATCGACGGGCTGCAGGAGGGTTCCGTGATCCGGGTGGTCGAGGAGCCGTACACAATGCGCGAGGCGCGCATTCACGTGCGCCACGTGCGCGATCTGCTGAAATCGCTCGATCCGGCCGACGCGTACAACGGCGTCGACTGCAGCTCGCTCACCTTCCTGCACACCATCACGATGGGCGACATTATGGAGAAGAAAAAGACGCGCCAGGAATCGGTCGACTGTACGCCGCCCGACTTTATCATGCCGGGGGCTCGGGAGCGCCCGCTGCTACCGCTGCAGCCGGGCACGGGCAAGAAGGGCACCCCGCAACCGCTGAAGGTGCTGACGACCTCGGCGTGGAATCCGCCGCCCGGGCCGCGCAAGCTGCACGGCGACCTGATGTACCTGTACGTGGTGACGATGGAGGACAAGCGGCTGCACATTAGCGCCTGCTCGCGCGGCTTCTACGTCAACCAGTCGACGGACGACGCGTTCAACCCGCAGCCGGCCAACCCGAGCTACCTCTCGCACTCGCTGATCGATCTGCTGTCGCAGATTTCCGCCACCTTCCGGCGCTGCTTCGCGCAGATGCAGAAGAAGCGCACCCAGCGGCATCCGTTCGAGCGCGTCGCCACGCCGTACCAGGTGTACACGTGGACGGCGCCCGCGCTCGAGCACACGATCGACGCGATCCGGGCGGAGGACACGTTCTCGTCCAAGCTCGGCTACGAGGAGCACATCCCCGGGCAGACGCGCGACTGGAACGAGGAGCTGCAGACGACGCGCGAGCTGCCGCGGGCGACGCTGCCCGAGCGGTTGCTGCGCGAGCGGGCCATCTTCAAGGTGCACAGCGATTTCGTGACGGCGGCCACGCGGGGCGCGATGGCCGTCATCGACGGGAACGTGATGCCGATCAATCCGGGCGAGGACGCCAAGACGCAGATGTTCATCTGGAACAACATCTTCTTCTCGCTCGGGTTCGACGTGCGGGACCACTACAAGGAGCTGGGCGGCGATGCGGCCGCGTTTGTGGCGCCGCGCAACGATCTGCACGGCGTGCGCGTGTACAGCGCGGTGGACGTGGAGGGCCTGTACACGCTCGGCACGGTTGTGATCGATTACCGCGGGTATCGCGTGACGGCCCAGTCGATCATACCGGGCATTTTGGAGCGCGAGCAGGACCAGTCGGTCGTGTACGGGTCGATCGATTTCGGCAAAACCGTGCTGTCCCACCCGAAGTACCTGGAGCTGCTGAATGCGGCCGGCAAGCACCTGAAGATACTGCCGCACAGCGTGTACAACGACAAGGAGGAGGCGATCGAGCTGTGCTCGTCGGTGGAGTGCAAGGGCATCATCGGCAACGACGGGCGGCACTACATTCTCGATCTGCTGCGCACGTTCCCGCCGGATGTGAACTTCCTGGCGCTGCCGGCGGAGGAGGAAGCGGTCGGCAAGGAGAGCCGGGCGATGGGTTTCCCGATCGAGCACCGCCACAAGCTGTGCTGTCTGCGGCAGGAGCTGTTGGAAGCGTTCGTGGAGAATCGGTATCTGATGTTCATGAAGCATGCCGCCGTGCAGCTGCAGCAGTGCGTTAAAATGAAGCAGGAGCAAAAGGCGGCTGCCGCCCAGAAAACGGAGGAGGGTGGCAAACAGGCCGCCATCGAAGCAGCCGCCCCGGCGGAGGGCGATAAGACGCCAGCAAAGGATGCAAAGGACGGCAAGGAGGCAGGCAAGGATGCGAATGATGGCAAGGAGGAGGGATCGACGACCAAGGAAGCGGCGGCCGCGGCGGCTGCCGCACGCTCCGTACCGAAGCCAGACAGCGAGGACGCGAAGAAGCTGGTCGAGTCGCTGATCTCAAGCGACCAGAAGAACGAAAGCATGGAGGTGGTGAAGCGAGCGTGCGAAGCGGTCGGCTCGCTCAAGGAGTACGAGTTCAACATCCGCTTCAATCCGGACGTGTACTCGCCGGGCATACGGCACGTGGACGAGGAGCCGAACGCGGCCGGCTCGCTGCGCCGCCAGAAGCAGCTGGTAAAGGATGCGGCCGAGTTTCTGGTGAAGCACCAGATACCGAGCTTCGTACACGAGTGTCTCGACCACACGTCCGCCCCGATGGACGGCGTCACGCTGACCGAGCTGCTGCACAACCGCGGCATTAACGTGCGCTACCTCGGCAAGGTGGTGGACCAGCTGGCCAAGATCAAGCAGCTCGAGTACCTGCACACGATCGCCGTGTCCGAGCTGATCGTGCGGGCGGCGAAGCATCTGTTCACCGCGTACCTGCAGCAGACGGACGTGATGAGCATGGCGGCCGCCATCAGCCACTTTTTGAACTGCTTCCTGACGGTGTCGACCGGTGGCTACCAGCCGGTGGCGAACGGTACCGGCGCCGACGGGGACGGCCAGCTGGCGGACGAGTTTGGACCGAAGGCCGGGGGCAAAAAGCAAAACAAACAGAGCAAGCGGGGAGGAGGAGGAGGAGGTGGAAAGGGTGCCGCGGGTGGTGGACGTAAGGCCACCTTTTCCGTGCCCTCGTCCGACAACTGCGAATGGACGGCGCTGACGTCCAAGACGCTGTGGGCACAGATCCGCCAGGAGCTGAAGGCGTACTGGGACTTTGAGCTGACGGTAGAGCAGCCGGCAAAGGAGGGCAAGGAAAGCAAGGCAGCGGTGATCGACTCGATCGAGCCGCTGATCGGTGCGTTCAAGCTGCAGAAAATCTCGCTGCTGCGTTCGTTCTGCCTGAAGACGGGCGTGCAGATTCTGCTGCAGGAGTACGCGTTCGAGCAGCGCAACCGGCCCGCGTTCACCGATGCGGACATCGTGAACGTGTTCCCGGTGGTGAAGCACATCAATCCGCGCGCCTCCGACGCGTACAACTTCTACACGACCGGCCAGACGAAGATCCAGCAGGGCTACCTGCAGGACGGGTACGGGCTGATCAGCGAAGCGCTCAACCTGCTGAACAACGTGTACGGCGCGATGCATCCGGAGAATGCCCAGTGCCTGCGCATGCTGGCCCGGCTCAGCTACATTATGGGCGATCCGCAGGAAGCGCTCGCGATCCAGCAGCGTGCCGTGCTGATGAGCGAGCGCGTGAACGGGGTCGACCATCCGTACACGATTTCGGAATATGTAAGTCAAAAAGCGACACCGGTTGCGGTCATTTGGAGCTTATTTGTGCTAATTGTTGGATCTGCTCCGCTTTAAGGGCCACCTTGCATTGTACTGTTTTGCCAACAGTCAAATCACCACCGCACTTAAGCTGCTGTACCGTGCCCGGTATCTGGCGACCATCGTGTGCGGCGAGAACCATCCCGACATTGCGCTGATGGATGTAAGTAAACACAAATGATGCATTATTTATTTCTCTTTTATCTTTCTATCACTATTCGACACACATTCTCGACTCTGTGTGGTACGCTATGGTGTAAGCCAAGACGTAGGGTCGGAAAAGTGCGTCTACTGTTCCGAACAAACGAACAGTTGAATTACAGTGTTTGTACTTGATCTCAAGACCGTGGGATGCAAAGATGAATTTGCGGCACATTTCTCGAACACACTGTTCCACGCTTAGGACATGCGGTTGAACTTTTTAATTACACGTATAACCCTTGTGTACATCACTGTTCTGGAAACGCCTAGTTATTCATTTGGTGTTTTTATTTTGTGACTTTTTGCAGCCATTGCTTTGGTTAGTCACTAGTCATGACTTTTTTTTACTGTGATCAGTTTTGCAAATTTCATGACATAATCATGACAAATTCCGGCTGAAACAAAATCATGTCAGCGTTACGAGCTCTACTGTGATGATCAGAGATCAGATTCAAATATATGTTGCGACCATCACTTTCTTGGTGACATTTTGTGCAACCAACTCTTGGTCAGTCACTTGGTCGCGACATTTTCTGTCGGTGATCATCATCATGATCAGAAAATGTCGTGATCTAGAGAGAGATCAAGAGTTGGGTGGTAAACAAAATGTCATTAAGCATGAGATTGGTCCACCAACTGTTTGAGGCTTACCTCAGATCATCTCCGTTGTGTACGTAAGCTGATTTGAGCTTCGTTTCGTTCAGTCATGAGTGTTGATGACTGAAACAGTGACATTTGGCAGCACTGTTAACAGCCAAAAAAAGTCATGAATATGCTTGCGACAGCATTAAGTTCAGCTTGTCAGTCGGAGTATCGCGTTGCACTCAAGCATTCGCATGTCGCGTTCGACATGTCATGACGCACTTTCATTGAGTATCAGCAATGAGCATTAAGCGCTACCTTTATTATGTTCATTGTTTTCGTTGGGGAACATCACGTGATGCTCATGACATTTTGCAGCACTGATCATACCGCAGTCTTGCAACCGCGGTCCCGCGATCTTGAGATAAAGTGTGAAACACCCTGTACCAATGAATAAATGACTAAAACTGATTCGCTTTTGGCCCTTGCAGAGCAACATCAGCTTGATCCTGCACGCAGTCGGTGAGTACGAACTGTCGCTGCGCTTCCTGGAGCACGCGCTCGCCCTCAACATTCGGTACTACGGCGAAAAGTCGCTCAAGGTGGCAGTTAGCTACCATCTAGTGGCGCGAACGCAAAGCTGCATGGGCGACTTCCGATCCGCGTTGGTCAACGAAAAGGAAACGTACGCTATCTACAAACAGCAGGTAAGTTTGTGTGGTTGTGCTACTAAAACGAACAACTGTTGGATACTCATTTACGCCAACTGTACGCTCCTTTACCTCTACCACAGCTCGGTGAAAACCATGAAAAGACGCAGGAATCCTCCGAATGCCTTCGCCACCTGACGCAGCAGGCGGTCGTGCTGCAGAAGAAGATGAACTACGCCAACGGCAAGCTGCTGAGCACCGGGTTGCCCCCGATTCACATTCAGCCACCCTCGATGGGCTCGGTGCTGGACATGCTGAATGCAATCAATGGCATCATTTTTGTACAAATTAGGTAAGCGCAGTGGCCGTTTTTTCCATTTGCACTTCAAAATTAACACGCACACTCTCTTTCTCTCTCTCGCTCGCTCGTTGCCAACCACAGTTCCAAAGAGATTGCCAACTTCAAGAACGAAATCGAAAAGCGCCAGAAGGAGGCGGGCGCCCAGTCGCAACAGCCCGGCGGTGGTCCGGTGCAAGCCAACCAGGAGGAAGTCGATCAGATGCTGATGGAAACGATGCAAAAGACGGCCGCCGGCATTCCGTTCGAGGAGCAGGATGGCGAGAAGAAGGACGGTGCGGCGGTAGAGAAGAAGCCCGCCGAGGTGACGTCGAGTTGAAGCCGATGCACCACGATGATGCGGTAACGGTCGCCGCTGCTGCAGCTGCGGTTTGCCTTGGGTCGCCAAAAATGATTCGACAGCTGTGGAGGACGCCCGCTGCCGTGCAGAACACACACACACACACATACACAGTGGAAAGCCAGTTCACTAATGGAGAAGAATTTGTGGTAGAATAGTTTTCGATTTGGATACGTTTTACTGTCTTTGTTTTGGCGCCGCGCGGTAACAATACGCCCCGCGCGGTGTTTAGTGCTAAACAGCGTGTACGCTGTACCTTTTCTTTTTCTTCTTCAATAGTAATAATACTACTTCTACCTTCGAATAGGGAAAGCACCGCACTAGGCAAACCATACCATCCATCCCGCCCTCCTCCTTCAAATCCATTTCTCCATTCTCTCGTCTGTTGTAGTTTGTAGATCAATTTAGTGTAGTTGTTTTTTTTTTTGCTCAGCATATTAGTAGTTGCGTCGAGAGTTTTGACCGTTGCCCGAGTACTAAATCACTTCCACAAGGTGGTTATTCTTGAAAGGTGGGGGCATGTGTTCTGCTCTGTTGCGGTCGATCGTAGGTTTAAAGCGTTGAGTTTCAACAGCCGTGTCTTTGTTTAAGTTTGTTTTTTCTTCTTTCCCTTACGCTTAAATATCTATGTAATCATGCCTTTTGTGTGGTGTCAGAGAGAGAGAGCGAGAGAGCGAGCATGTTCAAGCCCGCGAGAGCGAGGCAATTGACGCTTATTATCGTCACAAAGAAAAAACAAATCGTAGGGTATACCTTACCCGAAATCATCGAGCAGGAGAAGGAAGAACCCTCAATAGTGAAGAAACAGGGTGGGTAAGGCGTTAAACTTGCCAAGGAAAAAAAATCCATGCATTAGTTCAATCTTTGCGCAAAGCCAAACATACTACACTACCAAACACCCCGTGAGTTCCTTTTAACGCTTTCGCGAGAGAGTGAGAAGAGAGATGCATTAAAGCAAAGTAAGTGCAATATGAAAAAAAAAAAAACAATTGGGAAAATTGTACAGAGTGCACGCAACCCCGCCATCAGAAAAATAAATAGTCAATAAGCGAGTGCAGCAAGCCTAGCACCACGTGGTCGCTTGCGACAGCACACGCAAGCGTAAAACGATGTGTTCCGCTCTAGTCAGCGTCCACTATACGACCAAAAGAATCAAACAAAAAGTCAGTTCAAAATTAATTTTGAGCCTTCTAATACAAAGGCACGCGGCACACCTGTGCATATCTACATTCTTTTTGGTGCCGTTTTTTTTAAAGCTTTTTAGCCTAATATTCGGGGTAAAATGATGGTGCCCTCTCTTCGTTGTAGTACGCACAAGCTAGGCAAGGAAAGCGATTTTCTTTGCGCAAACAAACCCATACAACCACAACTACTACTATTCTATTCACTATTTGATGCTTTTGGATTACGTTACGGTTAGAGCGTAGAAGAGTGGCAGATGACGAAAAAACACCTCAAAACACACATCACCTTAACAGTAGGAGTTTGAACGCGAATCACATTGAAATAAATGCATCAATCAAACGGGGGCGCGCACTTACCCTTAACCACCTCACGACTCTGTAAGAAAGCATCGAGACCGCAGAGTGTAGAAGATAATCTTGATCTGTGACGATGCTTCGGCGGAATTAGAAGGATACTCTAGCATTAAGCAGCACTTGTACCCCAGCACGCACTATCCTCTTTAGCTAGGCTTTCGTTGTGCTGCCCGGGAGTTTAGTGTGTCGAGAATCGAAAGGGGAAGGAATTCACTATTGGAATTGAAGAACATGTCTCCTTGCTCAGTAGCAGGGTACACTCCTCAACTCGCACGGCTTAACAACAGGTCCGTGTCCAGGGCCCAATCCGTCATATAGGACCGTTTCCCCGTAACAAGGACGGACTTAGCCGGCTGCGTGGTACTCAATAAGTCCCGAAAGCCTGTGTAAGCTTGCATGATCGCGTAGGTCGTTACGCCAAAAAGAAGAAGAAGAAGAAGAAGAAGAAGAAGAAGAAGAAGAAGAAGAAGAAGAAGAAGAAGAAGAAGAAGAAGAAGAAGAAGAAGAAGAAGAAGCAAGTCTCCTACTAAAAGAAAGATTGGACAAAAAGACAATAGACGCGCCAACCCGTGAAGCAAGCTTAACTACGTCGTGGAACAATCTCTCCTCACAACATACCGTTGCGTAGTGTATGGCTAACACTGCGAACGGCGTACGCTGCCAAACGAAGCGAAGTAAAGTAGGAAAGACCATTACAAATACTGTTCGTGTGTAGCTTAGGTAATAGTCGGATTGATGAACAATTGCTTCGTTTCACAGATCCGGAATAAAATGCCTCGAATCGATGCGCGTACCATACAAACGGACACATACGGACACACTTACCGGCAAAAGAGGAGTCACGGTTTAGGGGAGAACAAAAAAAACAGGAACGGTTAGAGAATATCAAACGGGCGCGAGACAGTGGTGCTCCTTTTACTTTTACTAAACCGGAAGCCGCAGGAGGGTTTAACGCATATTGAACGGCGAAAGGGAAGATCGAACAAACAGAAACAGAAATAAACTTATCAAAGTAGAGTTCCAGAAATGAGTGTTTATTTGTTATCTTTTTTTAATGCTTTATCTACATTTTACTTTTTTATAAATGGCACATGATGAACATTAAAAAAAAAAATTAAAATATTTTCTTTTGCTATCCCTTATCTCTACGACCGGCATGTATCCCATACACTTTGTGTGGGAAGTTATAGCTTTTAATTTTAAAACTTTAATCACTTTTGATATAATGAATATCAATATTTCAAATTTGGTTAAACCATAAAGGCAATTAGTCTTATTTAGTTTGTTGAAAAAATGGGAATATTCAAGTTTCATTTACTATTTTTTAAATATCGAGAAATTCATTGAGATAACGATTAAAAATAAGTATTTTCTATAGAAAATAATTCTATTTACCGGTGTTGCTATAATTGTGCTGGTCACTGTTTATCGCATCGCAACTGTCTATATACACCTTGGTCGCCTCTTTGACAGCTGCGTTGAAAGCGTCGCCGCTCGTAAAAAAACTATAAACAAAAACACAACCAGTTCGTGAAAATTATTTCCGTGTTTTCCTCCCTTTTACCAACAAATACTCGCAACCGCCGATGGCTTTATTAGTTTTCATGTGAAAAGCGCTCGGAAAAGTTACGCGATGGCGATGCCCGTCGATATCAACCGCCTGAACGACGGCTGGCTGGAGCTGGAAAGCGATCCCGGTCTGTTCACGCTGCTGCTGGAGGACTTCGGCGTGAAGGGCGTGCAGGTGGAGGAAATCTACGACCTGCAAAAGAACCTCGAGGGCCAGGTGTACGGGTTTATCTTTCTGTTTCGCTGGATCGAGGAGCGGCGGGCCCGCCGGAAGATCGTGGAAACGACCGACATCTACGTGAAGGACGAGGATGCGGTGAACAACATCTTCTTCGCCCAGCAGGTGGTTCCGAACAGCTGTGCCACCCATGCGCTGCTGTCGGTGCTGCTGAACTGCTCCGACATCGATCTCGGCCAGACGCTCAGCCGGCTAAAGATGCACACGAAGGGCATGAGCCCGGAGAACAAGGGCTGGGCGATCGGGAACACGCCCGAGCTGGCCTGTGCGCACAATTCGCACGCGATGCCGCAGGCCCGCCGCCGGATGGATCGCAATTCGGGCGTCAGTACGGGACGGTTCACCGGGGAGGCGTTCCACTTCGTCTCGTTCGTCCCGATCGAGGGCCGGCTGTTCGAGCTGGACGGGCTGAAACCGTTCCCGATGGACCACGGGCCGTGGGCGGAGAAGGAAGCGTGGACGGACAAGTTCCGGCGGGTCATGTCGGACCGGCTCGGCATAACGACGGGCGAGCAGGACATTCGCTTCAACCTGATGGCGGTCGTGCCGGATCGGCGCATTGCCATTACGCACAAGCTGAAAATGCTGCGCACGAACCAAACGATCGTGTCGGCCGCGCTGGAGAAGCTGCTGAAGTCGGAAAAGAAGGAAGCAACGAGCGCCGCAACGGCAGGCGGTTCGCGAACACTGAGCGCAACGGTCAAGAAGGAAGCGGACGAAACGACCCCGGTAAAGCTGTCCGACGAATACTCAGAGCTGCTAGCGATTAAGGAGGAAAAGCAACCGGATCAACCGTCGTCCTCGTCGTCGTCGGTGGCCGTCTCGAAGGAGCTCGAATCGTTCGTCTCGATGAACAGTTCGTCCGATTCGGTGGAAATCATCGGCGAGCCGGACATCAAACCGGAGCCGGACCACTCCTCACCGCCCTCGCCGCCCTCGTCGTTCATCGGGGCGGGCACGTTTTCGCCGAAAGATTTGCTGTCGCTGCTGAAGAACCTCGAATCGGAAATCGCCATCACCGAGCAGCACCTGTGCGACGAGAACGAGAAGCGCGACCGGTTCAAGCTGGACGACTGCCGGCGCACGCACAACTACGACGAGTTTATCTGCACGTTCCTGTCGATGCTGGCGCACCAGGGCGTGCTGGCCGAGCTGGTCTCGCAGGATCTGATCGCGACGCGGAAACCGAGCATGGGCGGCATCCAGAACAGCGCCAGCCGGGCGATCTCGCGCAGCTACAAGAAGGCGGCCACGAACGGCACGTCCCCGAAGGCGCCCGGGTCGAAGCGGCGCCGGGGCAGGGCCAAGTGTCGCAAGCGGAAGTAGTGGGAAAGCGTTTGCCGCGGGGGGCGTTTTGGGCGATTTTATTTTACTCATCATTCACTTTTGATACTCTTCATCCAATAAATTCCACAATGTTACCCATAGGAAAAAGAAATGGAATTCGAAATGGAATTAGTATCATTTCTTTACATAAGTTTCGATGATGAATTTACAGAATAATTCGTCTGGCGCAACCGCCGAAAATGAAATTTTGAAAAAGAGCAAGGCTTCCGTGGATCTTTTTCACCGGGAAGCGACTTGACAGCTCTTCCTTCAATCAAAGTAGCTGTCAAGCTTACCATTCGCTCTCTCTCTCTATACACCTCGGCCAGCAATAACACACGAAATCGTTCTTTTCTCGGTGATTTGTTTTGATATCGTGCGAAGTCTTTGCGGAACACGGGGCACAAAAAAGGCTCCTCGGAACGTCGGAAGCAGATAGTTGCACACACATACACCATCCCGTTGCCAGTTCAGCTGAAGTTCCGGTTTTAACGCGCCATGGTAATGTTGCGCTCGGTGCTGTCCTCCGCCAAGCGCGTGCCGCTGATCAAGTTCCGCAAGGGTGGCCCGTTCCAGGAGGCGGCCAGCCATACGGCGGGCGGTGCAGCCGCCAACACAGCCGCTCCAGCGGTAAGTCCACGCCGAAAGAGCTCATCTAACCCTGTGCGGATGGCAAAACATCGCCAATGGTGTTCCCGCGGATGCTGCAGCACCAATGGTTGCTTTTCGTCCGGGCGAGCGTTCCGCACATTTTGTTCGGGTTACATAATTGTTTACAGTGTTCCATTGTGCAGTGTGTAATCATGCTGCTGCTGCTGCTGCTGCCACTGCCCGTGTTTGGCCAAAAACCGTGACTGATTCGCACACGCCTTTTGTTTATTTTTAGCACGCACGGTCCGTGTCGTCGGGCGAGGCGATTGAGGAATGGCAGCTGCCGGCACGCTACCGCAGGAAACCGATCGATGACGTCGAGATGGATTGCATTAACCGGGGCGGAGCACCAGCCTAAACCGCTGCTGGTGGGGAGGGCACCAGGCCAGAGCGTAGGTGGTTCCGTCGTGCGTAATCTCCCCCACCCACCACTCGCCGGATGGTCCCGATGGCTTGGCGGTGTTGGGGCACGTGCGTTCCCTAGTCAGTAAAGAGAAAAGAGAGAGTAAAAAACACAAGGCGATAGCCGGACGGCAAGCGGAAGCAGCACTTATGCGTTAGTACAATTCGAAAAGTAAATGTAAAATGTAAATTGGCAGTTTAATTTAAAAAAAACCCTTCTTTTCTCTTTTTCCACGCTTTTGCAGGGCTCTGGTGTAGTTTCTAAAAAGCAATGTACGTTACAAAACAAAACCCTATTCTGAATTGGAGCGGCACTCGAAATTGAAAACAGTGAGTAACAAAATTAAACAACCGCAATTAATCAGCAGCGGAGGCGATGAGGGAAGGTTCTTCCGTTTGATCTACAGGATGTGCAGCTCTTCAATCGGCACAACACACGACGTGCATGCAGGCTACTTTCGTGCTACAATAAATAATTCTATCTATATCAAGAATGGTGCTAACAGTAATACAGCAAGAGTCCGTGTCGTCCGTGTCGACATCCGATATTTTATGCTTTCTTTAAAGATAGTCCTCATAGCGCCCTTTAAACTTCGTCGAGGAGGAGAGACGTTAAAGCGGTCTTGTCAGAAGCGTGCTTTCGCTGTGATTATTAAACCGACGGCTCGGTACTCGATGCGGTTAATTAACGATCGTATTCAATTAAATTAACTATTCATTTAACGGGCACCATTATGGCAGCCCTTCATCATGTGGCTTGTCCGGAGCGTGGCTGTCCGGAGCTATAGCGAGAAGCGGGAATAATCAATTATATGTTAAAGCTAACGAGCTTTAATAAGATTTAAGCAGCTGCCAAAAAAGCAGGACACCGGCGGCTCCGTTTGATGAAAGCGTAACACCGCTTTTCAACCAGAACGGGGTGTTGATTCCGCCTGAAGGGATAAGCTTGCTGTCGTCACCGTCTCGTTAGAAGTGCATCAACAAAGCAAACGCGTCGGTATGTATATAAAGCCACACGAGTGTGAATCGCGAACAGCAGGATGCCATGAAACTGGAACCATTTTTTTCTCCTCCCACGCCACCCTTAAAGGGGAATCACTACAGAGGCCGCCACTGGTCAAAACACGCCGCATTCAATCCATCCGACCGTTATGAAAATGTTTCACCCCAAAAACATTCCATTCTCGTTTCGGTCGCGGGGGTGAGGGGGAGGTCATGCCCAGTGCACGGCATGCACTTCTTGCTTGCTGCCTGCACGAGCAACGAAAATGCGTGTGATAAAGGCATTTTATTAAAATTTTCCCTTTTTCGAGGGAAACGCGCAAGCCAACCCCCGCCAGGCCCGTTCCGTGCGCGACACAGCCACTTTGGGAAAGGGGTAGGGGCGTGTGCGTGTGAACCCGATGTTTCCGATAATGACTTTTTGGCTTTCAAATTTCGTCCTGTTCCTGCTGCGGCCTGCCACCTGGCCCTTTCGGTGAACCGGCCTTTTGCTGAAGCCGTGTGCGCGTTTCACGTACAAGGGGCAAATATGCACGGGCCAGATAGTTTTGCCACATTCGTTTAATTTTTATCGTTATTTATCGCTCCGCGAAGGCTCACCGGGTTTAGCCAATAGCACCCTTGGACAACATTGGTGGTTGGTGGGGAAAAACGTGTTTTTGTAGCATAATAATGAACGGTGCAGCTGGTTTAAAGTGAGCGCGAGATAGAGAGTAATAGGATTGATCTTATTTATTTAAAAGGCTTTCCATACTATATAGCATAAAGCCTTACCCACAGCAGCCCCCCTGATGATGGTGGTGCTTTGGAGTAAGTAATTGTTTGATCACAAACGCAATTATTTGCTAGAAATAATCCCGCGGGCAAAGCGCCATTTGGCACACCGCAGGCCAACGCGTGGAGCTGGATGGAAAATTGTGGTCATTTTCATTTTGGGTGGCTGGTGGCCGTGTTGTAATGCATCTAAGATTGGGAAAATTGATGGTTTAGCTGAAATTACGTGAATGAAGCATCGTTTACTGGAAGCGTAATGGAGTAATTTAGTGTGTCACCAGATGAGCTTGCGCCGGGGACACTTTTGCTGCACGAGATTACAATTTATGGGGCGGCAAAATTTCAAATTGTAGTCACATTATTTGTGGCCGAAATTCCACTAATACACTTATTCTAACCTATCTTTAAAACTACATTTAATTTCGATAGTGATTAAAGTGCGCAGAAACAGAGACTTAGCAGCCCAGTAATGGCCTAAAACGATGAGTTGAAATCACACATATTTAATCTATATTGAGTTGTTCATCTTCTAAACAGTACTTGGAACGTAAGCTTAAATCCTTGCCGTAATAAACATGGGGATAAATAAATAATGAATATTAATTGAACCGAATTTACCGCTTTTATAATATATACTCGATGCCCTGCTCTACGCAATTTGATATATCATTCCTGTGTATCTGTACAAAATTAAAATGAAAATGTATTGAACTGTGCACATCCACATGACCAATGTGCCTTGCAATACAGAGTAACGGGAATAATTTCAGTAAATGGTGCAACATCAATTACACGAGTGTTAATACACATGTTGCATTGTAACCTTTAGTAGAGAAAAATCATCTTGAATTTGATTCTTCTTCTTCTATTTGGCGTAGCGTCCTACGCGGATATGCCGGCCTATACATACAGGCTTTCGAGACTTAATTCAGTACCACGCAGCCGGATAGTCAATCCTTGCGCTTCGCGGAAACGATCCATTCTAGGTTTGAACCCAAGACGGGCATGTTATTGAGTCGTACGAGTTGACGAGTGTACCACGGGGACCACCCCTACATCGATGCCAATTACTAACTCATGATTTACAGCACTACATCGACCTGTATTAGCTAGCTATGGGTTTATTTTGTTTAGTAAAAGGAACTATTAGTCGAACTCATATAATTTTTAGTCGATAATTCTCTAATAATATATTATAATATATTTATAATTCTCTAATAATATAATATAATAGTATTGATCACCGAGATAGAACCCGACTCGGAAACAGAGTATCAGTTGACGGCGACGATCTCGAGGTTGTAGAGGAGTTCTGCTATCTTGGTACGATCGTTACTTTGGACAACAACGTAAGCAGCGAAATCCGCAGGCGCATTGTTCAGGGAAGTCGTGCCTACAACGGGCTCCACAAACTCCTGCGATTCAGAAGACTCCAGCAACACACGAAATGCGCCACATATCGCACACTGATTCGTCCGGTAGTTCTCTACGGATACGAGTTTTGGAATATGCTAACGGAGGACGCCAATGCACTCGCCATTTTCGAACTCGGAAGGATACGATGGCTAGATGGCACGTGATGAGGATGCCGGACTCATGCCCCACCAGGAAGGTGCTCGTCAGCGACCCGTTCGGCACGAGGCGTAGAGGAGCACAGCGAGCTCGTTGCCCGGATCAGGTGGAGTCGAACCTGTCGGAGATCGAATGCAGCCGTGGTTGGAGGACCGAGCAGCCCAGGACCGAGTTTCCTGGAAACGGATTGGCGACCTGGCCATGTCTACGAGACGTGCTCGTATATGAGCAGGCCAAGAAGAAGAAGAAGAAGAAGAAGTAAGTAGTAAAAATTAACTTAAACGCACCTGCTAGGATATTCACACCAACGGGAACGTTTTTTAAAGAAGAGATTTCAGAAGTAAAGCATTTTGTGCAAATTATCATATTGCACAAATGACCTCTCTTTATAAAACGCGCTTTAAACAATAGAGTCTTTGACTCTGGACCACCTTAGAAATTACTTGCGATATTTTTCTAGTTATCGTTTCGACTTTTTATCTATATATTCCTTATTTATTTATTAGCTCGTGTAATAAATCAGTTCCTATAAATTTTCTTTATTCTATTTGTTTTTTTATTTGGTCAGTACAATTACAGTTTCTGATTAGTATAATTGTTGAAATGCGTTTGTTAGTGTGTTACAACGTTAATATCTATGCTATGTTATTCTGGCTTGATTTTCCTGTTGACTCTACAAAATTAACTAAATGAATAATACAAAAAATTTATTGTTGTTGGGCTATTGCATTGTTTTTTCATACTTATAACATTATGTTAGACATGACTTTAGATATTCAAATTAAATATAAAATAATGCAAAAGGATGGCAATGTTTCATGTAATAATTAATGAACTATGTTTTTGTGATAATTTAAATAAGATAAATCGTTTTGATGTACTAGCTACTCCATCTAAAGTTTTATAGAAGGAAGAGAAAATATTTCTTCACATATCAACAGAAAAAATGCGCAAGTTTTTAAATTATATTTAATTTATCAACCATATGGTGTCCACTTCTTTCCATAAATAATAAAAGGAATAAAAGATAAATTAGATAAAACGGTTGTCAGCTAAAACACTATTTAAACGATTAGCAATTGTAATTGAAAGGCAAAGTGAAATTACATTTAACTTTAAGCGACTTTTAACCATCGGTTTTTAACCCCTCGTTACAAATGCATACAAATGCACAAAGAGTGCATAAAATTCGATCAACCGAGAACAGTGCAGAACAGTGGCCCACAACCTCAAAAACACCAAAACTCTCGTGCAAAGTGTCTCTGTGTGTGTGTGACCTAGCCACGTTTTAACATTCGTTTGTCGCCGTATTGATCCCCCGCCCTGTCCTGTCCCCCTTTCATGCACGTAAATGCATTAATGCACCGTGGTGTGCACTTCAACTATAGCAACAACTGGTTCGGCCCATACACATGCTCACGAACGACTCGCGCGGGTGCAAATTATTAATCGTTATTATTTGCAATTGTGCTGTCGCCGTGTGTCGTGTTGAACGTTCGCGTTTTCCCTCAGTTTCCCTCTTTGCGCAGGAGGGCGAGTCCTGCGAGGTGCGAGGTGCAGCGGCAAACCGAAACGCGACTTTGGGGAGGAACCCTTCCCCCACGCGCCTGGTTCTTCGTTCGTTGGCTGGGCCATAATTATAATACACCTTATCTGTGCTTTTGTATCGTTAAAACCGATTTCCCTCCATTGTCACCCGGTTGTGGGTTGCTGCCGGTAGTGAAGAGTGAAAAGGAAACAAGAAGAAAACAAAAAACCCCACAAAAATGCATCCTTTTTTTGCATGATTCATGATTCATTTCAAGCATTCAAGTTGCATCGTCGGTAAAGGGCAAGAGGATGACGTTAACGTTATTAATAATAATAATGCCAATAATGATAATTTTGACAACGTAGCGGCAGTAGCAGCAGTCCCCTTGATTTTTTGGACTGCTTCCGACGGCGAAAAGTGTGTTCCCTTTCCCCATCGATAAATTGGTACACGAGCGGCCCCGACCCAACATATCCATCATTCATGGCGTGCGCCATGGTTCCGTTCAAGTAGGGAAAAAAGTGGTTAAAAACTAGCAAAAAAAAGAAAGAATCGTAACCCTCAACCAACTACACGCTAAAGTGAGCGAAAGGGTTGTTTTTTGGGCTGTTTAATTTCGAATATTATGCCCAAAACGCACCCCCCAATACAGGGGAAAGCGACATGAATGTGTCGAATTTTACGCTTTATTTCCGACCGTTTTGGCTGGGGTGTGTATATGTGCTTGTATCCCCAACAGCCATATGTGGGCTGCCGGTGGACAGAATTGGCAGGAGGGAAGCATAATGTTGCCCGCGGTATACGGTACGGGGAACGCTCGCGCGAAAGGGCCGCCCCGTCATGTTTATAAATAGTTAATTAATTAATGATATTCGGATAAATGTTGATAATTAAGTAGCATTCTTAATGAAGCGATAATCACACGTGACACACGTGTTTTTTGCCGTAGTGCCGTCTGGGCGTGCTCGGAAGGAAGAGAGGGGAAGTGTGGCCGGGAGGCGGGATGATGGATATGTATAAATCATAAATAGTGAGGCACGGCACTACAAAAATATTACAGTGCTTTGCGTAGGGTTCAATTTAAGGCGGAGTGAATGCGATCAACAGCACAAAGTTTGTGATTTTGGTATTTTGTTTGTGAACGTATGTGAAGACTTTGAAGATTGAAACCGTGACATCCCGTGAGCTATTTTCTGTGTTAATATAATGTTATTATTGTACGATTGACCTCCTCTGCTAAGAAAAACTAAAAAACTCCTAAAATTATGCAACCTGTGCAGCTAAAAGAGCTTCTTACGAAAAAACGCCTAAATTCACGCAACACGTTACACAAAATCTTTTAGCTTGGATGATCTTAGTAGGCATAATGGTCTCAAACTCACTGCCACCACTGTACGTTGCGATGCTGCGCTACCTGAAATGCAATATTTCATTTAATGAATAACTACCCACAGCAGAGCGCATAAATAGTGAGAGAGAGAGAGAAAAAATACACCCACAACGTCACACCAATATGGCGCAAATCGGAATCTAAACCAGGCATAATGCGGCCACCTTTCATGCCGCACTGGCCTCTGGTGTGCGTGTGTGTGTGTGCATGAGCACAATCCTTTATGTTACGAGTGCATTTCTTGCAGCGTCGAAAATCGATTGATTTTTATTTTGCAGCTTTTGTAGGTGGAATTTTTGGTTTGGGATGGGATGGAATGTAGGCCCTTCGACTGTTTACTGTTTGTAAAACGCGTGGCTTGTGCGTGAACATGGAGGCAGCAGGTTGTGGGATTTACCATTCCTACAAAGCGAATTGTCATATTCTTCTCTATGGATGATGGTGGCTATGGCTATGAAGGCTCTTTCGTTTCCACGTGCAGTTTGGCTCTGAAGTGAATGGTTTCTTCGCGGTGCGACTACAAAATAAACACCAGGAGAAGTTAAATAAATATATAGGCGGACTAATAATTATTAAAAGCGGTGTTTAGGATTGAAATGCGCCCAAAATAAAGGCAATTTGGTTTACACCTGAGTTAAGCAACAAAGTAGCGCCATCTTGAGGCGATGAAATAATAACTCCACACTTAACAGTAGCGCCATCTACGTGGTTAGACACGCGAATCATGCGGTCAAAGAGTGATGTATTATCTAATAATTAGGAATCATTTGTATGTAAACGGAAAGAGCAGATGTTGGAGCTGAGTTACTATAATTTCATATCTTCATATCACGCAATCCTACACAAATGGATTATTTGTGTTATTATAAATAATATGAATGAAAGACGAAAATATAAAGTTTGCATTCATAAGTATTTCTAAAAAGAATGTCAATAATCATGCTATGTGAGAACTCAAAATTGATTCATGGTTTGAAATTTCAAAAATGTACAATTCAGTTTTGATTTAAAAAAATCACTATTTTTATTTGAAATAATTATGATAATTAAAAAATAATTTACCTGTTTCACAAAAAGTACCTTAAAAAGTGTCTTAAAACCGCTTAACTAAAACCGGCTAACTGCATTGCATACCTTTAGGAGGGTGCGTGCACCTAAACCCATTTATGTATGCAATCCGCATCACATCACTATCGCATTAGAAGCTGACCAGCTTCACGTCTCACTTTCAGCTTTAAAGCAGCTTTGTAAGCAGCAGGCCGTGCTGCTGTTTGTATCATGTCTCCAGCCTCTTCCCCCCATCCTTCTTTTTTTCTATTGCTGCAGATGCTTTCCTTAACATTAGCCGTCCGGCGCCCCGTCTAAGCTTTTGGCGCAGGCAAGTTCGAAAGAAAAACATTATAGCCGTTGTCGCTCATTTGATTGCGCCTCCTCTCCCGTCCAATGCCGCCCTGCTGCACACAAAACCAAAATCTCTGCACTGGCGTGTTTTTTTCTTCTCTCCATTGCTCCCCCTTATTGCTTTTCCGATGGTGATTTCTTGCTACAGTTGTTCTGTGCTGTGCAGCCAGTAGTAGGTCGCTTTTGTGCCAGTGGAAAGCAGTGTCGGCTTTCTGCCACACACTGGCTGCCGAGTGTGTGTGTGTCTTAGCCGTGGCAACTGAGATGCACTTTCCGTCCAAATGACTCCTCGCTCGTTCTCGTTTAGTCCCTTTTTTATGGGGTTTATTTTGGACAAACGGAAAAGAAAGCGTATAGCAGCTGCAAAGGGATGGAAAAACATACACACACACACACACACACACACACACACACACACACACACACACACACACATCAAGCAAAGCTCTGCCCAAGCAGGTTGCCGTGGGTTGCTGAGATTTTCGGCCTATCGCCTATCGGTCGGCGTTGCTACCGCCGGAAGCAAAACGGGAAGGAAATCGGGCAAAAATTCGTTTCCCAAATTTGCTTCTAACAATAATCAACGTTTTCCGGTTGAAGCTCGCCACTGTTTAGAGAGCGGCGTTCGTGTTCGTAAGCCGGTCGGTGTGTCGGTTGCAGCTGGTTTGCTAATGCTTTTTGCTGCAGTGCCCAAGCCCTTCCCCATGCGCCCCACTTTCGATGGTGAAGATTTAAAGATGACACGGAATCGTTTCCTCTCGTTTTCCACGGGGCAAGCCCGTTTTCGTCGCTGCACTTTATTGGTATTTTTGTCCACACATATTCTTTGTTTTTTTGGTGTTTTCGAAGGGGGAATTTATTAGGAAGCAAGACTGCATAACGACAACGCGGGGTAAGGGGTATAATGTGCATTGGAAAAACTTATTTATCCCACCAGCCAGCAGCACCGAGAAAGGGGTTTATGGTGCACAATACGATGTGTGCGCGCGGTTATGGGCGCAAAACAAGCGCATAAATTATACCGCACCCCCCGGAGGGGGAAACAACATCAACTGCAAAAGGTAGGTAGAAGGGATGGGGAGGGATAATATTTGGAAGTGAAATGTAGCCCGGTGTATTAGACACAGTAGGCATTGGCAGTTGGTGGTGGGTTGACAGTTGAGTGATGGGTGTGTTATTGTTTGTAGCTTGCGGTTCTGCAAGATGGTGGTTTTTGGGAAGAAACAAACTACTCGGTGAGGTATTATTGCTTATTTGTTACACGAAGGGTCTTAGTTTTGCTTTTACTTTTGTGGCGTACATACATTCTGCGCAGTGTGCTATACTTACTGGCTAATTTGTGAAATAGTAATTGACATTGACCTTGTCGCAATCGTTCCGTTCCGTTCCGTCATCCAATCGCCTTAGCGAAGAAGGTTTACGGTTGTATGATTGTTGGCCTCTGCCTTGCTTTAATGCCAACTTATGAGGTACTTTTGGTTCGAAAATAAATTCGTATTGTGGGTTCAAGTTTTCGCAATCAAAAAAATCTCCTCCTAAATCAAAGAATCGCCTGGTGTGTAAATCTTATGCGTCATAGGTCTGAATGTTGTACGAACCGAGCCCCAATGGGTACACAGATAAGCTAAACACAGAAGGCCTAGACTGACCCTGACACTGGTCATAGTAAACGCGAGGAAAACAAACGATGAATTATTTTTGTAACATTACGAAACACAACCCTTGTTTGAGTGTTGCTTAAATAATGAAGTTTAAGGGTATTTTCGCTCCTGCATTTGATGAACAGAACCAGCAAATTATGTTGCTGCTTTTTGCTGTTTATTTCTTATATTTTTAGAATGCAGACAAGTGGTAGACCTATTCGATGCCCAGTCAGCTCATCATGGTAGGTACCATTTCTAACCTGTCCCATTTCAATAATGTCAAATGTCTGTCGAGTGGAAGATTTCAGCTGTTAATGTTAAATCATTTGAACAAAACAAAACATTGAAGTTGGTGTAATATACCCATTTTTTTACAAATTACAATCTCCAATTTCAAATTCATCGTTACTGTTGTAGGGGAGCGTGGGGCAAAATGGTTAGGTGAGGCGAAATGGTCACCTGCATTATAGGCAAATTAACACGTTTATAATGACTTCTAATGATTGAAAAACATCAAATACAGTGTTTAACGCCCACCAGGAACTTTTCATAACCTGTGATTTCAAAATAATTGAATAAATTAGCAAATCAAATGGTTGCTCAAAACGATATAATTTTCATCTCCTCGAAAATAAGCTTTCGTAAGAATTTAACACACAGGGGGCCTTCACGATTCTAGTCAGCTTTTTTATATAGAGTTTGTCAGTTGGAGGCTGAAATCATGTAAACACTCCATACAAAATCACACACAAAACTAGCCTGCAATTTTCAGTCTAGATTATTCTAGCCACAAAGCTAGAATTAGATTCGAGTACCTGCTCGAAAACACGATGATGTTTACATGTATCCCAAGGTGCATTAAAGAGATCACGTGGTGGAATCTGGAATCAAAGTGTATGTAGTCCAGGTGGTCTCATAGCATGCTTTTTATAAACAAATTTGAATATCACTTTTTGACAGAACGAGTGAAAACTTTTGCTCCAACGAGCTTTCTGGAGGCTAGACGAATACTCAAAACACTCTTAAAATCTTCATTAAGAAGCAGAAGCGATAAAAATCAGTCTTTTAAATTCATACACCTTGGGATAAGCCCACCTGTATATTATACTCACTTAGATAGCTGCTCGAAAATTGTTATACAATGAAAACAGCTGACAGGCTAAAATTTCAGCCTACGAGCGTCAAACGGAAAGGGCCCCATAATTAGAGAAAAAAACAAGAATGTGTAAAAGCTTCAAATGGCTACTTTTTTGTGGTCCATTTTGTCCCTTTGTTTTGATGGGCTTCAATGTTTGATGTATGACCATTTTGCCCCATAGCGAGACCATTTTCTACCCTGCGGAATACATTTTCACAGCCTTTGGTGTTAATTTTGACATTTTAATTTGTTCATTTATATTCGTTATTAATGCATCTACTTTTCATTGTTTTTCATGGATAAGAAGTATCGATTGCCGTAAAAAAATCAGTGTAAAAAGGTCTACTCAATGAGAAACAGAGCAAAATCATGAATAGTGCCATTTTGCCCCACATTACCCTAATATTTTCTATCATAACATCAAAAGCACTGCTGGTCATGCTACCCACAATACTAGATTTGAAGTAAATTGTGTTGTACACTCAAACAATTAGGAAATTATATTAATTTTCTGAACAAAACATGCAAAATTCTGTCCCCGTTTCGATATCAATCGCATCTTAACATGGAACATACCGTCACGCAGGAGTGCTTATCAACTCCAAGAAGTAGCTCCAATCCAAAAATCCCCATCGAGCATTGGTCAGATTGTAGCGTTCGCCAAATGGGTCGCAACTTAACACACGGCACACGTTTAATCGCTCCCGAACGGACGCACCAGCCAGTTGAGCAAATTCGACAACATGACAGCGGGTAAGCTCTGCCCGAAGTACCAAACATAAAACGTTCCCCCAAAAAGGAAAAAAGGGGGGGGGGGGTGGAAACAACGCTCCACAACAGTACAGCATGACCGCAACATGAATAAGTTAGTGGATTTTTATTGAGATTTATTGCGAAGGAAGTTGTTATTGGGTGTGCGGGGTGCGCTTTTCTTTTGGAGGGTCCAACCGCCGCCGGAAAAAAGACACCCCAGACCCGAAGTCATTGAATTTCCCAGCTTCCGGACACACCTTTCGGAAGACGATGCTGCTTCTCGCCCCACCGCCGGTCACGAGTTGGCGATGCGCGGCGTGGGATAGTCGAATGGCGATGAGAAGGGATGGTCCCAGCCAGCCAGCGACCAACAGTGAATTGTGTCGCATTAAAATGGGCGTGAAAGCTCAACCCACCGTGCGGAACTCGAGATCGGTTGGCAAAGAAAGGGGGGAAGACACACAGCATTTCCACCTATTTCTTGGAACTTGGAAGCGTTTTGGTCCTTTCACCCTGCTCCCGTCCCATCGCATTTTATCTGCTTTTTTATGCTGCTCTCGAGCACATTTTTAAAGTTTGTCATAAAAATTGATTCATTCCGTTCGGCTGCGGGTCACTGCATTCGCGTTTTATTTTTTGCTGCGCAAACGGCAACAGCCAACAGCGTGTGGGTGCGGTGCGTTTTATTTGTTTTCCGCCAATACTGCTGCTGATGCTGCTGCTGCGGCGGTGTTTTATTTTCTCCACAGTTTTTCTCGCAAAGACGTGAATCTCCGTCGAGGAGCAGACCACGATCGGAACGGAAGTTTTTGATGATTCTTTGTGTGTGTGTGTTTGTGTGTGTCCGTTTTGTTTTGTTTCATCATCGTTCGTCCACGAATGAATGAACATTTCCGTGGACATTTATGACACTTTTTTCCATTGGGATAAAGGCGAGGAGGAGAAAACACCCGGAAATGGAATAGCCTTTTCTTTTCTCTGTGACAGGGACACAGGGAGCGGCGGTTCATTAAATTTATTGACACCACAAAGCGTCAGCGTAGCACACCTTTGCGTCTTTAGTGATTGCGCTACGCCATGGTACGGCCACGGCCTGCTGCGAAATGTTGTTCTTTTCAATTCCTCTGTTGTAGCTGTAGCAGCATCGTGCGAAAGAGGTGTTTTGAATTTTTAATTTAATTCTGCACCCTTATTACCCCCAGTTTGGTGTGCTTTTGTGTGTGTTTTTCCGTACTGCTTTCGATTGTGAGTTTTACTTTTTGCTACCAATAATTGAAGTGTTAGACATTTGGGATAAGACATTGTCGGACGGGAGGGTATACATTGTTCGCAGCATTTATTCAATTAATGTTGATCCTTCGAGAAAATGTTCCACATTGATGACTAAACGCATATTTTGTGTGCTCTTTTGGAGGACAAAACATTAGTGCAGTTATCAAACTAAATATAAATCTTCCTACTGCTCCTACTGCTTTGTAGCAATGTCCTACTGATATTAGCTTTCAATCACGTAGATACAGAAACATCATCGTAATATAACAAAGGATTATAATGGTACCTTGTGGTGTCTATTTTTATCCAGGACTAAAAATAATCTCTTTGTTAAAATATTACAAAGCTATTGTCGTTTCCATGTCGTTGAGTGCTATTAACACTGCACCTGTGCGCACAGTTTGCACGGTGTGTTTGAGTGTAGGTTTTCCCTTTCAGACCACGCTTGCTTTAGGTGCAGATCAGATACTCAACCCACATGAAAACGATTTTATGTTGAGTGGCAGCTTATTTCACTGAGCGATGTTTAGTAACAGTGGGTGTACCGTTTAACATTTTGCAATAGCATTACGTTCAGATTGTATGATTCTCAATATCATAATATCATATATCTTTAATATTTTCTTAAAACACCGTTTTTGAGACGATGTATTTTGGTTTATGTTTAAGAAGATCCGCAGATTTTTATCTAAGAAGATCCGCATTTCGGCTAAAACTTTTTTTAAGCCAGTTTGATCATAAATGTAAAATTTTTGTTGATAATATTTTTCAGCACGAATAAGGTTTGAAACATATTGATTAATTCATTGGCATCAAATGTAGAACTCTTTCTTGTGGCTGTTTCCTTGTAGGAATAGTGTTATATTAAACGATTGAACGTACCAAAGCTTGTATTTGTCTGAGTGGATTAACAATGAAAGAAATGATCAAAGTTTACCGATCGCCATCTTGATTTCACATCGGCATCGAAATACGCACCAGAAACACAGATGATATTGCACGTTATGCGAGCTTTTACTCGTTAAAAGAGGTATATGGTGAGCATTTAGATAGGCTCGTTGTGCGAAAAACTCATCATAAGGGGTACTCGAGTTTCTTGGTATCGCAATGGAGGCGCATGGTAGCTCACAGAGCATAAATAGATACTACGTAAATCGAATATGGAACAGATGTTTCATGATTTACGTTGAAGTTCATTCGCGTCTGTAGCTTTTCTATATTTATTCTTTTATAAGCTAGAAAGTCAATCCTTTGGACAGTTTATAGTTGTGCAATCGAACATATATTAGGCGCTGGATCGATTGATATCGATGAATTGTATTGATGTAGTAGGAAAAAGGTGATAGCAAACAAAGTGCAGAATTAGGACTAGAGCAAGCTTCTTCAATCTTCAAAACTCTTAGTCAATCTATGGAAGTTCTGTAGCTTGCTATTGTTGTTGCTTGAGTTTTGTCTTAGAAAAGTAAAAATATTATGTTTGATGAAAACCCTATAGGCAAAGATCTCCTATTTTTATCTTCAGAACTATCTTAAACATGCCTTTGTACGAAAAAATCCATATTAAATTTAAATATGTGTTACATAGTTCTATTGGATTGAATTGAATAGAACACGGCAACCGTATCTTGCGTTGTGAGTGTTCACTTCAAAGTAAGGCAATAATTTATATTGTTCCCCTGAACCCGTGCCGAGAACGTACCAATCTGCCCTCGTTAAAGATATGGCAAATTATAACGTCAAAACCATAAAATGAAACGATGCCGGGGAAACATCCCACTGGACGGTAGCAATTTGTTCCCGGTATTCGTTAGATCATCCATGTGACCGAATTACATGATAACTGAAGCTGTAGGGATATGGCTTTCACATCACATAGATGGCAACCCCCGTTTTTACAGATGGACAGACGGATGGAAAACATGTCAACCAAAGGGTTGATGCACATTTTAATAAAACTCCAAACAGTACCAGTAGCAGGTGGGCGTTGCACGAGAGAGTGGGCAAGCAATAAAAGAAGACGTTGCACTTTTTCCAACGTCCGAAACGACAAGACTGTGCTGTGGAATGTTTGCCCTCATCGTTTCCATGACACTACTGTCGGGGAGGGGCGGGTAGAAATTTAATCTGCTGCATTATATCTCCGTCAGTCCGGCACATGGCGCTGGTATGCTGCCCTCCCTCCCCAAGCCCTGGTGGAAAGCCCGATCCGGTTACTGGTGCGCTGTTGAGGGTGATAAAAGCGCACAATTACGGCAGGTGGACCTGTTAACATGCCGGAAGCACATATGCTACCCGTGTTTGTACACATGGATGTGTGTCTGTAGGTATGTTGGTTGCAGTGCAAAAAAAAGGGAAGAAGAGAAGCCAAATAAACCCGCTAGCAATCAGTGGAAAAGATTGTCGGATCCGGTGTAAAGAGCAGTGAGACAGGCCAAACAAACCAAAAAAAAAAAAGAAGGAAGGAAGGAAGAAGCACACCCGATTGTTGACTGTTTTATGATGATGGAAAAAAGTGGAGGATGTCTGGGTGCGCAACCCAAAGGGGAGCGATCTCGAGGTTGAAATTCCAACGCGTGAAGTCTCCAGCGTATGGTGGCGGTTCGTACACTCACACATGATCACACACACACACACTGAAACACACTTTTGAGCCAAACCAACGCCCCCTTTTCATTACGGCGGTAAAGTTGGTGTAATGGTGCATAAAGAATGGGTTTGCACTGGTATCTCTCTCGCTCTACGGGTGCCAACGTCATTTCTGCCGGTTGCATATATAGGCAGAAGCTAAAAGCACAGACAGTCACACACAATCGGGCCAGAACACAATGCACGTGGGCGTATATTCCCAAAAAAGGGTCTCTGACGAGGTGTCTTGTAATGAAGTATCACCCGTGGCACTATGCTGGGTTGACGTGGCCACCATCGCTCATTTCGCGGCCCGGAGCATCCGACCCGTGTCGGATCGCCAAACGGTGCTGCAGCGGCGCCCGTTGGGCTTTTCGTTCAATATTCATTAGATGGCAAAAACCGGCGACATGGACACGGGTTTTGGGTCGCTCTCCGTCTCCCTTTGGCAGTGCCTCAAAGATGGATATCGCTTGCAAAGGTGTATCGGGCACTGCAAACCCGTGGTGCTTAGCAACACGCTTTACACGCGCTCTGCACAACGTTCTTACTGGCGAGCCCCGAGTCCGGTTAGAGGGGCTAGAAATCACGGCCTTACATGGCCGTGTCATCTACAAACGAAGCGAACCGTGCCACCGAAGCAAAGTGACGGAGTTTGTACACCGAAGACGCCACTCCATGTGTGACGAGTGCCGCAGTTTGAGGTCTTCCTTGTGCCTGTGGGATGCGTTCCAGTTCGCTGGCACGCTAACCCGCACGATATACACACACAGCCAGCTCCAGAGGCAAGTAAGACTTAAATTGTCTTCACTGCAGTCGCACAACCGCTTCAGACATTTGTCACCCGACGGTGGCGGTTACACGAGGAGCCTTCCTCCCCTCTAGAGCATACATCTCGCCGTTGGTCTGCGTGTCGGTCGGTCGGTCGGACACCACAACGCACGTGGTGTTGTGCCCGGGACCCGGAAGCAGAAATTCATTATGCATCAAACTGTGATACAAACGCAACGGGGAACGGGGGCCACTTTAGAAGAACTGTTGGCCGGTTTGTGGGACCAACCTTTGGTGGCTGACGCGCTCGTGATGCGGTACGGGTCTGGTGGTTGAGGTTGCAGCGCTACATGGTTGCTGTGCAAAGTTTACAACGCCGTGTGCCGTGTGAGCTTTTAGATTGATTTGTATGCACAAAGCACTTACACGACGGTTGCGTTGCAGGTAGCCGTTATGATGAAGCGTTTGTTTGTACAGTTTGTTGCTTTCCCCTTTTTTCCTCGCTCTCTTTCGCTCCCCTAATTATTGCACATATTTTTCCAACCCACCGGTTAACGTAACCGGTTCTCGGAGGAGGATGTGAAGGATGTGTTTAATGTTTCAAATTAAATGGTGGAACATTTATAATGCTTGCCTCCTTGTTGTTTCATGTGTCTTCTGTTCTGGCGGCTTCTGGATTTCTTAGTCACGCTTGAAGTAGGGCTTAAGGATGTTTCGTTGTCGGTGGTAGATTGAATCTTTTGTTAGGTGATAGCCCGCCCCAACTTTACCAAACTGTCAGAGCAACGCATTCGGGGGGAGAAAGTTTCGACCTGCACTTGATTGGCGTTAGCGCTGCGCGTTAGTTCAAAGACATATTGATATTTCTTGTACATTCACAAACAATGTTGCGGGTGATTTCGATCAAACTTTAGCTCTGTAATGGAGCACCCGATGTGCCCCGGGTACCCCCGGGGGAAGTTGTCCAGCATTGATGATGGAACAATAACTGAACTGTGCCGCGCGGTATGCGGTGCGTGTGCTTGTGACAGTTGAAAGCGATCTGTGCTGCTCCTGCGTATCGTATTTCAAGCGTGGCAAGCGTGATAACAGTAATCAACGAAGATCGTTGGAGCGGTGAACGGTAATGAACGGTAAAATGGTGGAAGATTTGCGAAAGCTCAGCAAGGTTCAGTTGAGTGCTATTTAAACATTTGTGTAAGCCGGTGCAAAAATACCGGTTGAATAGGACTCATCTTCGGAACTATCTAGAGCACCGGTCGTTGCTGATTGGATGAGAAAGAGCTGGGACATTTCTTTCCTGGTTCCTGAAGATAAACTAGCATATAAAAGCAGAGGGTATAGGAAACACAATCTCTAGTTTAATTAGGATTTTGCTCTAGCTCACTTGTCCTTTCATTAATTACCTCACTAGTTCATTGATTCTTTAGCTATTTGTGGTTTGCTCTTTAGCTATTCATCTTCTTAGCTTTTACAGTACACTAGCGCTTTAGCCTGTTAGCTCTTGAACTCTTTAACTCACTAGCTATATGGCTCTTTTGTTTCATTAGTTTACTAGCTTTTTTTCTCTTTTTGCCTTAGCTTACGGGCTTTTTAGCTATTAAGCTGTTAGGTCTTTTGGTTATCTAATGTTTTAATGTTCCAGATCGTGAGCTCTCTAGCGCTTTAGCTCATTTACTCACTAACACCATTAGTTCCATTAGTTCTGTAGCTCACTAGCTCTTATAATCCATTAGTGCACTAGCTCATTCACTCAGACTTTAAGAACTTAGCACGTTAAGGGTGCTAAGAAGACTGATTTTTTAGTTAATCAGCTTCCTAACCGTTTTGCTTTACTTGTTCGCTAATGCTTTAGCTCGCTAATTCTCTAACTCTTTAGCTCACTAGCGCCTTTAGCTCAGTTTCTCCTTCGTTCACTAGCTCATTTTGGCTCTTTTGGCTTTAAGCTCAGTAGCTCTTCAGCGAATAAACCCCAATCAGCGATGCCACGTTGAACTAAAGTTGTAGGCTTTGCCCAACTTCAATTGTGGTGCCAAATAATTGTAAGAAAAAGAGTTAGTAAGCAAAAGAGAATGATGAAGGAAAATTGAAACACAAAATACATACAAACAGAACTCTGTTATGGCCCAATAGCTGAGATATTAAGTGACTCAACTTGTTTGACTAAAATTAGGACCGAAATACGGAGCACAAAATACCAAAACAGCAAACTTAACAAGCTAAAACTCCCGCAAAATAATCGCTACACAACAATTCTCCATCAGTAGCCTGCCGTAATGATATATTTAGACAAAAATGGAACCTTTTGTTGATTGGCTAGGGTGTATTAACAGTAACAGTACACTTTTATTTTCGCAAAATTATTACCCAGCCCAGTAATTGCCATCATCTCGTTAGCTAGCCCGCATGAAGCATGATACGTCCGTTGTATAATTTAAAGAAACGGATCGGACTACACGCATTAAAACCGAGGAAACGTGCGCTGTCGGTTATAGATCTTTAGCCTTTTTTGTGCCTCCTTACATCCTACACATTCGTTGACTGTTGTCGGTTTCAGTCCACGATTGACGGAGCAAAAATAGCATATTTTTGTGAGCAGCATCTTGACTGAAATGATGGAGATGTATCGTACAAGCGACGCGCATTTCTTATTTGCTACCTCCACAATCCGTTCCAATCGATAATCAATTCAATTGCCCATCTGTTCGATTGGTCACCCCGTTCGATGTACGATGTGTACATTACCCAATTGTACATTAAACTGGCTCGGCACTGTGTTGTATCAGTACACGAATTGTTCCAATTGGAAAACAAAAGCACCGGCGCAGATTATTTAATAGATTAAACGTATGTTTAACAGATCATTAAAAAACGAAAAACTTCAGTCGATTGCCCTGTCCCGAAAGCAAGTGGACACATTTCTTCAACACACTCACTGGGAAATGATTGCAGCTTCACCAATCCCCTCGGACAGCTTCACAGTTGGGACCCAACAAAAAACAGAAAAACATGGTACCGAAAAAGCAGGACCGAACTGGGCGCCCTCTCTCTCTCGAACCGGCCGGGGGTTTTTCGCTTTCAATTACCATCGCTTTTATTGATTTTAATAATTATCCATAATGTATGGATCCAATTATGCCGCAATCGACCGGACGGCACTCTCCGGCGCTGCTCTGGAAGGGAAAGGAAGGTTTGGTTCGGTTTGGAGCGGCACCGGTGTTGTTTCCAATATGACGCTCGAATGTCTCGGCATCAGCCGAAGGATGCGCCGGAATTGGAATTGAAGACCCGTCCGGGCCGTGTACTGGCTTCTCTTTCGCTCTCGAGATAAGCCGTGTGCACACGATCCGTGAAGCCGGCCAGCCGATATTCGGTCGCTTTGCACTTCCTAACCACCTTCCATACAGCAAACCTTTCCCAGCGATGGAAAGGATTCGCCTGACGTTCCGGGAGAATGGAAATGAGTTTATAAACCTCATTCTTGCTTCCCCTTCGGGTTTCCACTGCCGACCATTGTTTGGTCCACACAATGAGAATGAAGTCTGCGGGCAAATGCGGGCCCGGTCGAAGCCCGGTCGGTTGCTCTTTCCGGTTGCTCATTTAATAAAAACCAAAGGCATCTGGACACAATCACCTTCTTTTCTATTGGTTCGATCGGTGGGACAGGGTGTGCGGCGGGCAGCCCGTAGAAGTCGGCCGTATGCGTCGCTCTGGCCATGCTTATCGTTCGATCTGTTTTCCCTACTTAAAATCAACATTTTCCCACTGCACTACACTCCTTTCTAGCTGGGCTGCTGGGCTGCTGAGGGACTGGAAAAATAGAACAATAGCTAGCGAGAAAAAAAGGGGAAAAAGGGGGTCTGGGTTGTGGGAGTTGGCGTCGCATATCTGGCCGGCGTTACGATGGCGTCGAATGCTTAATCGATTAAGGATTATTTTCGAATATTTTAGACCACCCTTCCTTACCCTTTGTTGGGTGCTGAACTGAACCGCTTTTAAACAACCTCTTTATCGTCCCAGACGCATGCCAAACGATACGTGTGTGTGTGTGTTTCTAGGGACGTGTGCCCGAACTTCACACTTCATACAGCAAGCAAGTTCGTGTCGTTCGTAGCAGAATAGGATAGCCATCGGTTTTTATTAATTTCACCAAAGTGTTTTAATAGCGGGGGCCTCGGGATGTTTTAACGCCATTTAATTTAATGCTTTCGGTATGCACCCAAAGCGAGGGGGGTTCTCTGTTGTCTCCTTTCCATGGCCCGGTTAGAAAGTTTTGTGGCCTTTTAAGTACTCGCGACTCATACCGAGAGTAAGCACTCTCTGCCGGTTAAAGATGGTGCCCATCCATATAATTACTAATTAAATGTGAAATATCTTTCTCCACTGTGCTAATCCGTTGTCTTTAGCTTCTACCTTTGCAAGCGCACAAGATGTGATTTAAAGTGCAACTTTAAATGAGTGTAATCTCATCGCCAACGGTTGCTAGCATAATCTGTCGCTTTCTTTTCGACTGCCCTTTTCTCTTCTCTCTCTCTCTCTCTCTCTTTCTCTCTCTCTCTCTCTCTCTCTCTCTCTCGATTTCTACCCAGGTCAATGTTCAAAGGGTCACACAATGAATCTTTCCCTCCGGTGGAGCCTATTTTCACGCAAATTTGCCCTCGCACGGGCTGCAGCCAAACGCGTTGCCTACATTTAGGCGGTGTTTTATTCACAGCCCAAACTTTACCAACCGTGTGCCGCAGCATGCCATGCTTTTGTGTGTGTGTGTGTGCGTGCTTTACCCCACGGTGGTAGTGGTGGTTTGCAATTAGTGGATCGAAAAACGGGACCAGCAAAGGGCTGCCGCGCTGCCCGAGCAGTTTAAAGTTAAATCATAATTAAATAACTTCAGCCAGTGTACTGAACGCTTCCTGTTCCTTCCGTTCCTTGTGCCCTCCCATTGCTGGCTCACGTAGGTAGCACCAGCCGGGGCGTTGAGTATCATGGCCAGTGTGGTTACTTTCGCTCCTGGGGGGTGGTTGGAGGACTACCTGCAAAGCAGTCTGCACACTGTCCCGAAAGTATTAGCATACTGCGTTTCGGCGGAAAAGGGGTGCGCGAAAGGTTTTTAGATGAAAAATGGAGCTAACACTCGATGGACGGTACTTTTCAGCACCACAGCGATTTTTCACCGAAAAGTCCCCCCGTTCTACGCCTTCTACGTCCTGCCCTTCAACCGTACCGACGCTACTTAGCATGGGACGTCACGCAACTTCGCCGAAGCGGAAAGCCCGACGGCGCCATGCGATGCCGTGAATGAAATCATGTTACCTTTTTTTGTTTAGTACATTCTGGGTATTTCACTGTGGAGGGTTTCTTCAACTTCGAAGCATTGTGTTTATTTCTATATTTGTGTATATATGTTGGTGAAAATTCACTAATGGAGAAAGACAAGCTCGTGGTTTTACCACTCGCCGGCCTATTCAATCGGGCAAGTGCACTAAAATAAACAGCCAAAAGTCAGCAGGCAGCAGGTCAGAATGATAAAATAATAGTTAAGGCTCCCATACCATGCAGTAATATGCCTCAGAGGAAGTAAACATAATGTTGTGATAAGCTTTCAAAGATTACAGGAGCGGTCGGGGTTTAGGTATTTTTATATGCTTAAAGGGTTGAAAGAATGTTTTAGCAAATGAACGGTATAAGAATTTATGTTTAAATAAACAAGTACAGGGGATGACATGATAACAATTTGTTATGACTTTACTCAAAAATGATTTTTTAAGTTAAGAAGTAATTAATGAAATTATTAACTGGAAGTCAATTTTAGAGACATTCAATGTAAAATTTCGGGAAAATGTGTCACTATGAATGAAATATTGATTTTTTAATCGTCTAGTTATTTACCTGAACGTCGATCATGGATATTTATGAACCTTTATCTTTTATGTGTTTTATCTATGTGTTTTTCCGTACATCCTACTATGGCCCGTGTCGACGACTTAGGAAATTTACCATTAGTTCCTTTTGGCTATTATTCCTATGGCTATTACAGAACTGTAATTATTCAAAGCAGATTGTTATACTTATCGACATGTAGTCAGAGTAAGCCAATGGCATTCGCTGCTTAATAAACATAAATTATGACTTTAAATGTGTTAGTTTTGTTAATTTCAGCTATAATAGGTATACCAACATGTAGTTCTGGTGAACATTGTATTGTGGTGTGAATATTGTAATTTTCCAGCTAAACAAACCCTAATCGATCCTCAGGTAGATTATCAATCGAATGGTAACAAAATTTTACGTCTAGTTTGAAAATTGGACAAGATGTTGGCAAACGATTGGAAAAAAAATCACTATACCATCAATGTATTGAGCAACTGTATTCTATGTTAACAAATCATTCAGCTGAATTATATAATTTGAGCCACGACTTCTTTGTGAACCATTATGGGGCCCTTCACGGTTCTAGTCAGCTTTTTTGTATGGAGTTTGACAGTTGAAGGCTGAAAACATGGCAATGCTCTATACACAACCATCCACAAAACTAGCCACACAACAGGTCGTGGTCAATTGCAGTCCGTAACGCCTAGATTATTCCAGCCTCAAATCTGGAATTAGATTCGAGTACCTGCTCGAAAAAAATTCGTGTTTTTCATTCTTGCCAAGGTGCATGAAAGAGATCAGGTCGTCCTGTTGTATCGAAACAAAAATGGATGTTAAAAGTCGTTCAAATTGGATTTGATTTCGCTTACAATTAGCAGTATTCACGTGTTTGTAGAGCTTTTAGTGAATAGAATGAAGATATTAAAAAAATCAACCTTCTAAAGACATACACCTTGGAATGAGCCCACCTGTATATTATATACACTTTGATAGCTGCTCGAAAACTGCTATAAAATGCAAACCACTAACTGGCTGAAATTTAAGCCTACGAACTTAAAAGAGAAAGGGGCCCTATATTACTGAATTATGTTATGTTATGTTTTATTTCCGCTTAAATTTTGCTATTTTATGATAACTATACTTTATATTGTAAACTATTTTTATGTAACTATAAGTTATGAAACTCGGTAATACACAAAATTTTAGTGCATCATTTTTCTTAATTTATACCCAATTGTTAACACACCTAATTTTGAACATTTTAGATTTAGGGACTATGTTTTGAGTATAGGCATTTGATATCAGCAAAATTAATTAAATTGATTTGATGAAAATGACAGTTTTACAAGCATTCTAATCCACTGCCCATAATATATCTACGAATATACAGTCCCTCACATAATGTTCAACACTTCTACAAAGCTAAGCCCTGTCCTGTCCTCGTTATATCCTTGTGTGTGCACGCAACCGTAACCCACACGTTACGGACTGCAACTGACCACGACCTGCGTGATTCCTGAGCCGGTGGAACTAAAAGACCACTTCCAACACTGCGAGCCACACACACACACACATATCCACACACGAACGTGTAGCCACTTACACGCGTGGTAATGCAATTAATTTAACGTGATCCTGCTACCACTCCACCACCCGGGAGGACGCTTCTTCCAAACGCAACCTCACTAATCACACTCAAACGCTGGCGAAACACGCCCCAAAAAACTGGGACAACTCCACTTGGTTTCGCCAGCACTTGGAAGCAAGTAAAGGGGAAAATGGAAAAAAGGGACAAAAGTAGTAAGGGCAGTAAAGCAGCACGCGAAAAAGGATTGCCACCTTGCAGCGTCGTGGCAAATGACAAAGTACGAAGCAAGAAACCGTGCTCGTTGTGTGAGGGATTTGTGTTCCGTGATCGTGTTCTCTCGAGTTTTGTATCCTGACAAACGCACATACGTGTTAGTGTGCAAAAAAAGTAGAAGAAGAAGCATGGAAACCCCTTACACACATCACACGCCACACTATTTGCTGGCTGGCTGGGTTAGGTTGGGTTGGGAGAACGTAGACGGGCGCGTGTTTTGCGTCTGGGAAGGGTTTTGGGGTCGATTAAAGCGAAAAAACGGCACGTCATCATGCAGCACCGTAGCACGTAAGCTGCGGCGAAAAAAGGTAGCACACTCACACGCAAGGGCCGAAAATTAAAAGGCCTTTCCCCTCCCCTCCTAGTGCCCGGAGATCTTCGTGGGGTTGCGGAAAGGATCGCGAGGGTCGCTGCAATAACTACACGCACCCATTTTTCGGGGCACGCTTGCTGCAGATCGGCTCCACCGATAAGTGGGAAACCGTATAACAAGAAAGGATATTCGTGAAAGGAATCAACCCAACCTTCCTCCCGGTGTGCGTGTGTGCATGTAGGCAGTTCGGGTTCGTCGTCTCCTAGTTTCTGATGATGCACGTGCAAGAAGCAACGGAACCGAACTCGATGGAAGGTAGCATGGATGCTTGCTGTTGTTGTTTTTTGGTTGGTTGTAAGGTTGGGTTGGTTTTGGAAAGCACTCAACAGTTTTTTTTGCGTTTTGCATGGGCATGGACCGAAGGGTGATTGACTCCCCGTGAGGTGTTGACAGAGGACATATCATCGGAGGTCCCTTCATGGGGTGGAAATTGTGCGGGAGAGGTTTGGATCGTTTTACTCGCGCACCCACTGACACTGAGTCTGTTTTGTATTTTTATCCATTTTTTATGTCACATGGACACATCCTTCACCGCGTTGTCAGCGTTGTTCCGGGCAATGGGGCACGTTCCGCTTAATGGTCAGTTTTGTGAAATGTCGTTGTTATAAATAAAGCTATTACCTTTCACCTGTCTCCGGTGGGGTGTTGGCCGTGCATGATGCATTTAAGAACCATACCACTTTTGTTGAAATTAACCCATCTTGTTGCAGCTTTAAAGGCTGTGAAAGTGGAAGTAATGTGTGCAAGAATGACGAGTTGAAGAACAGCATTTATTATTATGTTATGTTTTACGTTTGATTGGTGCCAAAAGTAATTTATTTTCTGATACAAAATAGTTGACAAGTAAAGTTTTATTAAGGCTGGATAGCCGGGGGATATCTATTAAGCTAGAATCATAAAACATAATTTGACATTACTAGAGCAAAGCTTGGATAAATAACTAATTATTGCTGCAAGAATCTTGATTTGATCAACTGTCAGGATCATGGAACGGGTCTCTTTAAAGTTATAGGTATTAGGAAGAAGGATCCTATGGCTAAAATTCAGATATGCAGCCAGCGGGCTCTTTTAAAATCAGATGGTTCCCATCCGGGATGATACCATGCAGTAAAGACTGACTATCTAGTTCTTTGATACTCGATACTCGCTAACCCAAAAATTATACTAAAAGCTATTAAAAAAAATTATACAAAATCAAACCAACTATTGCTTTGAGGTTTAAAATGAGGCAAAACAAGATATCTAACGTGTTAAAATAAAAACACAGGCTAAACCTGAGTCTGAGATTTTGAAAATAGAAAAAAATGGAAACCTAATTTGAATCTTGATACAGTGGAAAAATTCGAACGAAAGCAAGTCGACATGGGATATTCTTCTTCTGTTTGGCGTAACGATTTACGTAGTTATCGCAGCCTATACACTACTGGCTTTCGAGACTTAATAAGTACCATTAAGCCTACGACTCAGTCCTTGTTATGTGGGTAACTTTTCATATGAGGCTTGAATCCAAGACGGGAATGTTTGAAAATTGTACGGGTTTGCGGGACTGCCTCCATGTAAATGGGATCTTCTCAAACAAATCAATCTTTCTAAAAGAATTTTTATATTCTCGTCTTAAGTATTAAAACGATGCTCACTGTCCCTAAAACCTAGGACAATCTGTTATAGTTGTGTAGGTACATTTCTGACATTGTATTAGTCCCGAAGATCTGTTGCATAGTCCTTGAACTAGGCCAATTTAACTACAGTAGAACGTTGATTACTCGGGCAACTCGGGTCCGCACGGCTGCCGGTTAATCGATTTCCATGGATAATGGTCCAAGAAATGTTAAATTCAAATAATAGTTATAAAATTCAATGGCATTACTAACAATTAACATGAGTAGAATACTATTCTTAAGCTCTCTTTTCCATACTTTGTTTTCACAAACCTATTCAGCTAAAGCCTCATTTGACCCGTTAACAGGATAATTCGTTATACCTTACCCGCACCGATTATATGTTATAGGGTCACAATTTACTGTTTGAACAGGAATTGAATTAATTTATTATATGATAGTACTCGGATAGAAGCCTATTAAGTCGTAGGTCAGGTTTTTTTTTGTGTTTGTCCCGCTTATCCTCACAGCGTATGCTTCACGGTTCAATTCAGTAGAGAGCGTTTCTGTGTAGAAAGGGGAAAAATTCCACCTCCCACCTTCCTCCCCGTCAGCTCCAACCCCTGCTCAATTACAAACAAATGAAATCGCGAAACAATCTACAATCAACCCGAGAGAAGAAGAAGGAGGAGGTGGATGGGGCATGATAATAATACGACCGGCTGTACGATTTATGTGCCCCCTCCTTCCGCCATCTAGGTATGAATTATTGATAGCGAAAGCATTTGAATCGCTAATTTGAAACACAACCGGAAAGTGGAAGAGTTTCCAACATTTGCATCCTCCATACGGTTTTGCAAGCTAATTAACATGCCCGCTCCTCGCATTCCTGCCTGCGTGCAGCGCCCCTTCGTTGCCTTTCGAAGCCAATCTTGCGTGATGTCGGTTGTAAATCAATTTGTACCATCCGCTCCTAACCCCCCGCTAACAGCCGCTTAGCACAGTTTACTGGCTGGCAGAAACCCTTTGGGAGTGTTGTTTCTTTTTTTCTCCCTTTCCTCTTTCCCAAACGACCACACTGCTCAGTTGATAAAACAAATGCATGATTTAGAGAGATGGGCTGAGATGGGCTGTACCAGGAGGTGCATAATGCAACGTGCACTTCCGGACATTACTCGGAGTGAGATATGGGGTGGTGCGGGGGTTAGTAAAGCAAAGCCAGTTCTGAGCAATAGCAATGACAGCTTGCAGCGTAACTGCACTAAATTGTCCTACATTTGAAGGATCTTTTTTGTGTTGCTTTCCTTTAAACGCAAAAAAGAACACTCACATAGAAAATGCCGTGCTGTGTTAGTCTTATCGCGGTTTGTTAAGTGGCGGGCAAAGCTTTAGCGTTTAGCGGGCACTAAATATTCCCATCGCAAAGCTGCCCGTCGATCGTTCACGCGAGCTCGTTCACAAATCGTTCGTGCAATGTTCAAACATTCGCTGCAGCAGCAGCAGCAGCAGCAGCAGCTTGAGCAAGTGTTTCGCCCCAAATTCGACATGTTTCCGGTACAACAAATGCTACCGTTCTTTTTCTAATTCTTTCTACACGTTTTTTTTTATTTTGGCTGGCTTGTTCCGCGGCAGTGTTGTGTCCCTGACAAATGGGATCCCGTTTGTGACCGGGTTCGTCGCCATCGCCGGGAGCGGCTGAGAATGGCTCGAACCTCGAATCCATGGGTGCGTTTTGTGCCCGGCTCAGCCGCGATAGGATCGCTATGATAGTAGCAAAATAGTGTGGTGGTGGCTGAAACGATAGAAACTGACTGAGAGAGAGATAAAGGCACATAGAGAGAGCGAGAGACCAAAAGGCACAAGTCTTCCCGCAAATGCTAGCGGATTATTGATGAGCGACGATAAATTCCACCGCGATTGTACCCGAAACGAGTTCCACGTTACCGGGGGTTTTCCACACATCGATACGAGAACGGCTGCGTACGGTAGAACAGCCGGTTCGCCGGTCCATTACGGTCCCTTCGCTCAGAACCTGCCGAAAAACGGGCATCAAATTGAGTGCATATCGAGTGGAAACAGCACTACGGCGAGGTGCCGGCTGCCCATGTTTCACCGTTTGTCTTTCTATCGCCGCAATGAATCGCGAAAAGCTTGTGCGAGCAAGTCGAGGCAGACCGAGCGTAACCGAGTAGTTGCAGCAGCAAGCGCCAAGCGCCAGGCCGGCAGGTTTGCAGTTTTGCTTTCCTCAGAAAACGCCCCGGAGATAAACATCGCACCAGCGACCTGCGTCCAGCAAACGGGCAGCCTTGCACATACACACACACACGGTCCGGAAACGACACGGTTAAAAGGATAAAGTGTTATTTATTCGGTGCCTTCTGTTTATGTTTGCTTAAGATGCATCTCGCATGCCGTGGCCTGGGAGGCTGGGTTTTTGGGGTTCACCATAAAGTGAGCGAACCCCCGGGGTGAGCCTGCCGTACTGAAATGACGGTTCCGGGGTCCCCTTTTCCGAGAACGCGCCGGACCCGGTGCATCGTTGTGCCGGAAAATTAATGTCCCCGCTCACGGTGGGCGCGTCCCACCAAAAAGGATCCGATCCGTGTTGCGGAGTGTGTGGAATCCTGGCCCGGCCGTTGCTGCTTGGGAATAAATGAGACGAACAAGACATAAACCTTTCGATGGCTAGCGTCCAACCACCGTGGTGGTGGTGGTGGTGGTAAGATCTCACTCTACATTCTACGCTGGCAGGCCGGGCCATGGCCATGGAGTTTTGCAATGTCCAGCCCGTCCCGTACACGGGGCGAGATTGAAATCTCCACCGGCAAAGACAAACACACTCTGCTCGCGCAACCCTTGAGAGGATGCATAAACCGGCGCTGTCCAAGAATTTGCTCTTCCAAGACAAATGAAGTTCCGCTGGCCTCTGGGTCTGTGTGTGTGTGTGTGTGTGTGTGTGTGTCTGCACGGTCGGAAGCCTTAAACCTGACGGCGCACAGAAGTGCAGACGAGCGCATAATATATTCGTGCCAATTTGCTGAGTGATCTTTGGCTGTGTACCGTAACGGTCTGCCGCTTTGCGAATCGCTTCGCTGCGAAAGTGCGATTAATGAAGTGTTCCCGGTGGCGTGTTTCCGCTGGATGATGTCGTCGTCGTCGTCGTCGTCGTCACCGTCATCGTCGTCATCGTCCTTGCGTCGTTTCTCTGCGTTGAACACCGACATGTTTAATCTTGCGAGCGGCAATAATCTCGCTTTGCTGGTTTGCATCGACACCAGGTGTGTCTGTCCATAGTAGGTGTGTGTGTGTGTGTGTGTCTGTGATCGACAAACATCGCCATCATCAACTCGTTATCGGTTTGTCGGAAGGGCGCGGGGGAGGGGGGTGGTGTATATTTGCTAGCAATGATCTGGCCTTCTAGTTGAGTTTGCTACTTGAAGCAGCGTGTCCTTCTTTTGACAGGCAATTATTGGTGAAGGATACGGTTATTAATTTAGTTGCGTTACCTTTCGAGGTTAAAAGTGCGTAGGTTCGCCTGAAAGTATGCAATAATTTACTAAATGAATCAAGTCAACTAAATATTTAAAGCTGCAATTTGAACACAAAAGTGAATCTGATTTGAATATAAAATTAAGCTATCATTTTACAACTTTTATGGGAGTTTTCTTTTTCTAATGTATTTAACCGATATTCCGTACAATTATTCGGTGTTAGACGGAAAAATGTCAAACAAATCCATCCACCAAATGATTTCCAACACAGTATGTAATTTTTTGTTCAAACTTTTACGAAAGCATTGCATTAAAGACGGAATTTGATTTGTCTTACGAGTGGCAAGACGTTTAAAGGAAATGCGCGGTTAGAAAAAGCTGAACATCCATTTAAGGTGTCAGCCTCTTTGAAGACGTTAGCTTAAGAAGCACCTCTCCCACAGTCCACCAGACGGAGTAGGCCATGAACCTTACACTTATGATAGAACGTTGTTAGAGACGTCTCACGTTTCGTTTATTGTTTCTTTCTTTTACCCAAGAAATTATTGTCAAATTACTGTGTCAATGCTATTGTTTTTCTGAACAAACGCTAACTTGAAGCTCAAGAAGCATTACGAAACTGTTAAACCATGTTGTCATTTGGTGTTCTATTTTTGTTCTTTTATTGCTTTATTTAGGGAACCTTTTCTATCATAACACCAGTTTTTCCAAATCTTTACTGAAGTGAAATGGTTCTATATGTTCTCCATACTTGTTGTGCATTTTGTGACTAATTCCACACATTTTATCAACTGTCATAAATGATAATCATTCCATTCTAAATGTAATTAATTGTACTGCATATTAATAGTTACACCGTAAAATAGAACACTTTCTATACATCTAATCTAATGGAAAGCTGTTTGACGAAACCCGTTGTCCGGTTGAGTAAGGTAATGCAATGTTTTTAAAGTGGTAATACAAAATCGTTTCGTAGTTTTAACCTGACGGCAAACGTAATGCAAACGTCCTTCGTTCAGTTAGATATGTCAAATCAGAGACAAAGCGAATCGTCTAACAGGAAAACTGATAGACAAAAAACTGAGTCAGGTAATGCAAATGTCATTCGTTCAGTTAGATATTCAAATCAGAGACAAAGCGAATCGTCTAACACGGATCATAATAGAAAATCAGCATTTTTGACACATTTTCTCTAGCACTTCATATTATTGGCCCTATTGTCACTTTATAGTTTATAATAAAACATACATTTTTCACTGGCTGGAAAATGTTATCGTTTGTTAATTATCTTCCATCAGTTGTACCATTTGTTTTGAATACAATTGGAATTTCCAACCTGCCTGTCGAAAATGAGTATTATGGAATCCAGTTACGATCACAAAAGATTCACTAAAGAGACAGTTTTATCAACAGCGTGCTAGAGCTGTCACCTAGAATGTAGAAAGTATGAAGATATCCGCTAGATGGCGCTGCTGCCTAAAGCTTTAGCACAACGACGAAGGCTTCTAGAGGAGAATGCTAAGAAAAGTAGTAACTAAAAACGGTGTTGATGTTTGGAAAAGCCTTCTTCTAAATTGTCCAAATATTGTTTGTTAGAAATATGAAACACTGGAGTTACAAGAACTTTAAGGCAAAAATGTTGTTAATTGGAGAAAAACTGTTAAAAATCGTCCTGTGGAATTAGTACAGAACGAATTGTGAACAGCTTCCATTACTATAAATGAAAAACAATTATATTCCTGCAATGTAGGTTAATTATGCAACATCGTGTATTTATAATTTTCCTCCTGTTTGGTACATCGTCACATCGCTACAAAGCTTATCTAATGCGAAGCATTCGAAGAATGTTTCTGGAATGTGATTCAACCAATCCCGCTCGTTCCATTCTCATCCGTGATGCGTGATTGATAGACATTTCACCGTGGCGTCAGGATGTGCTTTCCACCGTCCACCCGCAGACAGGTGCCGGTGGTGAAGCTGGCCGTCGCATCACAGGCCAGGAATGCGATCGAGGCCGCCACCTCCTCCCCAGTTCCGACGCGCCCCAACGGGTGCGTCGTTTCGCAGTGCTTCAGATAGGCGGCGTACGCTTCGTCCTCCATACCGATCGCTTTGTGGAAGTTGGTCACAATGACCGCTGCAAATGTGGAAATGCGAAAAAGCAGGATGATAACGTAACGCACTGCCCCTTTGGGGAAATGCTCTTGCCCTCCACACACTCACCCGGATTGACGGAGTTGACGCGCACACCCTTCGCGGCCAGATCCAGCGCGGTGCAGCGCGTGAACTGATCGAGTGCCGCCTTGGAAACGCAGTACGACAGCGCATTGTGGAACGAGTTCGTGCCGGCCACACTCGACACGTTCACGATGTTCCCCTTGGCCGCGAGCAGATGGGGCAGGGCCAGCTTGGTCAGCGCAAACACCGACCGCAGGTTCGTGTCGAGTATGTCATCGAACTGGTCCAGGTCGGCTTCCTCGATGCTGCCGCCCGCCCCCTTCCCCGCATTGTTTACCAACACATCCAGCCGGCCGTACTTGGCGATGGTCAGCTTGAGGAGCCGCTCGAGATCCGCCCGCTTCGTCACGTCCGTCACGACGGTCAGCGGAGTCGCCTTGCCCAGGGCAGCACACTCCTTACACACTTCGGCCAGCTTCGCTTCGTTCCGGGCAGCAAGCACACAGGATGCGCCGAGATTTGTGAGATATTTGGCCGTGGAAGCTCCAATGCCCGAGCTAGCTCCGGTGATGAGCACAACCTTGCCGGTGAAATCCATTCCTAGCCCGACGACGATGGTACGATAACTGATGGTACGTGAAACGAGCGCTGTACTGTTTCTTTTTAAATGGCCGTGATACTGTCGCTATCTTATCAGGTTTGCACAGATGATAGCACTGTTTCTTGTATGATGAGGTGTACAGGTGTGTTTGTAAGTGTGTGAGATAAACGAAACAAAAATAGCAGGTGATATTGAATGGGTATGTTGAACATTCGGCTCACCGGTTTGTTTGCAATCGGCACATAGGGTAGGTCCCGTTTGGCGTGTTCGAAAACGACCTGCAATGCACGCACACCGTTGCCTGATTCAGTTGGTGGAACTGATGAGGTGAGGTGAGATCTTCGCAATAGTATCTACAAGACAATGGGGTTTGCCGTTAAGATGATAAGCCTATGAGTAGTAGTGCAGTGGCCTGCTGCTGGGAAAACATTGGACAACTCAATCAAAACAATCGGTACAATAAATATTAATGTCAATATAGGTGTTATTCCTGGAGTAAAACTTGTTACTGATGATAATAATTCATCTAAATCGTGTTCTTTTTGAAGATCAAACTGTATGGGCAATTGCTACTGTTTGAAAACTAAATTAGTACCCGTTATCTTATCTACGGTTTTTTGAAATTAACTTTCGAATGAGGAATAGAAATACAGTGAAGTCTCTCTAAGGTGGATGCTCAAGGAACCTACAGTTAAATCAAAGAAGGCTAACAAAATGTACATGATATTATGGAGTATCCATGACGACGACAGTCGAATTGTTCATATTAAAGAAATAATTCATCTTGGAGAAACTGCTGCTCAAAGCGATTTCACTGTATTAATAGTTGTGGTTATGTTAAGGCCGGGCTACATTGATCGTACTCGCAAGCGTAATTTTGATTTTCACTAGCGCATCTGGCGGCGGCTGGTGGAAGCTTTTTTTGGTCATCGAGGGAATGGACCTGCCGGATCTCAAAATTAAGTAGTTTTTCCATCGTTTTCCATTGCAAAAATGGATGCAATGCGTGCAAAACATGTGTATCTACGTTTTACAAAACTTTTCTCCTCCGATTTAAGTAAAAAACATGGAAAATTAACTTATTTTCTGGAGCGGCTCCAAATTGTTTGGCAAAATGCTTCGGTCAGCCGCCGCCAGATGCGCTAGTGAAAATCAAAATTACGCGTGCGAGTACGATCAATGTAGCCCGGCCTTTAGACTCTGCATTAAGAACAAAATGCATGCATTTAATTATTTACAGGCTTTGATTTTTTTAGAGCTTTACAAGTACAGGTAAACAGGTATTCCCCGATATACGCTATCAATGCGGACATGAGGAAATTGCGTATCTCGAATATTCACGTATATCGAATTTCGAAGTTTTCGGTGCAATTATAGCGAATTTTTGTGTAATTTTTGCTTGAAATCGTAGGTTTTATCCTCCACATTAGTTATTTGAGGTGATTTCAACTGAAAAGTACCATTTAGTACCTTTGTAAATGGTATTTTAAATTCGACCAAAAGGGAATTTATTTTGCATTTGACAATTGATGTGTCAGCTCAGTACACTTTGCTCAAATAACTGTCATGGTTAGAATATCACGTATATCGAGTATGGCGTATATCGGGGAATACCTGTACTTAGTTTTACAGGAGTCTATGATGATCCGATATACAGGTATTTCCAAGAGTTTGGTAGAGTGTTATACAACTTTACTAAATGAGGATATTTCTAAATAGATTTTAAATTAATTAATTGTTACAAGCAAAGATAAGACAAGTCCTGCAGTCAGGCAAATGGCAGTTACAGATCGTACGAAAGGTATAGCGGGCAAAGTACGTGTCTGGTTCTGTAAACGGGACATCATGAACGAACCGTCATGTAGCGCTTCTACAAACATGTTTGGGAGTCGTGCATCAATCGAAACGTAACCGACAAAGGGAATAAGTTAGTAGACAATTATAGTTCTACCCTATTTTTGAAAGTTCGTTACTTTTTTTCGTAACATTACCATTATTTAAGTTCGTATGTAAGTGCCTATTAAGTCCAAGAATCAAATATGATAGTAAGATTACTATCTAACACCGGAATCGTGATTCTTTAAACCTACAATTGTCTTCCTTGGTTTCGTCTTTGTAGTGGACTAGTGGGAATGGAAGCTGTGTCAGGTCTTTTAACAGCATCAACTCCTTCGCTTTGATCTTCAGCCGAGCAGTATCTGCAGAGTATCTGCTGAGTAAAATGAGTTATTATTCTATATTAATGAGCTGTATTTGGAATACATGGAATATAACTCAAAAAAGCAATCAAGCTAAGTAGATGCTAAAATGTACTTTTCTATAAAAAAAATATTGCAAAACCAAGATGAAATCGCCAACCAATTGGCAATGTTTTAATTTTAAATTACCTTCATTCCAATTTTCCTCCCATCATTCTGCCTCATACATTGCCCATTGAAAATGTGTTATAATGGATTCACTTTTAAAAACAATCGCTGTTGATATTTATTTAATACTTTCTCCCTTGCCTGGTCCATCACCCCCTACCCCTTATCAAGATACAACTTTTGGGTCTGCAAATGCATATGTTACAGAGGGGGGGGGGGGGGGCTTCCATGAGGTTTATTCAAACGCACATCGCGCTCCCTTCTCTAGCTGTGGTCAACTCGCGTCATTTCGATGCCAAAACCCGAGAACTGGAAGGAATATCCCACCCAACATCGGACAGCAGCAGCAGCACTACCACCACCACCACCACCGTCATCGTTGATTTTTCGAATCAGCCACCGAATGGGCCCGTAGTGTTAATATCTTTTTAATATTGATAAAATATCAAATGAATCGTCTGCAAAGCGTGCGCGCGAACCGTTCTCCGTTTTCACCGGCTACTACCCACCCAACTCTCGGCCCACTTCCGGGCGGGGTTTGAAATGGAATTTAAAATTTTATCTGTTGCTGACAACGAATTAAACTACCATATTTGCATACCCGAAAAATGGCGAAATAATGATGACGTTCCGGTGGTGCAGCAGCGCACGGTAGGGCGCTGGCTTTGAGCGCGGCTGATGGTGGGGTTGGGATTGATGATAATATGGTTAAGTGTAATTTGCATACATGAACGCGAACGAGTTTCAACGTGCCCGTGCTCCGCCGAGGGAAGCTTTTCCACGTGGGTACGTTAAAAGCATCGCACCGAAGGGGATTGAAACGCGATATTATTGTTGTCGTGAAGCGGTCCGGCTCAATCTGCGTAGTACGGAGACCCGCTTTTCCTAGAACGCGTCCTCTCTTTTGGGGTGGCTGCAGCCAGCCATAAGGGAACGTTTTACCTCGTATCTAAAACGGTTCTAAATTTCAACTATCCAGCGATGCACCCGGTTGGTGTGTGGGAACGAGTTGCACCAGCGTGCCCGGTACAAGCTGGTATGACAAGCCCCTGTGCTGGCTGGCTGGCTGGCTGGTTGGCTCGGTGGGTTTCGCACGGTAGCGCGCTGTGGGCGGATAATTCGACCAAAATAGGCAAACCCTTCTACAAACAAAACATCCCCCCTCCTTTTGGTTTGGATGGATGCGCATGCATCCATAATTGGTGCGAGATAACGCAATTATCAAATTTATACTGCATTATGTGTAAGTTGGCAAAGCGGTTCCATGCTGCCAGCTTGGGGGAAGCATATTTGCGTTCGGGTTCTATCGTGACGGATCAGTTATGTGGCAGCTTGCTGAGATGGAGTAGCTCGAGGTCGAGAATTTCTGGGCCAACGGTTCAATATAGAAGCTAACGGGATGCTTATGGTAGTGAAGATGTTGTGAAGCGCTTTGTATGCGTTTAGCTGTGTAGTGGAACAACTTCTGATAATTTCTTTTTTAATTTCTCTGCAGTATGCAGTCGCAGCCACCTAGTTTTGGCTCTAAGGCATCCGATTTTTGACTCTAACGCACCTATTTTTGTCTATAAGTCATAAATTTTTGATCAATTCTAATTTTACCGCACAAAAACAATACAAAAACCACAATTTGATTTATTTTTCTGAAAAAAATAATACATTTTTATCAATTCTAAGCAAAATTGAACAGGGCACTAAGAACACTCGAAGAGCCCTCAAAGCCCTATCCTTACCCAATTTCCTCGTGGTATTGGTTGATCAGATCGAAATTCTGCATTCCTGTTGTTAGCCTCCGGTTGGGAAGAAATACAGTGACGTTTTCGTATAATTATTACGCATATATATATTTTTTTGAGATGCCGAGACTGGCGTAGTTCTGCTTTACGATTAATTAACGTGTAGCTGGTAGATTCGTAGCCGAGACGGTTGTTGAGCCAAAAGAAAAAAAAAAGATAGTACATAAGAAGAGAAGCGAGAATAATCGCTTAATGTGCGTCAAAGGCTGATTCCTTCATCTAACAACATCATTAATTGCATAAACTGTAAAATCAACGTGCAATAATACATAATAATACATAGACTTACTTGTTATTCTGAGAGCTTTTATTACGTTGAAATGAAGAAAACGAAAAGCTCACATTTCGTTAGAACAATACTTCCTAAATGAAAGACGTTTCATATTTTCTCATTAGACCATTAGACTCATTAGAAGTTTAGTTTTTCAGCAAAACTATAGGGCGAATAGTATTGTTTATGTTTATGTGGAGTTTTTTATTCGGTTTAGGCAAATAACGCTTTATTTAGATTTCAGTTCACAACATGTTATTCGCTTCGCGGTCCGAATTCAACTCCTCGCGCTTAACCCGCGCTCCCGATTTTAAACCTGCGCGTTCTCTCTCTCGCTACTCGTTCCTAGTTCTCTCTCGTTCTCCTGATCTCGCTACCGTTATTTCTCTCTCTCACTACCACTAGCGCTTTTCCTTTCTTACATTTATGAACATAAGAATCCGTTTTTCCTTACTATAAGTTGAATAAAATACAATTTGCCTTACTATAAATTTTGAAATTGCCTTCAGATGTCTTTTTTACACGTATTTCAATACATTTTTCAGCTCTTCAAGATAATTTTTTGCATAAGTCTTATTTATTTAAACTGTTCTTCTGCACAGTGCCGGTTAAAAAGCACAAATACAAACGCAGACAATCCAAAAGAAGGGTAATTAATGGCTTAAAAATGCACAATGTTGATAAAGTTTCTAAATGTTCATAAGATCCTGTTTCTCTTCACCCATTTTTTGGCCTGACGATAATGTTTTGATGAATTGCATAAACGATATCACCTGCACGCTGATGAATTAAAATCGACGAAGTAAATACATTAAGTCAATAAACCTGTTTTTCCATGCTAAGGTAATCCAGTGTTTGATTGCTTACATCAAACCAACTGCTGTGGGTTTCTAATTTTCTCCTCAACGCTACCGTTACTCCCAGAGCGCATTCACTTTGCGCAAACTGAAGCACACATCACGTGTCGAGTTAACTTTCGGGTAAAATCTTGTAGTTTTCCGCTTGAAACCTACAAGCCATACCCATATCCATCCCAAAGGGCGCAAAAGCAATGACAGCTAATGTGCATCGGAAAAGGTTAAAGTTCATTCCATCATCAGCACGACCACAATCATCAAAGTAGGTTGTTTTCCTTAAAAAATAATACAACGACACACACAAACACACAGACACTCACATACACCATCATCTCGTGCTTGCTTTCCAGTCCATGGAGTGGGAAATCATCCTGACTCGTTTCACAAATTTACCCCCCTCTCTGGAATGCTCGACTGCCGTAAAATAGAACCGGAGGAAAATGATCTGCTTTCGAATGCAGAAACATACATAATATTTGTACAGCGACGTTCCGCACCTCGCCAGCATCTCTTTCGCATACCCGCTTCACCGTTCGTTCGCTTCCCACTCCAAACGGTTGTGTTGAAAATTTTGACAGCTGCGTCTACTGCAAGGTGCCTCCCTCCAACTGTCCCGGTGTTTTGGCACCTCGGGCTTCAACTCGACGAGGGAGAGAGAGGGGGAGAGAGAGAGAGAGAATTTCCCCCCGTGCTTGCTTTTATCGGGAAAGACACATTCACACACAAAGAATCTCTCTCTCTCTCTCTCTCTTACACACACATACACACACATACACATGCACTGAAACCGACACGCTGTATTTGCTTTTCCCTCGCGTCACCTTTCTGCCCCTTCTGCTGTCTCCTTGTCGTCACCCTTCCCTTTCAAGACAAATCCGATTTTCGGTTTTTGGGTGAGAAATGTTTTCAAGAATTGTCGTGCAACGATTTCCGGCCAGCGTGTGCTTCGTACGGGCGAAAAGCTTTTCTTCCTCCCCTTATCTCTCTCTCTCTCTCTCTCTCCCTCCGTCTCACACTCTGGCTCAGAGACGGTGGTATTGGGAGGGCGCACAATGCGTTGTTTTAGGTCAAAGCGGAATGAAGAGCGCTTAGATTTATTTATAAATCCCAACCAATCCATCCACACAGAGACACGCAAAAGGGCAAGGGCGTATGCAAAACCGTTTGGTGTCCACCGATGCTGATAGGATGCTGCCAGCCCGGGAAAGCGTTAGACGCGATCGTTGTCGGGCTGGTGGGCCATACAAACGAGGCAACTACAACGCAGCAGCGCGCGCTTTTTTGTTGTTTGATTTAGAACAATTTAAGTGAGGCTACCCCCGCCTTTTGTGGTCATCTTTCTAATGCCGGGAAAGCTTTAGCGGCAGGCCATGTAGTGATGTAGTGGGCACAAAAAGAGAACAATCGAACAATACACAACGGCAAACAAAGAAGGGAAGCAGGGGGGGGGAAAACCCGCCGCTACAAAGAACTGGCCGAAAATGGGGATATAAATTTTATCCTCTAAAAGCTTTCAAAATAAAAGGGCATAGCTAATGTGTGTGTGTTTGTTGGTCGGTCCACAAGCCAGGTACGATGGTCAACCTGTGTAAGGCAGTATGGGGCAGTAGTGTCATGTTGTCCGGGTTCAATGGGATTTTATAAAATGTTGTAAAATAATGAAATTACCGAAACTATTTTGATGATTTCTAAATGTGATATAACAACAAATTTTCTTCAAAATAAGAGTTTAGCTGTGACAAATTGGATCATACCCTGTTGGTCATTTCCTCTGCTTATTTTTCTCTTCTTGGTTGATTTGTTTTCCTGCGATATTTTTGTAGGCCTATTATATACAGTTAAATCTCTCGAAGGTGAATTCTCAACGGACCTTCAGTTTAGTCAGAGAAGGCTGACAAATTAAGGACCCACCTATCGTCCATTTAGGCACCTTGGGGTTTCTCCAACATGATTGCTTCTCTAAGTTATTTGCAGATTCACCTTAGAGAGTTGATACATCAGGTGGGCTTATCCAGTGCAATTTGACGTCTAAAAACGAAAATAGGAAGAAAACCTGGTTTGACAGTTAGATCCATAACAAAGTGAATGTTTTGATGATTGTTCTATATGCTTTTTTCTAAATCTATCCTAAATTTTCACAATTTTACACGATATTTGAGAACAATCGGAGGTCTGTTGAATGAATCAAATGGAAATGCACAGGCACTCTTATAAGTTCCTCACTTTAAATATGATAGTGTATTTGGTTCGGTAGGTACACTGCTATTTGCTTGCTGGCTGAACGGGTTCAATGATTCAATAATTTCATTTAATTTCATTTCATTTCATTTAATACAATATCCGCCATCAAGGCTAAATATAATAGACTTAAAACTAATTTAATACTAACAAATAAACAAAATAATTCATGAAAAACTAAGCCTAACTAACCTAGTCTTGACCTAGCAATAAAGAAAAGAAAAAAAACAAGAGTAGAGCGTAGAGACTATCATAAACTTAACAAAAAAAAAAAAAGAAAGAGAGTAATAGAAAACTAAGGAGAATAATTAAAGGGAATTAGAAGAAAAAATACGGTTACGGAAAGAGTTAAGAGAGGAGTCGAAATCAAAGAGATAGTAAAAGTGGTTAAACAACCTGAAACAGGACAGAAGAGGGTCATTGAAAGTATAAAGAGTATGACGTGTTTCAATTGACAGAGGATCACGTGGACGAAGAGAACGAGAGGGAACATACAGCGAGATGGACGAGAGTAAATCAGGAGCATCAGTAGCAGAAAGTAATAAGCCACCAATAAGACAAGCCTGAAACACTTGGCGGCGGAAGCTTAAGGAGTGAAGATTGAATAACTGCAATCGCGTTTCATAGGGAGGTAGTGAGGCAGCACCGAACAAACGACGAAAGGCAATCCTGGTAAAGAGGCGCTGAATGCTTTCAATTCTCGAACAGCCATCAATAGTGGGAGGATTCCAGATGATACTAGCATATTCAAGAATAGGCCTTACCAAAGCACAATAAAGGATTCTTAGGATGCTTTGATCTCTAAAAATAGAGGTAAAACGTAAGATAAACCCAAGGGTTCGATTTGCTTTTAGTAGCACCTCATCAAGCTGCAGTTGAAAGTTAAGACGACAGTCAAGTATAATACCAAGGTCACGGATGGACATAACACGAGAGAGGGAAGCGCTAGAGAGAGTATAGTTAAATAAAATAGGAGAAAGAGAGTGAGAGAAAGAAATAACAGAACATTTTTCGGGACACAGGCGAAGTAAATTGGATGAACACCAATGAGCAAATGCATTGAGGTAATGCTTAAGTCTCAGACAATCAGAAGAAGAAGACACAGGTAAAAAGATTTTGATATCATCCGCATAAAGGAGATGACCATCAGGAGGTAAAACATTACAAACATCATTGATGAACAAAGAAAACAGAAGTGGACTTAGCACACAACCCTGAGGGACACCTGACGTACAAAAAAACTCCTCAGATAAGTACGACCCGGTTTTAACCCTGCATGATCGATTACTTAAATATGAGGACAGCCAGCTAATAATGCCATCACCAAAACCAAGTTTAGACAATTTAGCTAATAATAAAGAGTGAGGTAAACTATCAAAAGCAGCATGAAAGTCGGTGTATATTGCATCAAGTTGGGTACCGGCCTCAAAAGATCTAAAAATATTGGAAATAAAAGACATGAGATTAGTTGAAGTAGACCTACCAGGCATAAACCCATGCTGTTTATGGCTAATAGCTGAACTACAACTATGAAGTATGGTTGGAAGGATACATAGCTCAAAAGTTTTGGCTGTGGCGCAAGTTTGGGTTATCCCACGATAATTAGAAACAATGCTACGGCATCCCTTTTTGTGTACCGGAAAAAGCCAACAGGATTTCCAAAGAGCAGGAAAAACCCCAAGAGAAAGTGAAAGGTTGAAAATTTTAGCAAGATGTGGAGCAAGCACGTCCTTACAGTTTATTAAAACAGAGGCAGGAATGCCATCTGGACCAGGAGTAAAAGAACGTTTCAACCCAAATAACACCTGTACAACTGTTTCAGAGCTAACCGAAATATCGGAGAGATTAATTAAGTTCTCTGGCGTGTAGAGTAGCCCACCCTCAATAAGGTTAGGGTCACTAACCGGTGGCTCAAACATTTGGGAAAAATGTGCAGAGAATAGCTCACAGATCTCAACAGGCGTAGAGGCAGTTCGAGAATCAAGTACCATTTCATTAGGTAACGTATTGCACCCTCTTCGAATCCTAACAAATTGCCAGAAGGATGCTGGATCAGAACGGAAACGCGATTGCAGTCTGCTCGAATAGGCCTCAAAACGAGCCCTGTTGTATAGTCGATGCGCAGAGGCAGCGTACTTAAATAAACGAAAGTTGAAAGCAGATCGGTTCAGACGATACCTCCTAAGATATTTCATTCTATCCTTTTTCAGGTTGCGAAGAGTAGTATAATAGCCTATATATAAGATTTGGTGAAGGAAATGTTTTGTTGGAATCCAGTAATGTTCAGATCATCGTTTTAATCCAAGAACTGGCCGTCACGTAAGTTTTTTGGCTTCTTTTTTCGTGCTACGCCTGAGTGAAACCACATACCATTACTGCGAGATACCGTTTAAACTTCAAGGTATACTAGATTTTGTTGTGGAACAAACTGTCGAATTGTGTCTCGATGTATTAATGAGGAAGAACACCATAAGCCCACCTGATATATACACCCACTTTGCAAAATATCATTGTTTAAAAGTGAATACTATGCATTTTACCCCGTATAAAGACCTTCTTGGACGACTCCTCTGAAGAATGATTTTAAAATAATTGAAACAAAAGTGTTGTTGTTTTTAATTTTACAAAATTTGATTGTAATTAATGATTTACAGTACGATTTTTAGAATTGATCCAATAATAGAAAATTTGCTGCCCATACATAACGACCTCATCAATCTGATTTTGGTAAATTTTTACCTATAAGGGAGTCTTTATACACGCTAAAATACGGTATTTAACATTTTTTTATGCCCATCCTGAAAAACACGAAATTCATAAAGCTATTCGATGTTTTAAAATGTGTGTTGGAAAAATTGGACTTTTATCTCACTCTTGAAGTCACCATGATGCCCCTGCTCTCCATAGCCACGTCTAGGCACGGTTGGCACGTAGAACAATTTCCAAAAGTGCATCTACCGTCAAGGTAGGCGGTAGCCCAAAATAGCGCCAACAACAACGAAAAACTGGCCTGCTGCTGCTGCCGCTGCTGCAATCGTTGGAGTGGGAAAAACGGTGACGATTTAAGCTGCCATGGACCATAATGCTGTTATGTAGTGGATGTTCGGGTGCATAGAGGGATATTATTATTATTATTATTTTTATTATTATTATTATTATTGTTCACTCTTCAACTTCTGCATCATGCAGCGTGTTCGGATACGTTTTTGCTGATCGTGGAAAATACCCCGCGCTCGTGGTACAGCCACAGGGATAGTAAAATGGAGCAGAAGGGAAAGAAGTTAAAGAGAGAGAGAGGCAGAGAGAGAGAGAGAGAGAAAGAGACAGAGAGAGAGAGAGTACCATTTTGGACAAAAGCTGTTGGGGCACGTGCCCGTACTGCCTACTGCGTTTGTACGGTCGTGGATTTTGTAGCATACCTTGCACACTGTACACACACATACACAGACACACACACGTGAAAAATGGTACAACACACGATGGTGGTGGTGGTGGTTTCCAAATCGGGGTTGCATTTTCAGCGCTCATAAATAGCGGCGGAGCACACCCGGTGGCAACGTTGCAAGAGGGGGAGGGAAAATATATATTGTTTTATATGAACTGCTATAAATCAACAATTCACAAGACGATGGAAAATTTATATCGTTTCGGTTCGGATTGTGGTGGTGGAAGGGGAAGGAAAGTGATGAAGAGATAAGGAGAAGCACGGGTTGAATGTACAAAGTGCATTCACGTAGAAGCCTGCCTACTACCCACAGCACAGCACACGCGTGCTCTCTCTCACTCTCTCTCGAGCAGCAAGGAAAGGGGGTTCGTCGTTACACTAACACAGTCACTGCGCAGCGCAGCCTACTCATCTCTTTTCGTCCTAAACGCCCGTACAATAATAGAGAGGATGAAAGAAAATCGAGTTTAACATCCTGCTCACCATTTTAACGGGAACGCAGAGGTGCGGGCCACGAGCTTTGCAGGGATTTATTTTGGCTTGAGCGTACGGCTGGCCTGAGCCAGGGCTTCTCTCATCCTACCACTACCACAACAACCCGGGTATGATTTAATTTCAATCCGAGGTATCGAGTAAAGTGAGGTCAGCTGCATTGGGAAAGTGTGTTACATTTAAATGCGGCATTCCAATCCCGTGGTGGACATCCTATTTGCATACCTTTCAGATTGTCTGTATGTGTGTGTGTGCGTCGAGATTGTTGATACAGAGGGTGCTCGGGTAAAATGTGATAATTTAAACAAAACTAAATGTTTCCGTTGCAACTCCGTCCACTTGCTGGAAAGGAAACAATCCTCTGAATCCTCTGTGAAAGCAATGAGGGAGAGAATAAGAAGATATTATAATACGTGGACAGACACACATGCACATAGCTCCGGCTGTCTGCTGTGCAAATGTTTGGACGGCTCTGTCCGGTGATCTTATGGGTACGGACGGAAGACTGGACTTAATTTTCACCGGTCGGAAAATCAACAGACGAGTGAAACGTGCGTTGCAGAACCCGTTTTACCCGTGCCGGAGGACTACCGGGGAGGGCTGGTGTGTGTGAGTGTGTGTTGATTTTTGTGTGCCGAGAGATAATATTGTACTATATACGTGTGAATTTGGCGGAAGTGTAGGGAACACGGCGTTGTTGAGGTAGGAAAAAGTTGTATAAAGTTTGTTTTTTCTTTCTTAACATATGAAGTAGTAATTCCTTTTCAATGGATTCAGTGATTATATATTTTTACAAATTTTATTAAAATAAAACAAGCTATTTTTATTTTTAATTACAATAATATCAATAATATGTATATAAGAACAATTAAATTGCTATACGACTGTTATTTGATAATATTAAAACACGGAATATTTCAGTGCCATAAAAAAAAATTAAAATTATAATTATAAAATGCATACTATGATCCACTAGTCATCGATTATTCTCATGATGATGATGATAATAAAAGCTATATGGAAGGGGTCAAAGGCCTAGAAAAGGTCAAAGGCCTGCCTGTACCCTGTACCTGTACCCTAGTGGGCTCGGCTTTCTGTGCCCTAATGATTACCATAGCAGAATATGTATGGCTCCTACGTATGGGTGCACGGGCCATTCGGGACTTGAACCCTTGATGAGCATGTTGTTATTAAGTCGTGCGAGGTGACGACTGTACCACTATACCGGCTACTAGATGGATGTAATAACGATTAATATGAGTAAAGGTCGTTAGTATCAGCAGCACGACTGACATAGATGCTAGAAGTATAAAAGAATAAGCAACAATCTTAAAGGAGTCTATCATCTATCATTCCTTTGCCGAAATCATACAGGGTTTTCCACGATTTATTGGTCAGTTTCCACGATTTATTGGTCAGCTCCTACGATTTTTTTGTGTGTTCCCACGATTTTTTGATCGTATCCCATAGATTTTTAGTTCGTTCCCATAATTTATTGGTATTTTCCGATTGGATATCAATACAATTGGACCACAAAATTCTGGGAAACGGTAAAAAAATCGTGGGAACGCATCAAAAAAATATGGGAACCCACCAAAAATTGATGAGAATCAACCAATAAATCGTGGGAGACCCTGTAATTTAACTAGCCAACAGTCCATGGTACATTTCATTTAATTTTATTTTAATTAAACATCTGTCATCAAGGCTAAGTAGTGAATATTGAAAACTAATTAAAATAAAACATACTTGAGACGTTTGGTGACGGTTGCTTAAAGAATGAACACCAAATAACTGCAAATCCCGTTTCATTAGGAGGTAATGAGGCAGCACAAAAAAAAAAATGAGGTAAAACGTAAACCAAGGTTCCGATTAGATTTAAGTAAAACGTTATTAAGCTGCAGTTTAAAGTTTAAACGACTATCAAATATTACCCCAAGGTCACAGACATACAGTCTCATTCACATTTAGGTGTTGTATTCTCATTAACCATTTTGTTTGTGTCATTACGATCGAGATTTGGTGGTGCTTGTATTTCATTTCATTTCCCTACGTCTTCCAGTAATAAATGACCCGAATTTGTTGTGAATGTAACCTCACCATATTTATTGATGCTATTATTGTTCTTATTTCTGTTACCATTCCCCTTGCATGCCGCAGCTTCGAACTCGAACAAAACAATTAATGATATTTGCTGTACGCGAAAGTTGCTAATGCACGGGGGAGCGGCTCACATATTCACTTCACTGGCGCACTTCACGCACGGAACGGAAAAAAAGGCAGAAGAAAAAACACAAACAAACTAATTCCAAACACACAAACACACACACACGCTGGAAGTACTCTCGATGCAGCTGGCCTTACAAACGGACGAAAGTCCCACCGACCTCGTGTCAAACGGAACGGTCGTTGAAGACTATCGTCCGTCCGTACCGTACCGTATAAGCGTAGTGTGTAGCGGAGGAGATAACAGGACACTTCTCTGCACTCAATCTTCTTACCCGATGGAAGCAGAAAGAAATGCTCCCCGACTCCTTCCATGGTCGGTGCAGCTACTTCCGGAACGCACGCGTTTTTCAGAGGGAAATGATTCCGCTGCTGATAGGGAATAGAGGGGAGGAAAGGAAAACGATCGTTAGCGACAATTTCCACCACCACCATCACACAGGCCATTAACAGACTTGATTGGTGGACAGGAGAAGGTAGGGAGGAGGGGGAAAGAGAAAAACTAAACCAAAACCACCGTGGAAAACTAATTACACAACTTTGCTCCCCTCGCTTGCTCTCTCTCTCTCTCGTGCTTCTTTTTGTTCTGTCGAAGTTACTTCTTCTGCTCCACATCGCAGCAGGCGCAGCAGGGTGGCGTGTGCTGGCGGGTCCTGCAAAGAAATATGACTAGCTTCACCGCATACTATGTTACAGTGTTTACGCACTAAATTTGCTGCGCAATGATTTTTCTATTGACGTGCGTGCGCACCACACACAGCGGGGGGAATGTATTGGAAAAGTCGCATTAGACACATTTTGTAACAGTTTTATCTAACCAAGACGTTCCCCAGGGGGGAACGGGGTGATGGGTGAACCATATACCTCGGTTTGGAATGGGTTTGCATGCTGTCGGGGAATTAATTACCCAAAAACTTCCGCCCACAGTTACCTTTTGCGCATATTTTGGTAACCGCTTCTTTCGCTGGTTTTGCGGTATTGTCCTCCGGTTTACCTCATATTTATTGCTGTACTTCACTGATCCTTTATTATCTACTAACTCACACATACACACAAACACTAACACACTTTGAAGCTTTTGACGGCACTTTCAACGTCACTTGCGTGATAAAACCGGTTGCGCGCTCGCGTAAACAGTAATCCAATATCCTTGCTCATAATCTCATTAAAAGCTTTTCGGTCGCGCCACCAGCACCCGCTCAAAGGATCTGCATTTTTGACGATCGTTCGTAGACGCTAGCGAAACGGGAATGGGACTGGGGAGCCGTAATGAAGGCGTTTTTTCTCTCTACCACATAGTATTCCTTCACAAAGGTTAGCTTTCCACAGAGAATACTTCTTGCGTGTGCTGTTTTATTCCCTTTTTTTAGCGAACGCGAATGCCAGTCTTTATTTCTTTACTATTTTGCGCACACAGTCGCGGCGGTGCTGTTTGCTGCAGTACACTAAATTTGCTCCACACACACACACACACACACACACCCCTCCACGGGGCGCTGCAGCAGAACAGGCTCTTTTCTTGCCTCTATTATATTATTTATTATTATCATTATGCCTTCTTTTCGGTAGTTCGGGACAGCGGGAAAAATTAAAGAACAACCTTGTTTGGGGGAACGTACACAAAAAAAGGGGGGAAACAGAAACAGAGTACGTGCCACGCACGCAAGAAGGCATTGTATTCAATCCTTATAAGGAGGCAATAATGGGGCGAAATATGGAAAGCGCAACGCCACGGTAGCAGCCGAGCAGTTGCAGCAAACGGTGGCGGCAATGTTTCACTGTTTAATTTTTTATCTACCGGACGGATTATAAAAAGCGCCTGTTTGCGTTATTCGTTGTGTTATTTTTCAACTGTGTTTTTTTTCGTTTTGTTTTGGGGGGGGGGGGGGGTACGGGTGGAAGCGAAATACTAACCGAGTGAAGTATGTGGTTGGGTGTTGACAGTTGCTGTGGCGAGTGGATTAATTATGTTCCCGCCCGGGAGAAAAGCGTACTGGCACTGGCAGTGAGAGATGTTTGCTGTTTTTTACTCTCTTTTTCCCGTTCAACTGTTTGTTTGGGTGTGCCAGGTCGGAAATAGAAAAGTAGGAAAAAAAGATAATTAAATAGCTATGTGGGAGGAAAAAAATGTAGGATTAGACGTTAGGCGTTAGAAAAGGGCAACGTGGGATGTGTTTTGCTAAAATAGATTATTTTCGCGTGAAAGACTAAATGAGATAAAATAACGATAAACAAATTGGAAAAGTTATAAACTGTTTGCATGGTTGGATAAGAGGATTTTCAAATATGAATCTAGAATCTCACCTGATTCTAGCGAGGAGTCCTTTTCAGAGCCCTTTTTCTAATGTGATTTTATAAATTTTAGGTTGTTAAAACTCTAAACTCTAATTCTAACAGCTTCAAATGTGTTACAAAATGTATAACCACTCCAAATGTATAGCTCCCGTTTAATCTTAATATCAATTACTCACCATTAAATGAAACAAACGGAGGGTAATATTTTTCACCATCATCCTTTGCTTATTATCGCCCCAGAGAGAGAGCAGCAGTTTCGTAGGTGGTGCTGCATTTGGTGGCGCATCCCCCCCCCCCCTACATTCGCCAAAAGGCTTCAGCCGAAACACCTCCCCACACACACCGCTAAATCCACTTGAAACGTGCCCTGCTTGAAAGATTCTCCTGCAAAAAAGAAGGAAAAAAGCACACACACCAAAAAGCACCGAAAGCACTGAAGGAAGGCTGCTTTTGCTATCTGCTTTCCCAGCATAGTGAGCGATAAATTTAAACGCAAACAACCATCCACACCCAGATCCCAGCTGGCGGGGCGTTCGTCTTTTCGTTCGCATCGCAACGAAAACAATGTTCGCGGGCAGTGGCAAAGAAGAAAAGAAAGGGAAAAGGGAGATAAAATCCAGCACATTTCGGAGCATCGTTCGGAATGGGGACGGAATGGGTTTCAAACCGGAATGGGCGATGCGCTGTGCTCGTTCTAAATCAAATCAGCTGGACCGGAGAATCAGTCGAGAGTTGTGGGAAAGATGGCGGCAAACACAAAACGCAAGAAAAGGCTGAAATCCTGAAAAGAGGAAAAAGTGTACCGCCGCTCGCTTTGTGGCGTCGAGCTGTGGTACCGAATTTTCCGTTTTTATTCCTCCACGGGGGAATGAGGAGGGGGGGGGGGGCGGGGATAAAATCCCGTTCCAAATAACTATAACAGATCTGTTTTGGACCGGGGAAAAACGGCAAAATAATACTAAAAACAATGGATGCGGAGGGGCGAGACACTAGCACACCTTTGGCCGCGCGGCATCACTACCATATCATCATTTTTCCAATGGACTCATAAAGTAGGCTGTGGGGCACATTTTAAATACACAAGTGGTTTTCAAAGTGAGAAAACAGGGGAAAACCAGGGAAGGGCGGTGGGGGAGGCAGGGAATAAACCGCATAGCAACGCCTACGGCATGGCACATAAAGGCGCTCCATGGCCTACTTCAGTTCAACTGGGATGCTTCACAAACACACGCGCAGACACGCGCGAAAGATGCGGAAACGTAAAGCAAGTGAAGGAACAACATTCAGCAACGAGTTGATTTTCTTCCTCCGTCGCTTTCCGTTTCTCCTTCCACGCCGGAAGCAACTCGGCGTAGTAGCTAAACAAAAAGAAGAAAGCGAACAAAAACACATTTGGGGAAGATATTTTTCACTGGAAAACGTAAATCGCAAGCGAAAAACTCACGTCCCATTGGAGGTGGTGGGAAAATCGCGGCGTGCGCGCGGGTATAGCAAAAAAAAAGAAGCGATTCACAAATGAAATAAACTCCCCGAAAATCAGTTGCCAGTCTAACCCGTTCTCTCTCTCACTCTCTCTATCTCTCTCTCTTACCCACGGTTGGTCTCTCGGAACGCTGCTCTTCAAAGGGAAAAAACGGAAATATCTCTTACCCATCCTTATTTACGTGCGTTTCCGAGCCGCACTTCCGGTAGACAGGCCAAAAAAACTGGTACGGGCGCGGTTGAACGTTTCCGGCTCCGTTGAGTGATCGTTTCTCCCTGTGGAAAATGATGAAAAGGAAGGAAAGAAAAGGGGACGCATTTTTAGTATTTTTTGTACTGTTTGTTGTTGTTGTTTTCGTGTTAAAACAAAGGGCAGAAGAAGAAGGGGCCTGCGCTGGAGGGCGTGTGGAATCTTTTTCTCGACAATTTATTTTCTTTTCTGCTGTGCACTTTAAACACTGTTCCGTGGGGGGTGGTAGTGCTGGTGGTGAAAGTTTTGCACCACGTTTAACACAGTGGTTTACTCCTCGCGCGTGTGTATGTGTATGGTGCCGTTTTCGCTTGAGCGAGAAGTTTTGGGTTTGAACATGAAAGAGTTTGGACAGTTGGTTGTAAGGAGGGAGTTTTGTTCCTGAGATATCTTTCCTTTTAATCTTAAGTTTTGTTCATTCATCATTATTTAAAAACAATTATACCTTTATTCATACCCCTTGTTCGATTTTCCATTTGGGCTCCATTTTCTAATGTTATGCATTTTCTAATGCAAGCAAAATAATAAGAGCCAAAGAGTAAAGTTAAATGTTTAAAGAAATGTTTTAAATGATAAAGTAAAAGGTAAAATGAAATTCATATTAACAGTAAAAAATGATAAAATTTATGTAACATCACAGAACTCAATAAGAAAACCCTGAGAAGTACCACCATTCATCCTGACTACTAAATCACTGTTGTAACTATTCCACTTTTCACCGTTTTAAACTAGGCTCGATATAAACTTTCTTCCACTTACTAAATGTGACTCAGGGGGACACTTACAAACGATAAGAACTTATTTCTTAAATATTCTAATAAGAAAGCTTAACAGAAATGGTTACGGAGCTCTAAAAACATGCCCATTAAATAAATGTGTGTTGGAAAACCACACAAAAAAGCCCAAAAATGTCCTTCCAGTACGTACACACACACACTGTTCCAAACAAAAGAAAATAAAACAAAAATACTAACTTCTTCACGTGACAGTTTGATGAATTTGTTCCTCTCGCTCAAGTGTTTGCCCGTTTTCCACTACACCAACGTCCCGCAAAACGACCAGTACTGACCTGCGTCAGTACAAAACCCCGACCTATGAGCAGATTTGTTGCTTTTTTTCCTAGCCCACACCAGAAACCCCATAAACTTTGTAACTTTGTTCCCGGTGCCTCCACAGTGCGGGCGCAAAATGTTGGAACCCTGGGGAGGTGGTTGGGGATCAACAAAAAAGGGGGGATAATGTGAAAAATTTGCATACCCATTTCAGGGCTATTGGTGGAGACCAGGCCAGGCTCTTGTTGTGGTGGTAAATGAGCAAAGCACCGAATGGCCGCTTGTTTGGGCGCTTGGGTTTTCCTTTCGTTTTCCGATTTATTCCAGCGTTAATGCTGCACAACTTTACGTGTCTCTTGAAGGTGGAGGACACAAAATCCCTTCCCTTTTATTTTTTCGTCACGGCCATTTGCTAGCAAAGCTACTATATTTAAAGCGTCCAATAATTTGCGGCCTTCCCTTCATTGGCACTCCTTGCTTCGCGTTTTTGGGGTGAAGGAAGCGAGGGCAACGGGGTTCGAAAAACGATTAGAGGATTTTCTTCGTTCGTGTTGCTACTCTTTCCACGTGTTTTCTTCACAAGGATGGGGCCATTTTGGGGGGAACCATAAATTATGCTGTCCCTAATTACCGGACGATGTCACGCGCTTTCTAAGCAATGAAGGAAGCGACCATCGACCTGCTAAGCGCAATAAAAGTAAAAAAGTCCCTCCGAAACAAGGCAGAAAGTCCCTTTCGACATATTTTGCACTAACTTTGATTAGGTTTTTCGCTCGTTTTCTTTCCCCTTTCCTGTTCGGTAAATCAAGATTCCGAAGGCACATTATGCAACGACAGTCGCGGGAGGGCTGGAGGAGTTGCCGCCAACCGTTTTGGCGTATCGTGTGCGTGTAAAAATCACCTGTTTTAGTTTCCAGAAGAAGTCGTTGCAGAACGTGCACAATAGGACGCGTTCACATTAATTTAACTTTAATGATCATACACACGAACCGTGCACGAACGGTACGGTGACACGAAGGTGTAGATGATGTTTTTTTCTTTTCTTTTCTTTTTGTTTTATTTTGTGTTCCGGTGGTCGTTGAAACCCTTTTTGATAATCGGTGGTGCTGTTCCTTAAAAAGGGGTTTGTGAGACAGTTTTCTTTGTTCGTCTTATCATTGAGGTTTAGGTATGAGTTAGGCACATTTTTTTTATTGGATCAAAGCTTTTTAATTTTTCATCACGCGAGCATAAAACTATGAAAAATGTCAAAGCGAGCAAAAAAAGTGCTTGTTGCGTGATTAAAAATAGGTAGCAATTTTTGTTGCCATTTTTTTCACTATTTGAATAAGTGAACTTTCCGGTGTACATATTTAAAATCGTATCATTTTTTTTACTACTGTGTCATTATACACTTTTTGAGCAGTTGGAATTTTTATTTATTTTAATTATTTGCTAACAAATATCTCAAGTTTGAAAAAAAGCAACAAAAGAAATCATGTTTTCTTAGGTTCATTCACACCTTCACATTGTCACATTGTAGCACATTAAAGTCCATTACTTTTCTTATTGGAATGGAGACGCACAGTCATTTCAAGCAACATTGCTGTAAAAAAAAGCGCCTGAATGTATGCAATTTAAAACAATAACGTAAAAATTCCTTAAAATAGGCATTTATAATTCTTTGTCATTTTAAATTATTTTGTTTTAGTGTGAATTCATTAAATTTAATACTAAACATACATGAACCTCCCTTAAATGTAAAAGAATTAACAGCCAAAAATCGATAATGTGAAAGAATAACCTCCTCCCGAGCTGCACCGTGCCATGAATGTTAATCCTGCACATATCAATCATTACTTAAGAACACTCTTAATCGCACGTCAATCATGTGCAGCCGTAAACGGTGTTTTTGCTCACAGAACATTTCATGTGCCGTTAAATTAATTAAAAAAAAAAAAACAAAATCCCACCACAACCAACTTAAACTGCAGCTTACATTGCTACCCCCTTGTGGCGATATAATACAAGAAACAAGAGAAAAAAAAGTTGAGTGAATTTATTACAAAGCTGCACCCCTTCACTGCAACTCCCGGGGGTGAGTACTGTATTTTCCACTGTTCCACAAGCTTCTGTCATTAACATTCATTTTTGAGTATGAAACAAAGCAACAAGAAAAAAGAAAAGAAATGAAAGAAAGTCGAAACCGGTACTTGTAGTTGCAAATAAAGCAAAACTTAAACACACTTTTCTCCTTCTAGGAGCAATGGAATGCATCCATCTGTGGCTTCACACACACACACACACCAACCCTTGCACACAGCCCTTTTGTACGGCGGTTAAATTTTTCAAATGAAATGCAAAAACTTTTGACACGCAACTTCGTCTACGGTTTTGTGGAAAAATATCGCGTTCCGGGGGGAGAGCAAAAAACACAGACACGACTGCAAAAAAAGGATATTATAAAACTCACTCGCTCCGCTCCATGTAGCTCCACGAGCTACAGCGAATCGTGTGTAACGTAACGGTGGCGGAAAATAAAACAGCACACTGAAAGGCAGGCACAAAATTTGCCTAAATTCCGCAAAGAAACGTGTTGCAAAACCCACCAGCAGACCAGGGCAGAAGTGTTGCATACGTACACGCAGGGTAAGGCACACAAACACACACACAGGCACACAATAAAACCTGTCCCAGCCCCAGCCCACCACCGCTAGAAAAGCGATTAACTTTACCGAATGGTATCGCTGACTCGTTCGTTTCTCTTTGGGTCTTTCTCGCTGTCCTTTTTTTGGGGCTCGAAGAAAGAGGGAATGGGAGAAGAAAATTACAATGCATCCACACACAGCGCAAGCCGCTACACCAAGCGTTTGTTGCCATGCCACGACCACGACGCTTACACAGAGCTTGCCGAAAGGGGGTAGGAGGGAAAAACCATAGCGAAAATGAACCATATTTAAACTTAACATCCTCCAGGGGATGGCCAAAACCTTCACCAAAAAAGTCCAGCACCTCCTCCCAAGTGTTTCCCCAATTGCAGCCACAGTTTCGTTCAAATGTGTGTATATTCATCCCCCTTTATCTTTACTCTCTCCAGTCACCAGCCACCACCAGCTGGCAGAAAGTTAAGTGAAGTTAGCTTAAAAATTGTAGCATAATTCACATTCCACGGCAATCTAACTATCGCGTCCTGCTCGTGTCGCGCGGACGGGATTTGGAGTGCGATGGGGCGACAGCAGGCGAACTGGTCCTGGTAGGTTTCTTGTTTGTTTTCCCCGTCCATTTTTAGTGTTGTGTGCCAAAACTTGCCAAAGAATTGCAGCACGACGGCTGTGTGCAAGACTGAAAGTAATTTTCCACAGCACAGTGCACCATCGGGGTAAAAGTTTGTGTGTGTGGAAAGCGAATAAGAAAAGCGAAGCAAAACGCACATAGAAGCATAAATAATCTTTCACCATTGCGTTGCAAGCCAGTCGCGTTGGGTAGGGGCAGAGCTGCAACACAATGTCCGTGTGAAAGGTGTGCTTTCTGGAGTTCGTTTTGGTACGCGAGCGGAACCGGGTTACAGGTTTGGCTCCATTGCATCCATTCGGGCAGCATCACACCATCACACACCTTGACCGTTTGCTGCAACCACGGTCAGCTACAGCATGCTTTATTAAATACCGTGAAAGGGAGGGAAAAATGAAAAAAATAATGGAACAGATTGTCCACCTGCCCAAACTTGGGCAAGAGCACAGATCGTTCATTTTCACACCGAAGCATATTGAGGTGAAAGGAAAAAAGATGAAAAAAGGATCATTTCGTTTGCTGAATGAAGCCATTTTTTTTTTGTGGAGCCTTCACACTAACGGGTCCCACACCAAACCGTTGAATTGCTTCTGTAAAAAAGGGAAAAAAGAGGATGTTTTTGAAAGGAATTTCTTCGTTTTTGCCTTACGGGTAGAGCACCGCCGATAAATAAGTGAAATCATGCTCAAAAGATAGGAAATTGAAACGAGTCAGCACAAAAGACCGTTTGGTCAGCACAGGAACTCTCCTTGGCAAGGAGCTGATGCTTCTTTAAAGGAAAAGCTCCGGAACGTTGCTATCTGCACGTGAACTAAACGCTTGAGAGCTTTAAGCGCTTTGGTACCGTGTGCGCTATGCGTGCCCACCGATTCAATTAAAGTTTTTCTTTATTCCTACTGGATGTGGCAATGTTTGTGGCCTCCCCTTGAGAGTGGAATGCAGCATAAACGGTGCTCCTCCTTCTCCACTTGCTACGTGTATTAGGCAGAGCATTAGGATAATTTCTTTATCGGCGCAAGCACGGACACATTCGGACGGTCATTAAAAATTAATTCCTTGTTCGGGGGAGGCGCCTCATCATTGTTGTGTGACCGTGGCAAACACCCCCGAGAAAGCAGCAGCAGCAGCAAAGATACGCAATGAATGATGATGATAATGATGATGCATCATTCGTGCTGTTCCCACGGGAGGCTGCTGCGTGCTGCGCGCTGCTGTTGCTTTCACTGGCTCATTTTTCGCTAATAAATCAAAGTGAGGCACGGCGCTCATCCAAACAGACACACAAAAACGCCACAGTGTGTGCGTTGTAGAGTGTAATATTTTTAAAAGGTAAATTTACGACCTTTAATAGAGCAATAATCATGGAATGGCTCCCCGTGGAGAGGATAAGCCGTGCACTGCCGGAGCCGAGCGAGGTTGTGTTGCTATTTAGCTAAGTTTGTTTTCTTTTTTAAAGAAACGTGTCCAGGGCGGACAGCAATTCTCGTAGGCTTTTTCTTTAGAGCTAATAAAAATAGAAACAACAGTAAAAAACACAAACTCCATCCGGTTTGGACCTAGGAGTGGGCTGTGGCGTGGAGTCCGGAGTCCGATAGAGGGAAGAAATTTCCCTCTGTTCTCTTGGGAGAAATTATTTCATTCTGACGAGTAGGAACAGTATGAAGAAGCTACCGGGCACTATTTCTCTTGTGTTTCCCGTGTGTGTGAGTGTCCAGGACTATGAAGAGTTTAGAGCACACGAAAGCACCAGCCACAGCCGTCGGACTGGAATGAGGTCTTCCTGTCTTCTCCCTGGCTCAATATAATGCTTGAGAAGGCAAGAAGGCGGGCAGTAAAAACAAAACAGATACAGGAGAACACTCAAACACGGCCGCCGCTATCGGTGGAAATTTTAAACCAGCTACGTGCTTCACTAAGCCGAATGACTCCAAGTGAAGCTACTTATGCTACCGCGTGTGTGTGGGTATGTGTTTGTGTGTATCGGGGTTTATGTGTTGTGTTAGACTTTCCAGGATTTTCACACTGTCGCTCGCCTGCCCATGCCAAACGAGCACTTAAATTTTACGACCATCTCGCCTAGGTCCACGTCACTTTCCTCATCTCACGCAGTTTTGTAAAGATGAGGAGGAAAGAGAAAAGAAAGCAGGGGACACATCCTCATTTTCTCCCCGGGACTGGTACACTTTCATCATTTACACTATCGATCATCGCGAGTCTTCGGGCCTATCCTTCGGGAGGAGCGCTAATGTAGAACGAGGTGGAGGATGAAAAACGTACGACAAAATAAAGTAGAAAGGAATGCAGTAAAACGTGCCTTCTGCCAAACGAGTATCGTTGTGTTCCCAGAGTGTCTTCTACACACTTAATGGTCGAAGTAGATAGGCAAAACCAATCGAATAGTGCGTGTGTGTGTGTGTTTGTGTCTTTCTCTTGGTACTTTATCTGTCCATTGGATTGAAGTCTGTTTTGTGTCTTTCGTTTGAGACGTTTTCTTACTCAAGAGATGCTATCTAGAGTCTTATTGCATAATGCTAGTCATGCAAGGCAGAGATTCTTAACATCATTGTGCAGTATTTGCTTATTCAAGTTTACTTTCTTGCTGTAAGGTGGGATTTTAGTGTTGCTTAACATTCACAATCATTAAGACACTATCTGTAAATCATTGCAATAAGAGAGCCGGAGAGGCTCAATGTGTCTAAAAACATGTTCAACATTGAATAAAGTAGAACTGGTAATTTTACGACACAGCAACAGAAAAGTTTCAATTCAGTTTCATGAAAAGTTTCAATTCAAAGCTCGCTAATAACAAATTCATTAGCATTGTGGCAAAATTAGAAACACAACACAACTGACCACGCTAAGACCTAGAACCAAACGTTGAATGTATCTTATACATACATCTTCATAAACCATGTCTGAAATTGTAGAATAAAATGATAAAGTAAAGCAATGCGTTTATTCCCGTCCTTGTTATATTGTCATGTGTCGCTGTAAGCAAATTAAATTAAAGCTTGATTGAAACGGGTTAAGCCAAGGATTATATTGGATAATAAAAAAAAGAAGTAAAACAGTAAAGAAGTAAAATGAATAAATCAATACATAATTCAATAAAATGTAACCTACTTCACTCTCGGGGGTTTTTTTTTTCATTTTACTTAAAAGGAATCACATTTTTTCCCTCTCCATGGCATCAATTTGAACTATTCTGTATTTAATTTTGCGTCTCTAAAATCAGAATTTTTATGTAAAATGCAGTCTTTTAGCAGGAAATACATTGTTTGCTTTATGGCAATTGTTCATTTAAATCACATAATTCATCATTTAATGAAAATGAATTCGTAAAGTGCTCATAGATTGGTTATCATCATTATTTTAAACGAGTAATTTGATTTAAGCCATTAATTTTATTATCGAATATTTTACTGTTTTACCATTGGATTCAGCATAAAAGTAGCTCCTAGAGGCATGGCCTATATATATATTTTTAATTTATCGATAAGCGTTGTGATGTTCTGATTAAACGAATTACCTGGGGTTATACTGTAACCGTGATGAAAATTCTGTTTTTCCTCCTTATCGATACAGTCATTGCTTTTCTGATGATAACATTTCTACTTGCTTAGTGCAAAAAAAGCAATAATTAGAATGTTCTCTAATCACCACAGGGTGCCACGGGCAGGCAGGTATTACCACCGATTGCGAAATCAACCACCCTGACCACCGCCCGATACATGCAAAACACGGCTCAAGGCAGGGCGAAAAATAAATAACAAAAATACACACACACACATCCATCAACATACTTTCTCTCCCCGGCCGGCATTGTTTTGTTGCGCGGCTTCAATTTTCGCGCTCAAATTAATGGTTGCGGAAAAGTAACAACTAAACAATGCCTCCCAGTGAGGCAACAACAATTTGCCGGATGGTTTTGTTTTGTGTTTCTCCACCTGTCCAGCTGGCTTAGACCGATTAGGTTTTTGGCGAAGTCTGGGTCAAACAAGGCGTTACATAAAAGCTTTTCTTCGCTGTCCGTAGGTGACCCAGATGGTATCACAACACAACACAACACCCGGCGGTGTCCATTTCATCGGAAAAGCGACCGGTATTTGCTCACGGGTTTACGTGTCCCCAGCGGAAACTATTCCCTTGTTGGGAGGGCACGCAACAAAAAAAAAACCCACAGAGAACGCTACGCCACCGCACCTGTTTTGAGGTGAATATACACGCACACACGAGCGCTCGCGTGGTAATTTCGCCACGACCAGCTAATGACCCCACGGGGGTGATTATCCTTGGACCTGTGCTCGTCTGCAGCTAACAAAGACCTCCGTTCTACAAATAAAAAAGATGCAAAAACCATATTCGCGAACATGGAATTTGCTAGTCGTGGGATGGGATGAGGCAAGAAAACCGCGACACAACATAAGGAAATTAATCAAAATGAGCCTTCTGCTGCTTTTTCTGTCTTACCGCTTATATTCACTTCGTCGGTCGATGGCAAAAACAAGCAAAAAACACCTTCCCGCACGCACATTACCATTCTAGATACAAAATTAGCTAAAGAAGGCTCACGTATACAGGCACCTTTCTTGCCACGACAGCCCGATATATCTTACGGATCAAGAAGTCAACCGCCTGTTACGCTGCAAAGCGATTAGCTAATCCGCTTGGGAAAATGAATGGAAAGCAAAGCGCCTACTCGGATCTTCAGGTTTAATAGGCTGCTGGCAGGCCAATGGTCTATACAAGGGGTCATATACGTACGGGTATGGTTGGCCTCTGTATCTAAGGCTCAGTCGCTTGCATAACCGTAGACTGTTTTTAGGCCTCCCCGGGGTTATGCATTCCACCGGTCCCCGGTCAATTCCAATTAGATTGCGTATCCTTCCCAGAATGTGTCCTCTGTCTCTCTCTCTCGCGAGGATTGTGCTCTCTGCCTCCAAAAACGCTTTAATCTCATAAAAAAACGAGAAAAAGACAACCCATATTTTTAAGTGCAAACCCCATCGTCGTAAAAAAACGGTGCCCTAAAATTGCACTTAAAAAGTCCAATGTAGCTCATCCGCTTGCACGCGGCCGACACTGTTGACTCATCAATCCGCTACATTGACTTTCAAAATAAAGTGATTTCTTTTCGTGGAAAAAGTGAAAGGGATAAAGCATTAAAAAGCAACAAAATAGGGACAGGCGGCGGCAGCAGTGCCTTTTTTTGATGAAGGATAAAAAACAAAGCTTGGTCCCCCTTTTCCAGCAAGCTTGTCATTAACAGCCCCACGGTCCCGTCCCCGCCAGGATGAATAACTTTGTTTCCGTAGTGGCTAAAGCTTCTCTTGCGGCGCGTGAATTAAAGTTTTATGCCGGGCTGGATTAAAGGCTCGGAGAGAGGATTTTTTTATGGGATCATTTGGCTGTTGTATTTTTCCTGTGTGGAGGGCTATTTGTCTTCTTTTTTTATCCTGGCTACCACCCTTCCAGCTTCCCAGAAGGGCGTCCCACAGGGCAAAGGGCAAAACGTCAAACGTTGTCTCGCTGGTGTTTTTTTTGCAAGCATTCGAAAAACTTTGAGCAACTTTGGTTCCGTGTCATCTCGTGCCGCGCGCGTCTGTTGCTTCTTTGGGTGAAGCTTTTCATTAGCCTTGCTCTTAAACCTCACGCGCGCGCTGCTGGAAAACTTAAGTTGGCAGGGGAAGGTAATTGTTTAATGGAGGGAATTACAATCCGTCCCTTTTCCCTTTTTGTTTGGTACGGTGCTAGAGAGGCATTTTTGACAGTGACAATAAACACTGGAAATTATCGTTCACAAAAGAGGGAGCATGTCCCCTTTTAAAATCTTTAAAATATGAATGTATTTTATTTAATATTATTGTATTCAATAAATGAGAATTTGGAAAACGAAAGAGACAAACTCAATCCATAACGACAAAAGAATAATTTCAAATCAGATTAATTCCAAAGCCTGTCCTATCACAACCTGTCCTAACCTATCCATGTCGTACAATCAGATTCAATTCGTTCATTATAGTTTCCACTTAAAATGGAAAACCTTTTGGCCATGTTTTTTCCCCTACCACTACCCTTTTAAAGACCTGTCCCTTCCTCCCCATTGGTACGGGGTAATAAAAACTAACCAACTTTCACGACACAAAAGGACTGAATGCAACAACGCAGAGAAAACAGTGGTTAGAAACGACGGAGGAAAATTAATATTTTCGCTCGCTTTTCGGTTCCGTGGTGCGGCACGGGGTACCTGGGAGCCAATTCCCACTCCCCGACGTGACACGACAATAGAATAACCAATTTAACTCCACCAGAACCATATGTACTACCGTGCTGCTCCCCACAGCGGAGTGTTCCAGCGTTTTTGCCTCCTCTCCAACCGGTTTGCCGAATTGTTTAATCAACTTTCAACAATCGTAAGCCCCGCACACCTCACCTCACTCGCTCCTGTTTCCTCCATCTCTTATCTCATTTGTGTGTCGGTGTCTGTGTGGTCCTTGTTTGTGTGTAGGCAATGTATGTTTGCGAATCGTTTTTCTTAATTCAAATTATTCTGTCATCGTCGGCGGTTGTGATGATGTTTTCCATCGCGCAAAGAAAGTACAAACACACACACACACACACACACACACACACACACACACACACACAGACACGTACGATTGAGACACACTTGGTGCACCTTTCCCCCAAAATGGCGGTAAAAATGTACAGTAAAGTCAAGTGACGGTGCTTGAGCGTTGCCAACTTGATGTTGAAATGAACCAAAAAACAACAAAAAAAAAAAAATAAATACAAAAGCTCAAGTTGCTATGGCAGTGCGAAACAAAGCAAACAGCAGGGGAAACGATGACTGGTTGAGCTTAGGAGTGGAAATAGATATGGAGTGGAAACCTGGAGCTTCACAATCGTGTACGAGCTCCGTACGAGCCGGGAAGCGGGTCGTTCATTTTGATTTTCAAATCCGATCTGCTCACTTGTTTTGCATGTTTTTTTACGTATGTGTATATGGGTGTGTGTGTGTGTTTGTGGGAGCAGAAGCAGTAGAAGTAGAACGCTGAACTGAATGAGCCAAAAACAAGAGCCCCTTTGAGGAGTCGGAAAAGTGCAAACACAGATTCAGATGGAGTACAAAAAACACATACACGGCGAACAAAAACTCAATTTGTCAAAGCAAAATTGAATCGTCACCCAAACCGCCACCCGAGACAGCCGGGAGGAGGTGGCCTCCTCGAACGTACCCCCAAAACGGGGGGGGCTTCATTTTGCACACAGCGTCAGCAAACGTGAAGGACGACGAACTTCTGGGCTATGGACGGATGGAAAGTAATTTTCTCTTCTTTATTTGAACCACAAACACCATGGACACACGTGGAATGGTTTGTGGGACGGGTCCGCGTAAGGTGCAAGAGGTTCAATCCGGGTGGCAACCCCGAAAAATGGATCAAATTTTTAAGGCAGCTCAGTGTGTACGTACTGCTGTACGTTTGTGCGACCACAAACGACACGCTGCAGGGTCGTAAAACTCTTTCTAAACAATTTCACTTCCACTTACTGCCAGCTACAAGCGGCACAGCTTTTCTGAAAATGCCTCACATGTCACGGCAGCCGAAGCCGGCACTGACAAAGTTTTCAATCGTTCAACGGGGGCCTTCGTTTGCCCAGTGTTCGGTCCACCAAAATTTCGTGCCAAGCTGCCAGGCACGGCAAAGGGTGAAAGGAAATAAAATCTGATATCGTTTCCAATTGTTTAAACAAACGTACCAGAGATCCATTCCCAGCCCTAAACCCCGTTTGCCGTCTGTGTGCTAGAATCACGCTCGATCTCAAGCACCACAAGCATCAATAAATGGGTAAATGTTATTCAAACTCGAGCACCAACCGACAAACTCCACCAATCGCACCGATGCAGAGCGACGACGAGAGCGACACGAAATTCCAATAAGTCTTTCTCCGCTGAAAGGACAATCAGTCAGAGCTATCCAACAGTGTACACTGTCGAACGAACGAAAGAGAGAGAATGTTGTAAGGGTTAGTGTTCTGGCAAGACCTGCTACTGGGCTATTTTGTGGTTGACAGAAAGACAAAATCCATCCCAGTTGGAAAGTACAACGGCGAGAGGCTCAAACCGGGCAAAAGGCGGCGGAAAAATTCGATTTGAGATCTTGTCGAATTGGAATTGTTTTTCGAGGCTGGGCCACAGAATGGCGACACATCCCGTATTGCCGAGCGCGGATCTACCATGGTTGGAGTGCTCAGTCGACTCAGCAGCACAGCACCAACTCAGTGCGCTTATCTTTCTGCCGAATGTCCCGGAAGCAACGCGTTGTAAAAGAGGCACGACGTTTCGGTGCTTTCGGTGGACAGTGCTGGGAGATTTATCATAACGAACACCACACACACACACACTATCAGAGATTGGACCGGCCAGGGCAGCACAACCCAACAAGGGCAGGCCCGGTGACATCAAACATAATAAATGCAACGGAACGGGGGCGGCTACGGTGCTTTCTCGTTTCTCATTTCCGGCCGGGACACCGAGGAGGGCAGCCCAGAAAGCAAACCAATCGATTATGCTGGATGCCGGATGGATCAGGCTGTCGTCAGTCGTCGTTCGTCACACACCGGGGCAGCGCAGCGTCGAGGTCAACACAGAGCGCTCCGTTCGATGACCGATGACTTGTGCGAAGGCTCGCCCCAGCAAAAAGCATTTTAGAAAAGACCAACCGACGGAAAGGTTAAAGCATAACGGATGGGCTGTTTTGGGAGTTTCTCGCCCAGCGTGAAGCGAGCAAATGAAAAAAAAAACAGCCGTTTCGATGAGATGATTGATTGTGCCTTTTAAAGATCGAGTGCTTATAATATCACCTCCCATCTCCTCCCCCCGTGTTCCCGACTGTGAAAGCTTCGTTTTACATCAGCGTCGGATTTGCTTATCGAATTCTTCGAACCATTTCTCTTTCGCCCCCTTTTACACGGTGTCACGTCTAATCAAACGGATGGATGGTGTTTTTCTGCGTTCGAAACAGTCACACAGACATAGAAACACGCGGTTCGCGGGGTGATCCTGCAAGCCAGCCGCATGTCGAAATTTAGCTCGTCAACCGGTCTCTTGTCACGACGGGTTGGGGTTTATGAAAAATTCATTTCTCGATTAGATTTATCAAAATTTGTCTAAGTGTGTGACGGTTCGTTTTGCTTCCTTTTTTTCGCTCTCTCTCATTCGTCGCCGGTATCCGCATTTTCCGGTACATAATTTACCTTGCGTTTGTGCTAGGCAAAAAGGGAGAATGGAGAAGATCGTGCGGCAGAAGCTTTCCATTCCATTTTTCGTACGCGCGCGCCTTTAACGTGCAATGTACACGGTCCTTCGGCTCATTGCGGCTTAAGAGGCCAGTGGCAAAAGAATCAAGAAGAAACATTTCGACTACCACTTATCCTTTATCCCGTTCGCCGTCGACGTTCTTGCCGCCTCCTGGCAGCACACGGCTCGTGCCCGAGGTCAGCCGATGTAAATTGCCTCATTAATTTTGATTGTTGGTGAAAGATTGGCAAGGCAAATTGGGTTTTGCGCCACTGCCGTAAGGACTTGTGTAGGAAGACACACACATACACACATACGCACACATTTTCCACCTTGTCGTTCGTTTTATCCTCGCTGGGGGTTTTTTTGTTCCTCCTCGGAAAGCAAACGCAGCGGCTCACGTACAACCGTCACGATCACGATGATGGCGATGATGATGATGATGATTGAGGACTTTTTAGACATTGTAATATATGATGAAAAATGCCTGTTGTGCTCTCAATTAGTCTATAATAGATCAACCTGCATTTGTAGAGACCTCCCCTTTTGCCCCCGAGACGTAAACAAATGCCATCCTGTCACGCCTCCATATCCCTCCTCGCAAATGGTACGAGGTACGAGTTGCGTTCACCCAACCCAACAACACTTGCTTTTATAGCCGTGTGTGTATAGTTTTGATGAGTGGAGCGAAAGGATTATTTATGTTCCGCCATCATACCATAACCAGCACACGCACTTTCCCTGTTTCGCGCACAAAGTAACACTTTGCTGCATGGATGGCCGCGTTTCTTTCGGTTGCTTCCATTCCTTAAGCTGTGCTCTCTGCCTCATCAGGGGAAGAGTGTATAATTATACCCACATATCAATGCGGCCACCATTCGCCGGCAGCATTTGTGCGCGTGTTGTTGTTTGAATAATCTCTCCCGCCCCTACTGCCTCCCTTGAAACTAGGATGGGCACTGAATAATGTTTCATCGCGCCCAGCACCTGCATTTTGATGCGACCAATCTCGCATGCTCGTAGGGTGCCGTGGGGTTAAAAAGGGTCAAGAGCGCAACGTGGCGGTGGTTAGTTTTATCGTGCGATTGCACACAAATATTTGCTTTAGCGAGTTGGGGCCGAGTTGGGTTGGAATATTTTCCCAGTGCCGGATGATGGCGGCGGTGGGTTGAAAATTGTAGGCCTTGCAGGGGGCCTAGTTAAGCGGAACGGGCCCTATTTGGTGGAACATTTTTTACCCCATGCCTACCATGGCGAAGTGTGTCTTGGACCGGTTTTGTAGGAAAACGGGAGCTTAAAATGACATTAGTCAAATGGTATTCGCGCTTCGCTTGCTCCACCGGAGTGCGATGGTAAACACTGGAGCGAAAGCTTTAAGGTAGTGTTTTAGGGACTTTAATTTGTGTCCTATCATTTTTTGAACAGTTCAGTTCCGTAAATCAACTAACAGTCAATCGAACTATCATTTAGTTAATGCGATATTTGTATTTAAACACACAAAACTGCCTTTCCGTTTTAAGTTCGAAGGCTGAAATTGCAGCCTGTCAGCTTGTACTGCATTGTATAGCAGTTTTCGAGCAGCTATCAAAGTGGGTATAATATACAGGTGGGCTTATCCCAAGGTGTATGTATTTAGAAGGTTGATTTTTATCGCTTCTGTTTCTGAATGAAGATTTTAAGAGTGTTTTGTGTATTCGTCAAGCCTCCAGAAAGCTTGGTCGAGCAAAAATATTCACCCGTTTTGTCAAAAAGTGATGTTTAAATTTGGTTATAGAAACATGATGTAAGACCTCCTGGTCTACATACACTTTGATTACAGATTCCACCACCTGATCTCTTTAATGCACCTTGGGATAAATGAAAATACGACCTTGTTTTGCAATTGTTTCGAGCAGGTACTCGAATCCAATTCTAGCTTTGAGGCGGAAATAATCTAGGTTGAAAATCGCAGGCTAGTTTTGTGTGTGGATTTGTATGGAGTGTTTACATGATTTCAGCCTCCAACTGTCAAACTCCATATGAAAAAGCTGACCAGAATCGTGAAGGGCCCCTTCCAGGGTTTTCCAGGGGTTCTCATAGTTGTGGGACACTTCCTTGACTTTTTCTGATGGGACGTGAAATTCAAATGATGGAAATTGGACTCTATGGCACTCTTTTTGGACAGGCTCCTAACAAATTCCTATTAGATTTATCCAACAATGGTGCTATAGAGTCAAATTCCCAATTCCCATTAACTTCATTACACGTAAGTAAGAGTCAATAAAGTGTTCCACAGCTATGAGAACTCCTGGAAAACCCTATAATTGGATAAATTCATGCTGTTGTTGGTGCTGTACTCGCAGGAATTATACACTATTGTTTAAACTTCAAATTTATGTAAATTATTTTAAATGCTTTCCTGAATTTTTCGATATAAATATTGTTGAATGTCATTAAATACTTAAAGGCTGGAATATCATTTCGTTGGGCTTGTTATTTTCTTCTATATCGAATTAAAAAATAATACTTCACGTTCACTTGCACTCGAACAAATTAATGAACCTATGTAGTTTAATTTATTTATTTTTTCTTATGACCTTTGACCCTTTAGCTTTACTTTTTGAAATGCAGTCCAGGCTCACATAAAGATCGTTTGTTTCAACTTAACTCAGAATGGTTATAGCTTGATTATAAAACTCATAATTTATTTCATACACACAACGAAACTTGTGCACAGTACAGTTCAAGTAATAAAATTACAGAAGATAAAAATCACTTTAATGCTTGAAGTTAGATGCATGAAAAGATTTGCACCGACAAGCTTCACCAAAAAAAAAAAAACAAATATTCATATTTCTTCATGATATCTACCTTTAATATCTCCTTCAGTGGCACAGCTGCACTCTTTCCCGCTGGCTTCAACCAGTCCGTACCGAAGAGCGAATCAGAAATATATCACTACAACCGTATGATATATACAATTTCCGTACCCATACAACCACGGCAGTGCCAGCAGCAGCAGCAAAAGCAGCAATTCCACCCTTCCGACACATACACACACGGAAACGAGCAAACTAAAACTAATTAGCACTCAAACGAACCTAGACAGAAGCGAACGAAACCTTCAATTATGCGGTATATGGGAGGTCGCCTGCATGCCATCACCCTCACCTCATCCCATCGCCAACGGGAAGCACTTCCCTTTCCCATGAAGCAAAAAAAAAAAGAAAAAGAAACAGACCTCGGGAAAAGCGACCGTAACACGACCAAAACGATACTCAACTGTCCGGGAGAAGTTTTCGATTTGCAGTGTATATGTGACTGTGCCTGTGTGTGTGTGTGTGTGTGTGTTTTAAAAGTCTTTCCTTCCGCGCCACATCTTTCCCTATTATCAGACCCCATTCAACATTGTCCTGCGTTATGCGTTGCTTTAATTTCAACTTGCTCCTACCCTCCTATCCCCCAATCAGAACCACCAAACTACAAAACCAGCATTTGAGTTTCGTGTTTCACCGCAAAACGGGAAAAGATTTGAAAGAAACCGCCATTTAGAAAGGGGTGGGGGGGAAGGGAGAGGGGGAAGATTCAACCCTCCCTTCTTGCCTTCATTCGCTTGGAAAACGAAAACGAGTTGTGCTCTTTTAACTTAATTTAAACTCAAAAAGTGTTTAAAAGTTGGGCCCCCCGGCCGAAGTGAATTTATCGTCCTCATCGTCGTACTGTTGTGTGCCCAATTGTCCGGGAGGCTTTTTTTTTCTCTCTCGGATAAAATTCATCTCTCTCGGTAAGATTCGGTGCTAGGGAGGGGATAATAGCAGCGGATGTGATCTGATCACAGAATGAAACGTTATTCTGCTTCTTGGAATGCTAGGAATCGTAGGCGACACCGTGTGCCGTTTTGTGATTGCTCTAACGCTGCGCTGGCTGTATCTTTTAGACTGTCTTCTAATGTTATCCTGCACCGGTGAACCTTTTCTTATCAACACACAGAGACACACACACACACACACACACACCTACGAGGTTGATATTTTATCATGCTCGGAGCTAAACCCGGGAACGATGTCGCGCGTGTGCTTCTTCACAAAACACATCCCACATGACAGCGCGTTTCTCGTTGTTGCGCATCGCTGCTCGCGTACACATCACACCCACAAGTGGCCAAATAGTGTATGTGTGTGTGTGTGTGTGTGTGTGTGTGCGGGGCATGAAATAGGAGTACTTTCAAACCATCCCATTCTTCCCACCCCTACCCTTCCCCGTGCTATCGATGAAAGTTTAAATAAGCGAACGAAACGATAATAATGCACCCGTGCGCAACTTTTACCTTTCATGCTGGAAAAGAAGAGAATGGAAGGATTTTCCACCTTTTTCACCCAAGGACACACACACACATAGACTGTTCTTGGAAAATCTTGCTTACCTTCTGCGCTTGCTCTTGCTTCAAAACGTCTTCGCCAAGATTATCTACACCAAACTACGAGTGGGCCGCGCGTGTGTGCTCCATCGGAGCCCGTGAACAGTAGTTTGGCGAAGGATATGGCGGGTCACTTATCGTTCCGGGACGGCGGGCTCTTCCTGAAACAAAAACGGAAATGCTGAGATAAGCAAAGAGCAAAGACACATATACACACACGGCTGTACGTTCACTATTTTATGTGGCAGGAATATGTTAAGGAATAAAATTAACTACAACAGCAAGAGTGCTCTCCAACAGATTAGGGTGGGCGAACGAGCAAGAGAGAGAGACAGCGGAGCACCGTTGAATTCAAATTAAATTTTCAAATTTCATCTCCAAACTTTTGCCACGATTTTACCGTTTATACAACCGCAACACACAATGCGCCTGTGTGTGTGTGTGTGCGTTCATTCCTTCCGGTTTTGTCTTCAACTTCAACTCGGCGAACGGCTCAGAATGACCACTAGCAACGATGGAGTGTGTTCGAGGCGTACTTTAACTACAGCAGCTACACCACTCGAGTGTGTGTGGTAGGATAACGAGCCCCGGCACAGGCTAAGATACTACTACCTCATACCACTCCTCCCCTAGCACACTCTTATCCTCCAAGCGCAGCAGTCTTTAAGTGAACCGTTTATCCACTCTCCCTACTGTCGCTCGTACGCTCGCGCTCCGCACATGTATCGGCAAGCTCGGGAGCAGCTAATTTTTCCCTTTTCCAGCTCATTTAAAGCGAAGAACGAAACACGCTTGCTTGCTACGAATTGATAATCACAAGATAGCATTGCAGATGAATGTGACTGGCTTGATAATCGTACCGACGGCGAGCAGCAGCAACGGAGCGAACGGAGCTGCCACTTCGTAGGCTTTAGCCCTGGATGCGACGAGCCCTTGGTGCGAACTGAGACGGAGCTTCAAACTGCTTCCGATTAGCATAGTTTATGGCAGGCACACACACACACACAAGCCGAACGAAAAGAGTGGTTTAAACAAGAAGCCACTCCACTCGTAATTTATTCAAACTATGCTGCTAGCCGGTTGGCCATGCACACACGATATGTTGCCACGTGAGCCGGTCTGGATCGTACGGAAGGCTTGACCATCGGGCCAGTGAAAGACATGAGCCGCCCTTTCCCTTCTCTTTCTCTCTCTCTCTCTGCCCCAAACGGTTAACCTCCTTTTGTGCTTATCGAAGTTTTCCGAACAGGCCCCATTGCGAAACATTGCCCCATTGCAACAAAGTTCCGCAGTTTGAGAAGTGCAGACGAGAGGAAGTTCCTCGACATGAAGAACATGCACCGGGGTGGGAAGGGGCGTTAGAGTTTGTGTGATGTGCGATACACCTGTGTGTTGGGAATGCGAACACCACCACCGGCTAGATAAAGCAATCTTCATCTTCAAGCAACCCATCCGGTGCAGCTAAGACAATATCCACCTCACAAGCTCAGCTCGCTCAAGCTTAAGCTTAGGTTTAGTTATCTCAACAAATATCTTCGACAGTTTCTTCGAGCGGACGGACCTGCTCCACCCTTTCCTTGGGTGTAAAAGCAAGCACTCGGGCCCAGACATGCTTGCTCTTGCTGTACTACATGAAAGAATCAGCACACAGAACGTTCGCAAATGGGTCCGCCTTTGTAGGTCGGGCTGCGCTTTATTCAAGAAGCTTTACGTGCTCGTGTGTGTGTGTGAGTTATGTATGTATATGCTTAAACGCTCGATAGTGACACTTAAAACACGACCTGAAAACCCCGGCTTCAAACTACCGGTGGCAAAATTATCGGCCTCTAATCGCCGTCTAGAGCCACCACGAGAGCTGGGCTGGGTTTATACATACGACCACATATTCACACATACACCGGACCGCTTTAAATGACACCTTTCAGCCACAAACACACGCACACGCACACATTCAGACAAGCACCCTTTCCGATGGGATGCACACAAATGGAAGATAATGAGTCGTGAGTAATGTGATTCAAAAGCAGACAATATCACTAAAATTATGGTATTATCAGTGTGTTGCGAAAAGGGAGGTGGGTGGGAGGAACCCGTTTGCTTTCGAGCTTCCTCGCGCTTCGTTTAAACGCGCTTTTGCATTCCAATTACACTGCCGCCGGAAGCAGGGCAGGGGAAGGTAATTCATAAGCGTGCTCTGGTCGATTTGTTCAAGTGCATTTAGAATAATAGATTGGAGTAATAATTATTCATAGAGGTGGATATCGTTTACTGTCCATTTTTTGTTGCTGTTGTTGTTTTGGTACTACTCCCATAAACACCTACACCTGGGTATCAATTATAATCCGACAATAATTACATGCATTGCTGGAAGGAATGAGAGTGCGTGGGTATGTGGGTGGGTGTGTGTGTGTGCATAGCGTAATATGCATTTCCCTCCCATTAAACAATCACAATCATTTGATGTTAATGATCATGAAATTTCATTCACTACACACATAGTTTTAAGCACAACAATAGCCAAGTGAAGTTTGATGACAGCTTCATTTCTAGCGCGGTTAATGCCCTTTGGAAACTATTGGGTTTAAAAAAAGAATCTATTTTGCAACTGATGCATTATTTGAGAGATCAGCAAAACTATTAGTCAGTCCTTTTCGTTTTCCAACCTACGAGCTGCAATGAACTTAATGTAATGGGAATTGGACTCTAAAGCACCACTGTTGAACAAATCCAGTAGGAATATCCAAAGAGCCTGTCCAAAAACGGTGCCATAGAATCCAATTTTCATCATATGAAGTTCATTTCCAATAAGAAAGAGTCAAGGAAGTGTCCCACAATTATGAGAACTTCTGGAAAACCCTGTAAAAAGTGTTTATTTCCTCCTTTTTCTGTTTGAAATGAGTAATAGTGCTCTTATTAAACTTAAATAAGTCGATCCAAAAAATGTTTATGCTTTATTGGAATAATATTTAACCTTCAGTTCAAAAGTGTAATCCTTCATGAGCATCCTTCATCACGCCCGCGACGAATCGGCGTGTGTTTACATATTTTTCAATAAATTCTTATTTTAGTTACAAAATTATGATATTGGCTACAAGCATTTGAATAATCTAAGCTGTCTAAAACCGTTGAATTTTATGTGATAAGTGTCATGCATTTCAAAAAGGTGCTTTAATCTTGTACCCTGTCTTAGTACAATGAGCGCTAAAGTCTTATGCTGATCAAATTATACCATAGCACTCTTGCTTAAGGAAAACAAAGGTAGTTGTAAACTGCTTCAAAAGCAAGCAAATTGTCCAAAGATGGTTCAGGGAAGTTTTAAAACATTCCAAGAACAGATTTATTCCTCCAAGAACTCAAGTTACGTCATCCCGGGCGAAGGAATGCCATACGAGGAATGCAACATACCGAAACGAACGCTGTGGAATCTGAACAATGTCATAAAAAACACACACACACACACATACACGCACACACACACGTGCAAACAATGCAGCTAACTTCCAATCGGGTCCAATGCCGGTGCCAAATAGACACATCGCCGGATACGTTCAAAGTTATCGCACAATGAAGAGGAACGGAAAGAAGAAAAAAAAGAAATAAAGGAAAACAAACGAAGAAACGAGTGCCATCGGTAGAAAAAGAGTAAACTATTTAAGTATTTACATTTCAATTTGCTTTTTTCCCCACACTTTTTTTTTGTCGGGAATCGCCATTTTGGGGTCCGTTTCGCTTTTCAACGACGCGCTCTCCCACGGGACCGAGCAGGGAAAAACCGAGCAGCTTCTCCCATTTTTCATGTTCCGGTTGGGATTGAACACACACACACACACACACACACACACACACACACACACACACACACACACACACACACACACACACACATAAGCGCACACCAGTCGACACATATCCAGTTTGGCAGGTATTTCCCTGGTCGGTTTCCGGTCGTTTGTTGTTGGAAGGAAGCACTCTGGTATAGGGTTCTACCCCGTTTCAGCAAGCGCCAGGGAAGGTCGGTGTGGCTGTCCTATCCATTTCTTATACATTTTCAAAACCCACCGCGATGGAGCAGCTCTTTAAATTTTCCAACAAAATGGGAGTTTTTTTTTGTACGCGTTCTGCTCTAACATTCACGAGAAATGAGCGAACGATTGGAAAGAAGTGGGTTAGTTGGTGGTGCGAAGAGTTTCCGATGCTTTTAGACAATTTCGAAGACTCTGTTTGTGGGTCAAAGCAACGTTTGGGCGCCGCAAGCCAGCATGAAACCGCTGGGAAAATGGTACCGTGTATGTAGATTTCACATTTGTTTTTTGTTTGTTTGTGTGGTGTTGTTGTTGTTGCACCGTTCCGCTTTTTCATGTTATTTTATTGTCCGTTGCCGCACACTCTTAAGACTTTGCTGGGGCCGGTCTGCTGAACGAGCCGGGAAGCCCACGTGCCGCTGGTTCAGGCTTTTTTTTTTGGCGTAAGCACAACCAATCTAAAGAGAGCGGAAAAAGCACCGGAAATGTGAACGCTCGCCAGCTCAGCAGCGGGCCAAACGTGAAAGGATGTAAATGTGGCACATGATAACGAGGTGCTCAGGAAAGACAGGATGCGGCAGACGCGTTGGGGGAGGGACAGACGTAGCAAGGGTGGGAAAAAGATTATTGAAACGAAAAAAACATAACGTACGTGTGCGGTGCGGTTCCATTCAATATCGTTCCATCACGACACGGTGTGTACTCGGCGGAGGCCAGTAGAAAGTATAACAAGTGGAAAGAAGCAAAAGAAGCAATGAAAAGGGGGAAAAAACATTTCCACACACGCGGAAACGATACTTCCGTGGCACGGACAAATTGAGAGAGAAATGACATTTTTGCAACTACCTCGTTAGAGACACACTGGTGAAACACACAAACCACACATGCTACCGTGGAAATAAAGTGCTTCCTTTCGGTATGAAACGAGTGGCGCCGACGGCGAGGCCGATATAAAAGGAAGAAGCAAGAACACGCAGCATTTCCTTCCACATGGCAATGTGTCTTTTCACCAGCACAATATGCAGGATGTTTCTGGGAAGCGGGGCGCACAAGTTTTCTTATTGAACTGGTAGAAAACTGCCACTTATGTGTCGTACTTTTCGTTTTTTTTCTGTTTTCCCCTGTGCAGCGAACATTCCAATAGGAAAAGCACACCGAAAGGTGGGAAGATAAATCGAGCATTTAATTGATGCATTATGTAGCCGCTTTTGGCCGGGTGCGATGGCTGCTACGTTTGCAAGAGTAGCTTTTTGCAACAGTCACGGGTGAGGCGAGTGCAAAGCAGTTATTTAAATGTGGTGTGATATTTTTAAACACATCTTATAAAAAGCAGACGCGCAATGGAGACGCACGGTCTTTCACCAGACAGCTGGACGTTGCATGGAGACGCCTGGTTTTTCATCCGGTTGTGATGGAGGCGCCCGGTCGTTCACTTTTTGTGCGATCAAAACGTTGAGATAAGCATCAGATTTTTTTGCGAGGGTTGTACCTATGGTGATAAGGTCACAGGTTTTCTGATAACTGCATTACGTTATAAAACAAATCAACATTTTAAGGGGATGATAATATAACTAGAACAGCTACAATTTATTGAAAATGGATTTCTTTTAATGGTTAATAGTTGCACACAAAATCAAGTTTACTATCCGTACGATGGTACGTTGGAGAGTTCGTTCGAGTGCAAAAAAATAAATATGAACAACTTGAAGCCCCTCAATAATTCGTTAATTTATTTATTTCATTTGTGTCATGTTTCAATGCATTTAGCATCTTACAGTCGTTGCTGCTAAATTTTGACTCTAACTCACTTATTTTTGTCTCGAAGGCACCAATTTTTGACAGCGTTTCACGATTTTTGTCTCGAAGGCATCAATTTTTGACAGTGCGCATCAATTTTTGCCTCGAAGGCATCAATTTTTGACTGTGAGTTAATCGATTTATTTACAAAATTTTATGTAATTTCTGAAACTGTGTGTTCTGAAATGATTGAAATTTAGTTAAATAGTGATTAATTTTATTGATAGAATTTAAAATTAAACAATTGTTTTGCCAATTTTGGCAGTTTTAATGGAGTGAAAAAAATTGGCACGTATTTTCAGCTGTAAACAAAAGCTTTAGAAATTGTAAAATTTTATCATTTTTTCTCAAAACACAATCAATTTACACAGTTTTTGTATTTTTTATGTGTTGTGGAATAACATTTGTTAAAAATCTGCTGAAATACCTTGTAAAATTGTCATTATTCCTACAAGAGTCAAAAATTGATGACTTACAGACAAAAATAGGTGCGTTAGAGTCAAAAATTGATGCCTTAGAGACAAACATTCATGCGCACTGTCAAAAATTGATGCCTTAGAGCCAAAATTTGGTGGCAACGACTGTAATAGATGGCAAAATACATGGATACTAATCGAAGTAATGCTACACCAATATAGAACAAAAGTAATACTCAATTCCAAAACATGCAACATTATTTTACGAAGATTAAAAAATAAAGACAATTGTATAACAACAATTGTAGAAAATCGTAGAGTTCGACATTTCTTTAAAATAATAAAAACTAGTAAGAATTAGCATTGAGCACGTGATCCATGCAGACCCAGAAAGAAATATACAAATACATTCCTCCACAAAGGAATATCAATTATAAGGCGTGCAGCTGAAACTTGATAATTTAATAATCTGCTCAACGATTTATAGCTTCATAAAGCGACATTTCTCAAACAAATTGCCTCCTGCCGTCCGAAAAACCTATCGCCCGTTTCTTTGTGGTGCTGGAAAAAGCCCCCCACCCCTCCTCGATTCAATGGACTAGCCAGCCCCGCTAGCCTTTCAATACCGAAGCGATGGTTATAATAAAATCGCTCACCCAGCTGTAAGCAGCAGGCATGATTCATTACCATTCCGAATGCAACGGGATTCGTTTCCAGTGCTATGTAGATGGCAGTACTGATCCGGCAATAACCTAGCTACATTTCCCAGCCCATATATGCGTGTGTGGATGTGTCTGTGTGTATGTGTGTGTTTCCTATGGCCTGCAGCGTCGTTCCGGGTTTACGCTATCATTCATCTTTCACTAATTATTTCCGCACTGCAGCAAGTGGAGTGTAAAATTTAACACCTAATGCCGTACTCTCGCAACCCCTCTCCCTGCCAGTGTCGTGCATCCGTAGCACGGCCTGAACTTGCTCTACACACACACACACACTGTGAGCTCTATAAAATCCGCCTCACTGCCTCGCTGGATGCACCTCGCAATGCAATCATCCCTCCCTCAACCCGATGAGGTTGAGTCTGAAGCGAGAAAGCGCTTGAGAATGGATCGCAAAATGCAGAAATGTGGCCCAAGGCAATGTAGCAAAGCTATTTGTGTGTGTGCGAATGTGTGTGAGGGAATGTGTTACCGCTTTCGTTTCACCGCTTTCCGGTGGCGCAAAAGTGCAGCAGGAAAATGAGCTGCACACCGCTCGGCATGCCGGAATGGAATTATCCCCGGGAATGTACTGCAAGGCGGAACTGTCGTCTCAGCACAAAACAGATCGCTCTCGCCTGCTCTATCCCACACACACACACACACACACACACACACTTACGTTGATGGCACTCACCAGATACTGTATGCTAATACGCACGATGGTAACAACATAAACACGAGTTTTTCGCTTGTAAACAAACATTAGCTTTTGCACTCTCGGAGAACTCTCGCAGCGGGAAGCCAACGCACATGGACATAGGGCGAACCCCGACGACGACGACGACGACGACGACGATTGCAGATTGGAATGATGTTCTGCGTGCTTATGTTGATGATTATGACGATGGCAATGGTGCCGGTTTGTCGAGGCGAGTGCAATAGGGCCCGGAAGGACAGGACAGGACAGGAGACGCAAGTGGTGTGGCACATTAATGGTTGCTCTATCTGTGAAGATGAGGACTCGCCGAGCTGGGATGTTGATGTTCACCGAAATTGGAATGGACGGAATGATGATGGTTTCCTTTCACATTCCCTCTCTCTCTCTTTCCCTATTTTTCGCTAGCTCTGCTGCGAGGGTGTGTGTGTGCGTGCTCGTACCCTCAAAACCTCCGACCAGAGCGAGAGATTCGATCACCATCATTACAATAATCACAATAATGATAATGATAATAAAATATACATAATTTATCGATATTGAATTGCAAACCTGTGACCTCTTCTCTCTCGCTCCATGCCATTAGGGACACAATGGACAGAAAAGAACGACAGTACAACGCCTTTTGGGGTCAGCCTTTGGTTGTGCTGCTACGGTAGAGTGACAGAAAGGGCTATGGAAATGACAAAAAACGCGTTGGGGTTGGAGAAAAGCGTTTGATGGTAGCCCTTTTTCTTGGACATTCGGGGAGATCGAATGTACGCCAGTGCTGCAGCAATCGAAACGAGCTACGAGGAGATGGAGACCGCAATCGCCTTCCGGTTTGCTCGTTAATAAATTTTCATTTGGAATGTTATTGAAATGTCATCAAAAAACATAAATATCGCTGCTTGGGAGAGGATGGTGTGTGCAGTGCAGGAAAGGAATCTCCTGGATGCCAGCAAGCGATGGAACGTTTCGACCGTTGGCTAGTCCGCAGCCGCCGTTGGTACCGAGGAGGACAATATAATGTTTCATTGCAAATATTCACCATCAACATTGTGGATGACATGGAAAGGGAAGGGGAAACAAGAATGGACCACAAAATAGAATCTCACATTTCACTGGCTTTGATTTGATACACCCAACAACAAAAGCAAAGCCGCCGGCAAAAATAGGACATACGGTCGTTTGACAAATCTCTTTTTTGATGTTTTCTTTTCGATTTTCATAAAAAAAATCGACAAGAGCTTAGCTGAATCGCAGGTCAGGGGGCGGGGTGGCTGTTTCGATTTGCCTTCGAAGCGCCATCCTCATTTATTGTCACGACGGTGAAGGAAACAGGTCGCTCTCTCTGTTCGGTTACGGTTCTCCTTTCAATGTTTTTACAAAGGTCAAATGTTTTATTTGAGCATTTATTTATGATGCACTTCATTTCCCGCTTTTGGGCTTGATCTTCCCATTCGCTGGTCCTTCCAGGAACCACTTTCTTTTCTTCTGGGTTTTCGCTTCAAATGAAGAAAGCTTGTTTCACGCTATCTCCACACACAAATCCGATTTTGAAAGCCATTTTCTTGATCCGAAAATAGGCCGATACAACCGTTCGACGAGGAGAAAGTCTATTCCGTGGTAGCGTCGCCCAGAACGGAAAAAAAGGTTTTTGATAGTGCATGTTGTTGTTTCTTTTTTGCTTTTTATTTTGCAAAAAAAACAAACCAATCCATCAGCGCCGTGCCTTTTTTCCTTGTAGAGGAAGGCGAAGGAAAAATGTGCTTCACATGTCGAAATATTACGACCTTTCGGGATGGTCAATTTGGCTCAAACGGCTGCGGAGCAGCAAAGCAAACACAACACAACACATGCACTACTCAACCGCTCGATCGATTGATGGTGGAAGATGTGTTTGAAAGCGAACGAGGTAAGCGAAGAGCGGAGGCATCTTTTAGGCAGCACTAGAGAGAACGACTTGGAAAGGTTTCTTCTGAACCTGTTTTTTTCTATTTTCTTTGCCATGCTTCTGAACACGCTCCCCAACAGTATCAGGTGCAACAGTGTAGCAATTTTTATACGTTCGCTGACCCATATCGCTGTCGTAAAGTTTTGAGCATCTTGCGACCTGTCACTGTGTGTGTGTGTTCCTATATATGTGTTCCTCATAATGGGATATTCCATTTCAGAAATGTAGCGAAAAAGCACACAACACACGTTCCGTGTTGTTACACCTCCTTCCTTTATGACAGTGTAAAAAGCATGTTTTCATTAGGGATGTTGTAAACTTTGAAAGCTCACCACACACACACATACCTACCACCAAGCACATGTGCATGATCAGCGTGTGTGTTTTTGCGGTTTTGTCTATCTTGAAAGATTATTTACGACAAGTTCGATTCTCGAGAAAAAGGACGATATGGAGGTTGCGCTTTTGCAGAAGCTATTTCGTGCTCTGCTGGCGACGAACCCCTTACCAAACACATACACACACACACACACACACTCAACACATCACATTGCCTTGTTTTAGTGGCATATAATTTTGAAATAAAAATTCTTTACTAAAGAACAAACATCCATCCATTGCGAAACCGACGCCATCGCTGTGGTAATCAATTATTAAACACCAATAAAAGTGGATTTTCGATTCAACCACCTATACCTATACACACTGTTTATGGTTGGCATATGGAGGATACATTTATCACTCAGGCCAGGGTTATTACTGATGCACGGTTGTAGTAGCAGCAGCAGCAGCAGCTGGCAGCGGGTGTGCGTTGATGCAAAGCTGATGAACTTTTCAAATATTTATTTTGCTACAACACACACACACACAATCTGTGCGCAAAGGGTGGTTGAACGACCGCCTGTTGACGGTTTAATATGTTGATGTTGGTGAGCAGTTGCATTACATTTTGATTCCATCGGTCCAACAAAGAAAGACAGAAGCCTGCTGAAAACTGATGTCTTCTCTTCATTGAGCGTAAATGAAACGTCAGATTGAAAAACCATTTGCTTCCGACAGCTTGGCGCAGCAGCAAGGCAACTTAATTACGTCGCTGCAATCCATCGATCTAGCACTATCCGCCGAACCAAAGCGATGATTGGAAAGTGAAGAAAATGCAGCATCAATATGTACTGGTTCCATTCCATCCAATCGGTTGCTCTCCACTCTTCACTAGCGATGGTGTGAGTAAGCGTCGCTAACTGACGTAGAAAAACAACCCAGCGAGAGTTTGAAAAAAAAACAAACAGAAGAAAACTAGCTAGATGATTAACTTTCGATTGTTCTTTTCCCCCATCTCGCTAAATAAGCTAAACGAAAATTGATTTTTCATCACAGGGCAGCGAAAACCAATCTCGTTTGACCATCTCACCCAGATGGGGTGAGGGAGGTGATGTACCGGGAACACGTCAGCTTACAATGAAATCTAATTTATTAACCTATACTCTACTTAAACCCTTTTTTTCTTTCGTCGGAGAGAGCTAATAAACGTGTCTGATGTGAAAAGTTTCAGCATCAGTGTTGTTCGATTTGTTTTCATTTTCCTCATTTTACTACAGTGCAACACTGGCTGGTGAATAGTGTGTAAGCTATTTTCAGTGTAAGCGTACAGCGGTCCGATGGATGGATTTTCTCAACAGCAAACGCAAATGTTAGTCTGCTATCAATTGTGATGAAATATTCATTTGAATCCTTTATCGAATGCCGTGTGCCCACACCCTAGGATATGGAGGAGCATGTTGATGGAGAGCATCCCTTGAAAGGGCATATAAACATGCCCTTTTAAATTACAGGGGATCTTTCACAATTTATAGACAGGTGTCTTAAAGCTACATTCCATTGGGATACGGTTTAACAAAAAGTGAAGCATTGAGTTCCTAGAAGATTTTGCAGCAGACAACCGCTGTTTAAACATTTTGTGTGACTTTGTGCATTATTCCACATAATATTAAGATCTTCAAATTCTCCATCAACACATCAAGCGTCGTATGGTAAACTAAAACTGCATTTGTTAACAACATTATACAGCATTTAGTAAAATTAATAAAACAATCTAATTTCAGAATATTTTTATCAGAATCTTCTTAGAAAGATTCTAATAATGTTTCATAAAGGAGCTTATTTGTAGTATTTTACGCAAATTGATCGTTCACAATATTCACTTAACAAAGCATATGATTCATGCACTGCCGAAATTTCATTTTATTTCTTCGACTTACACATTTGCACACTTCAGAAAAGCGCAAATCATTTTACAAACCCCGTCCTGAAGTGTGCTGAAGGAGTGCACACCAATCAACCTTCGTAATGGAATGGTTTGAATGAGATGATTTGCTCCTTTCCATTTGTCAAAAGTACACAGCCTACCTAAACAAAACCCCCCGAAACCCCTGTCCTTTGGCTCGAGTCCCAAACGGGGTCCCTTAAACACAACCACCACCGCCACCATCATGAATCATAAATCACATTCGCACGCGTGCTTAAAGCTGATAATATTCGAGGCAAAGTTTTCAGCAGCCGCTCGGTTTAAACTGAACAACTCCACACGCCACAGACACCTTAATGCCTATGATCCCTATTTTATCATATCAAACTCGCCACTGACTACCACTACCACTACGACTACATCAATCCTTCCGCTCCCCATACTGACAGCACTCGGTGCATGGTTCCGGTACCGGCTTTGCTGTTTGCGCTTCATTAAACACATTAAATTTCAACTTTTGGTTGGCAATAAATTTAAAGCCTGCCCTAAACAAACGGAAATAAAACCCAACCGGCATGTGTGGACAGCATAGAGGACAGCAGCAGGAAGTGTGTGTGGGGGGGGAAGGGGGAAGGTTCGAACAAGCATAAAGCAGGCACACAATGCCGCGTGTGTGTGAGATAAACTTTAGCCCTTAAACCCGATACGAATGCGCTGGAGATGGATCTTTTAACACACAAACACATGCACACATGCTGTGGCACACACGTGTTCCAGGATTCAGCAGACACACTCGTTCCTCAAAACGTGATGTAAATCAGGAAAATCTGTTGATCCAGGAGTGTGTGTGTGTGAGGGAGGGAGGCACGTCACAATAAAGGACGAAAAACGGTGCACGATGACGACCTTCGTCAGAAGCAACTTCAACGCCGTTTTTCCACCCTTCAAACTGTGTTCGCTATTTCACAAAAAGCTACCGTTGGAGGCAGATGAGGCATCAAACATACACACACACACACACACATGCTTGTGTTACGTACGTTTAGGGTAAACGGTAAGGACTACCTCACACATCAGCCGGCTGTTCCGCGTCGCCGACAAAAAGGGTATTAGTCATCCATCCAGGGCGAGGGATGAATTTGCGCCTTCCAACCCCAACTCAAGAAAAAAAGGAGGCGTCAACGGATCGTTAGCCGTCACCAACCCGGACGCTACCCGGATGGAAATTGATTCTGATGATAAATTAATCAAATCAACCATATCCATCCTTCCAGCGTACCCGGTACCACTGGGCCATTTGTTCCGCTATCCTTTGCTGAAGGTTAAATATTTTTTAAGAAATTCACACAGAACTGGAGCATAAGCAAAAAAAGGAGGGATCAATATGACGGCGACAGAAATAAATCACAGTTTGTCTAAGCCGCTTTTCATCGCCCGCTTGATTGCTGACACTTGCACGAGATGTGACGCACGAGTCAGCAGAATTCACAGCATAGTGCACCGAAACCAGCCATCGTTAGCTCTAATGCGCCACTAGGAGGGAGGATGGAAAGGAATTTAGTTTGGGGGGGCTGTTGGAGCATACAATGACTGATTCGCGTACGTCACCTTCCGCCGCAAAGCCGCTAACGAAACGGAGCACCCGGGAGGAAACGGGAGGAAGAATATCTTCCTTCAAGGTGAGTTGAAAGGTGAACGCAGCTTGTACAGGTGAAGGCACCCGGGTGTCGGCACTCGTACGCGGGTGGAATATTGAAACGAAGCACGGATGGACACAGGAGCACTTGGAGTGAGGAGGAGTGCGAGAAAGAGACACTCACGCCGCTTAGCACGCCGACACAGCAGCTCCAAGCAAGGCGGGTTTTCAAGAGGTAATTTGCTATGCTGCGGTCAGACATGAAGGAGCGAAGCAGTAAAGAAACAAACCTACACCGGCAGCGGCTCAGCTTCTCGAGCTTGTGACGGAAACACAAAAGCAAATCAAGTCAACAACGGTTCGGCGCCCGGTTCGGTAGCAAAGCAATGGAAACGTGAAAAATGATGCAACTGTCATGGGGCGGTAATATAAATAATGATGTTGAAAAGCGTCCTTGCTTGCTTCAGCCACGACAAGTTTGAGTGACGCGTTGCCACGGGAAACGGGGCCCGACGAAGAAAGCCCCACGACATTGGCACGGGCTGCTGCTGCTGCTGGGTTTTGGTGATGGTTCGGTGCCTACACAGCAACTTTTCGCCCCCACTGTTTACACTGTGTAGCTGTGGAGGAGGAAAGCGTATTCTTGTTCGTTTTCGTTTCGTACGCAAGCGGGAGAGAGGCGATAAATCTGCCAGCCGAAAAAAAAGACCACGCCAGCCACCGACGCGTCAAGGTATGTAAACAAGCGTTCAGCAAGGCGCTCGGAATCAGAATGAAAAGAAAACGCAGCCCCAACTTGTTAGCTAAACGAGAGAATCCATAAACGGTTTGGTAAAGTGCCACCAGTACAGGAAAAAAAGAAAAGAATGCGGCGACCATCACTTCAAAGTTTTTTGTGTGCGATTGTTATTGTAAGGCTCCGGTGGTAGGTACGCTAACAAATGGATAAAGTTTAGCGTTCGCTTCCATTGGCTACAGTTGTAGAACAAATTTGTGGGTCGGCGCTGCAGCCGAGCAACCGACTTTTGATTGGATTGGTAACGCGTGGTACGCGTCTGCTGTCTTTAGGACGACATTTTGCCGACTTTCAAGAAATCCGGTTCGAAGGACCAAAAACCCCTCGTGGGACGTATATTTATATTTTACCAATGTTTGTTACGTTTTACAAGCTACAAACTAGGACAGGTACAGAGGTGAAGGAAAAGCAATTGAAGGCAACTTTGGCATGTACTTACCGTGGTGAAATAATCGGCGTTTCGGTTTATCCCTTGAGCCTCGGTCTCTGCCTAAAGAATCCGACGCTTCCGACATTCAGTTTGTAGCACCTAAAGAGGCAGGAAGAAAGGCACAAAACAAATGAAATTGAATATTAATCAGCCTTGCTAAGACACACTCGACAATTCGGGAGGAGATTTCACTGACCCAAGGCACCATCGACTGTGGTATCAGCTCCCACTGCCATAGGAAGCATATCATAATATCTCCCCGGAGTTAGTTTGGTTCGTTGTTCGTTGCTGACTTCCAACCCACTGAACCCGAAATGTCCTTTCGGTAACACCGAACATCGTGAACATTGGGACCGGGTCTCCCGAAAAAAGCATACATAAATATATTCAAGCCGATGTTATTCATCCTTCCCTCTCCCTCTCTCTCTCCTTTCACAACACAAAGGTCCCCCGTTGGGTGAGTGCTCCAGTACGGACATGCCCCGCCAGAGTGCCGTACTTTCTACTAGTCTTATCGTAAAATCACTGCCTTCTGGAAGGACCTGCCATCGTGTAAAGCAACAACCAACAGAGCGGCGCTACACTTGGGCACACAAACTGTCACTGTTGCCATGGTGGCCGGGGCGCTTCAGCGCATCGAACCGAGTACACTCAATGTGCTCTAAACGCTCCGTACTGTGGGCTTCGCTGTGCTGTTCTTTAGAGATTGCTTTGCGTTGTACCTTCGTTCGTTGCTTTTCCTTCTTTCAACTTGTCTTCTTCGTCTTACAGCATCCGCTTATCGATCGCTGGCACAGCACAGCGTTTGCTTCTACTTCCGGGCGAGCATGGCCGAGTGCATAGCTAAACCGATGCTTGAAATAAACTCAACATTCATTAGCTGTCACCTACTCACGGCCAACGCCAACGATCGCCTGGTCGCCTTCAGACAGCAGCATCTCGTGTGCGATTGCCAACGCGTACGCATGATGAGGATGAAAATGAAAGAAAAAGCCGGCACCTTCATAGCGCACCAAAGAAGCCTGGCCAAGGATATAATGTCCCTGCCGACAACCGTACCCGTATCTCATGCCTGTACTGTAACGCGTGCGCGCGTACCGTAGACTAATAAATAAAATCTAATTCCGTGATTTGTTGTGATAATGAATGCCAAACCGACCACCACCGCCTGTTTCCTTTGAACTCGGTCCACGGACGGTTCTGCCTAGCCGTCTCGCAGCACCCCACTTGGCGACAGATTTGCTAAAACCCCAAGCAGGCAGGCGGAGTGTCTATAGGTGAGCCCTTCATCATCATTAAACGGTGATTGTTGGCGCTGGCCCTCGAACATTTACCCCACACCGACTTTCCACTGCGGAAAGTCATTCATCAGTACATTCCCGGCGCTACCCCGGGTGTGGTGGTTCCCGTTTCTTCTCCATTTCTCCTTCCTTCACGCTCTCACGCGGCCGACGGTGCACGGAAAACAGCACAGAAGGTCTGACGAACTTCGACATGCCGCGCCTTGCGCGACACGTATTTTCGCGTCACGATGGCGACGATGACGACGCACTGCGGACACGACTTGCGTGTGTGTGTGTGTTTGTGCGTTTATGTGTATGATTTAAGCTTTCCGTAGTCGTTTTGGGCCACTCTCGCCTCTCTTGCAAACTGATTGCAATTGTCAAATGGCAGAAAATCATGACTCTCCGCTACCTTTCACCGCGTTTTGCATATCCTTGCAACGGATTGCTGTTGTTGTTGTTTGTGTTGTTTGTCATAGCACAGTTGCTCCTCCAATCTCGACACCGACAACCTCGCAAATTAGGCTTCATCGACATCGAAGCGTTTGCAACACACCGTGAAAACCCATCGTTACCGCATTTAGCACGCGCAGCCGGTGCCGGTGGTCGGATGTTTTGCTGTGGACGGCGGTTACGTGAGCTGCTGGTGGATGGTTGATTGCTCCGACGGAAGCATCATTCGACGTTTGCAGCTAATTATTTTCAATGGATAATCAGAGCAGAACTGTCACGTGCCGCGGGCGCTGGGTGGAACGCGGTGATTTGTCGCAAGCAAGTGTTTGTTGAATTCTGCCAAAGCCGAAGAAATCAGCAGCAAAGAAAAGAAAAATGGTATTTTCGTGGAAAAATATGAGAAAATATATTGACACATTCACAAGAGTGTTTCATTGTGACGACAATACGATCATTGAGTTAGATCAACTCAAAATAACATCATTTAAACAATGAAGCAATCTTTCAAAAATCTTCACAAAATGATTTAATTTCTCTGCGCGTGCTTAATTACATCAAACAACAAACCCCGTTCCAACAATTAGATTGTTTATCTTTATCGCATCTTGCGTATCTTTTGTCCATTTTTTCGTCTCCCTTTGTCAATGTTGTTTGACAGTTTCGGGAGGCTTTTTGGCACACTTGTTTGATCCTTTCAGTCTCCCAAAAAAGCAAAAAACCTATGCTTTTATAATGAATTTAATGTAAACAAAACTCTCCGCCGCGCATCCCAGAACACCAAAACACGGGAAGTGCAAATTAGCAAAGCTATCTTTCACAGTGAAAGGTCACTCCAAAAAACAAACACCAAAACGAGATCAACGTCCCAAAAAACCCACCGGTCCTTGTTGGGAACGGTTCAGATGCGCTCACTGGGTTTTTCCCCTTTTGTCTCTTTCACGTTTAAACGATCGTTTTCATTTTAATTAAACCTTCGCGCCAAACGGGAAAACATCTGTCATTCTTTGGCTTTTTTTAGCTCTGTGTGTGTGTGTTTGTATGTAAAGGTGTAGAAGAGCGGAAGAGGAAACAATCTTCGCTGCCAACAAAAACACAAAAAAAAACCGGCTGACAACAACTGGCCAACTTTGCTGAAAAACAATGCGGGCATCGGAGGGCATCCATCTTTCTCCAGCAGAACACCACCCAGCCGTTCAGTGGTGCACATCGAAAGTACAAGAAAAAACAACAACATTGTTCAAACAGATTAAAAATCAACGAGCGTCATGCTGGGCTGACTGGTATTATCCCTATCCCGCAGTCCCGGAGGTTAGGGCCGGCGACAGGCAGCGAAAGGATGTAATTTCTATGCAGTTCAGGAAGCGTTTTGTTTTTGCGCCAACCGCTTCCCAGGCCCGTTTGGGTGTGTCTAGGGATGTGTCTAAACTTTTCCGTCTCGGCTGGTCACCGCGCGATCGTGCACTTTTCCTTTGTCTTTCGCTTTGCCATTGGATTGGATGGTGCTTCGAGGGGCAGCAGACACACTTTATCCGAGTAGGCGAGGAGAGCACGGTGCATCGTTGCATGTGCTTCCGGCAAACGCGTTAACAACACACGCTGAAGCGAGCTTTTCGTCGACGATGGAAATTCCTTTCTATTGACGGCTGTTTCGCAAGGAGGATCGTTTTCTCATTTTTTGTAACGCGAGCAGCCGATGTCGTTTGGCCGTTGCTTTTGTCATACAAATCGCGATTGGATTGCTCCTTGGGCGATAATCGAACTGAGCGGTATGGTGGCGTACCATTTGGCGAGGAAGATTGTTTTGTGCATCACCATTTGTGTTGGGTTTTATAGGGGTTTACAGGTACTTTTCAATAGAAATCAATGTCAATCTGTAAACCTTTTGTTTACACTTTGACACTAGCAATGCCTAGACACTCAATTGACATTTTCGAGCATAGAATATGGAAAATTCGAACAAAGTACCTTAAACATGCGCCTTAAACTTTCCTTAAACGGCATCAGTTTAGGCGAATTTTAAAACAGGTCCTTTAAAATCGATGGTGATGCGATTTTGCCGGCAAATGGCGTTTCCGATCGTTGTTTTTGATGATGTAGTTATTTTATACTTTAAAAAAACAACGAGTTTTCACAAAATAACGCCAAACACAATTTGCATTTGTTATTAAATACAGGGTTTCCCACGATTTATTGGTGGGTTCCCATATTTTTTCGGTGCGTTCCCACGATTTTTTGGCCGTTTCCCAGACTTTTGTGGTCCAATTGTATTGATATCCAATCGGAAAATACCAATGACTTATGGGAACGACCCAAAAATCTATGGGATACAATCAAAAATTCGTGGGAACGCACAAAAAAATCTTGGGAACTGACCAATAAATCGTGGAAAACCCTGTAAAAAACCAAAACAAATGAATGTAATTGTTCAAACTCGACGCCATCGTCAATCGATAGCAGAAGTTCTAATTTACAATACAATCACAACATTTTGGCACTTTCAGCACAGTTGATCACACAAAAATCCACAATTTCAGAATACCTTAACTTCAAATAACTCTTGGAAAGTGTTTCTACTATCCGTTGGATCAAAGGAGCGAAGAAAATCATATTGACGATAGTAACCAACTTCCAAAGAAAACGGAATATGTTAACTTCAACCTAAAAACCCCTGTAAATCCAATATGAACAACGCTTCATCATGCTGACAACGCTCCAACACGCTCAGCCCGTACGCCTACCGAGCTGACATTAACCAAAGTTTACATTATCCACTGTGTACTGCCGGCCCTCCCATTCGATTTTGACCCCTCAGTCTCGAAGTGAAGAAAGTTTGCTGTGTGCGTGAGTGTATCTAACCTCTCAGCACATCCATCGCCGCTCGCTCGCTTGTCTTGTCGGTTTTGCTTTGCGTCAAAATCCATCAGAGCATCACAGCACAGCAGGATCACTCTCGGCAGCGCCGAGCGCGGGTTTGCTTTTGATAAGTTCCCGCGCCTCCAGGCTCCCGCACATTACGACCAACCAACGGTATGACACAGGCACGAAGGTTATGCTGAATATTCGCCATCGCCGGCGGGCTGCTACATTGCAGATTCTCTGGCGCCAACAAAAAGCCGTCGAATGTGATGTGCAAGACCATGTGCTTTGCAGTGCTGTATTTTTTTCCCGCATTTTTTCCCCGTTTCTTATTTACAACACCACACGCATACACGGTTTTGTGTGCAGTATCTTTTTTGGGCATGCCGTTTTACGAGCCGAAAGGAGAGAAACGATCTTTTTTCTTCCCGTCCACGTCCGATTTTGTTCGTTTTAATTTAGCACCGAGAGCGTTCTGGTTTCCCCGAAACACTTCACGTTTTGGGACGTACAAGTCGGAGCAGATTCCAGCTGCACGGTGGCTCTCAGTAGTACAGCGATGGCCGACAACGCACACCAGCCAGACATTTGAACCATTTTATTCGATTTGTTTCGCCCACGGTGGTTTGCTATCCTAAACCCATTAAGCGTTTCTCTCCCGATCGTTTCTCGTTCGGTTATGGTTCGGCCCGGGGTGGCTCATCTTGCTGTACTGCCCAACCCAACTAAAGACACACACAAAGACAGTACGATCGTTAGAGAAGGTCCTCTCATTGGCCTCCACGCTTTGCTTCCGCCCTCCCCGGGGGACGCTGCATATGTCCCTCCGCTGTCACATCCAATTGAAGGCCATTTTTCATTCGCTCAAAACCAAGAAAAGCTGCTCCATTGCCTTGCGCTTGCTTCTCACGAAAAACCAATTCACACAGCACAGACACGAACACACGCCCAAAAAGGAAAAGGTTAAATAAAATGAAACTGAAACGAGCTTCCATTCTGTTCCATTCTGACGGGCAGCAGCAGCTGAATGGATTCACCGTTTTGATTGCACCAAAAAGCAAAAAAAAAAAGGAAAGCAAAACGGAAAAGCGTACTGCTACACACCCCACCGGCGAAACGCTTTCCGAATGCTGCAGCAGTCAGCCGTTTTACTTCGATCTGTATGCCCGATGGTTGCCGCAATAAAGTGAACACCGGAAGGCAACGCACATACACACAAACACACAGAGGCGCACACAGTGGCAGCAGCACAAGATCACAAATAGCGAATGAATTAAACATTCGAGCACACTGCGGGGCAGCCATCGGCAGTATAGAGGGGAAGCTTTGCTGAAGCTTCATTCTTTCTTCCTGGCTTTCTTCTCGGTGGCTGTTGGCTTCCTTTTATTTGCCCTTCCGGAGCACACTTTAGGCACGGAGTCGCCCAATCTCGGGGCAGCCCAATTTGTAGACTGTTTATGATTCCGATGACGATCCGATACGTTCGCTTTTTTCTGTCCTTTCTTTCCTCTCGCTTTCCGCCTGACTCGTTTGATAGCTCCGTTTTATTAGTGTCTAAATCGGGGTGAGGGCAAAAAAACCATGGAAGCATTGGGCGTGATAAAAGCAAGAAAACTAGTCGAAATTTGTGTGAGCGATTTCCCGATGGAAAACTCATGCACAGCAGCAGTGCAAAGGAGCGTAAGAAAGCAGCCGTTTGCCTTAGAGTCAATAATTTAGGCTCATCTCGTTCCGGCTCCGTTTGGCGGGGGCCACAGCGCTTTGAGCCCCACAACCGACCCACAGCGCACTAATCGTCACGACGGCCCAAAGGAGGGAACCGCTTTTATCGCCCGTTTGAGCAGAACTGGCAAGGCAGGCAAGTGCCACGGTTTGAAATAATCATCGAGAAATTGAGTGAAGGCAGTGCAGTGCGCACAGCCAGCGGCCGGTAACGAGCGACACGATCGCACCGTAAAACATAACGATCGGCTCCTCATCATGCCAATCGGAGATGAGATGCCTGCTGCCCCGGCAAGTGATCCACTGCGAGTGGATGGATGTGGAATGTATGATGAGCTTTCCTTTGCTCTCTTTCAATGCTGTTCTCAAAGAGCCCGAAAAAAGAAGACAGCAAGCTACCTTTTTTTATTCTTCTTTAAAGCCAGCAAAGTTACATAAAAGCGCAACTTTAGTGGTATTACACATCTTCCAGCCAAACTACTTCCATTTCTTGCCATTCCCGCCTCAATGCGAGGCCTTTCTTTAATGTATTGAAATAAAACAGAAACAGACAGTTGCCTTTTTTTGCGGATGAAAAACATTGAAATCGGTCTGCCGCCAACCAGCCAGCCAGCCAGTTTGCGATTGCTAATTTATGGCCCCCCATTTTTGCCGAAACACAAGCCTCCCAGAACGTTTCGCCAAATGTTCACCCCGCTCTTCTGCATCGATGAGTGTGTGCCAGCATTGCTGCGCTCGGCCGGTGTATTTTTTATGGTGCGGGAAAATTCATGGCAAATGCAGAGAAAACCCCATGCTCCCATGCACGCGCACATACAATTTGGAAAGAAAATAATAATATCGAATTACACACATGCAATACACACATACACAGAAGAGAACTGCAATCTGAAATGCAGAAATAAAATACTGTCACAAAATAAAAAGCCCCCGATTGGTGCGGCGGAATTGTTTTTTAATCGTTTATTACATCAACGACGGGGCGTTTTCATGTGTGTGTGTTTTTTTTTTGGTGTTATTCCATTCCTCTGATCCACACACACACAGTAGTAAAACATTAAATAAATGTGAGAAGGGAGGGAAAACACAGCGTAACAAAAGCACCTCCGAGGAGGTATAGAGAGAGAGAGAAGGAACTGGGAGGAAAGGCGAGGGCAATATTTTCACATTCCCTGCATTAATTTGCCATTTCACTGGGAAGCGCGCGGCAAACGGCCATCCGTAACAAATTCGGTTTTTATTGCGCCGCAGCGCCAGCGCCAAAATCGAGCGACCCGGTGGTGAGTGTTCCCCGGCAATCGTTTTCCACCGCTATGTCAACAAGCTCGGGCAAACACATACGCATGCCGTAGGTGCGCACCTTAGGCTCACTTTCATGAGTACACAAACGAACACACACACACACTGGAGCAGAGCGTGTACAAATATTGTTATGTTATTCATGTTTCCTGAATGTTTGTCTCACTGCCATCACCACCAGCCCCATGCACTCATGAATGTGCTAAGGATAATCCTTATCAAGCGGCACTTCTTACGTATTACCTTCCCGTGTTCCACGCTTGGGAGTAAGTGTATATGCTGCTTCATGGGTTGTAATATTTTATCATGTTTTTCCTCCTTCCTCTACCGGTACCGGCTGGCTTCACGAGTAGTACCGGTTTCCTACCTTTGCCACTGTCCCGTCCCCACTTAGGGTGTCATAATCTCTCCGAACCATGCAGGAAATGCTTGGGAATGTGTATCTTCTTGCGAGGTGTACCTCGCGTAGAAACATGACAGACAGCGCACACGTTAGAAGGAAGGGCACGGTTTAACAACGGGAGCTGCTTAAGTGTTTGCCAGCATTCAAGCGACTGCAAGCGACTGATCCGAAATATGATGATCGTGTTGCGTTGATGCTGCTGCTGTCGCCCTGATGATTATGCCAGGCGTGGGCAGGGGTGGTGGTGGTGTTGAGAACATCCTTCAACCAAAACCCCCCCAGCCCTCCGGCCAGTCGGGGTACGGAATAAAGGCAACGAGAAGGAACGGCTCAGCTCTTACAGCTCAGGTTTTATGGGGACGACTTCTTCCAACAAAACCGAATCGTACGGCACAGTCGTACCTTCGTATTTGCTCTGATAAATGGTTTTTCCCTTTGCGGAGGGCTCATTGAGGGAGGGTCTGCACGAGGCCAAACCATCTGGCAGGGGCTGGAAGAATTTAATTTGCGTTATAGTCCAGCCAAGGTTGCAGCAGCCACACTTGGGAGCGGCAGCGGAGCCATAAAACCGTCGCCGTCTGACGACTAACGACGGCACCACAGCTAGTCGGTTTTAAATCATAGCCCAATTTTCATTGCTTTTAAGATGCTGCAACATTAATTCTGAGCACTGACCCCCCCCCCAAAAACAAATACCTTTATGGGAGGTTTTTAGTATGATGAGTACGGGGAAAGCGGTCCGAGGGCAATTCAAAATATGATCCGTTTTGCTCGGGACACGGCAAAGCTCGAGCGTTTTAGGAACGAATTCTCTTGCAGTAGGAGCGAACCCCCCGAATCTTCCCTTTTCCAGGAACGCATTAGCAGGCGGCTAGTGGAAATGTGTTGGATTTAGCACGTAATCCCCACTCAGCATCACATGGCGGCAGGCAGCTATTCCTGGCAATGGCCGAGCTTAGCACGACTTCACTCAATCCTTTTTCCGAACGATATCACACACACACGGCAGATTATGTTTGATTGAGTTTTTGCCTTGTCATAACACATAACATACACTACACCAGCACTGAGAAACGGTGCGATGTGTTCCGGAGTGCAAAGATGGTCCCTCGGATCTCGGGAGATGTTTCAAAGCAACAGCGACCACATGACGATGGGATCGGATCAAGTCGACTGACAGGCAGGAATTCTTTGGAAAGCGATGAGGAGAACTGACTGGAATAAATCCTTATCACCGATGTAGCACATTCCAATCTAAATAAAGTTCTTGCAAAAATGGGAAATCAAACCAATAATATCAACAAAAAAAACAGGATCGTGAGGCAACTTTTGAGGTTAAGACGTAGAGCACATTGCTGAGGGATTCAACACTCCAAGCAATTTACGACAACTCGATAACTTCCCAAACTGTAGATTCCAAACAGGACATTCATCGCATCATACCACAAACACACAAGCGCGCGTAATACTAACATGAGTGCATCGTTCTGTATATTGAGGTTTTTCCAATTGCTACTCCACACACGAAAAATAGAAATAAATATAGAAAGAAACGAAAAACCCGAATCACAGTTACAACATTCGCAAGAAATCGAATGAGCAAAGTTTGTGGAAAAGATAACTTTGGTGCCATTTTCCTCCTCGAACCGGCAGACACTGTGTACGTGTACGTGAGCGTGTTTCGTTCCTCCAAAAGAGCAGAAGAACTTGCTTTAACGAAATTCCTGAAGGGTGCTAAAAGAGGGGGGAAAGTGGCACAACCCGAAAAGCCAATCACCAGGATCCATTCCGTCTGTTTCCGGCATCAGCACACACCGGTATGTAGCTCGAAAGCTGACAAATGGAAAAGTTTTACCCTTTTTTTTTGAGAGTGTGTACGCCCGCACCCACACACACACACACACTCACACACACACACACACACACACACATTCACACCCACGTGCACGGTGTCCGTTTCACACCGTTGCCGTTGTGTCATCGCAGGAAAGCAGGCAAATCGGAAATACGTCCGAAGGGGGATCGCTCACGTAATCCTTGTTAATCGTATCGACGTTGTTAACGCAGCCCTCGCGCCAAACCCCGTTGGGGTCTGCCAGCGTGGGCAGCCGATCACACATTATCCGTGGGTCACCAGCAGCAGCATCAGCAGTGTAAATGGCAGTAGATGTAGTAGTAGTTAGCCCCAGATAAAGCCATTGCAGCGGGGGTCTCGACATCGTTAACATCATCACCATTAAGTACCATTAACTATCAACGATCACACGACACCGGGTACAACCTTTCGGGGTGTGCAGTGAGGGAGTTTTTTGCTGCTGTTCTCTCCTTCGTCGTGCTTGCGTTGGCTTTGGTGGACGTCATTAAGGGATGAAGGAGTAAAATGAGATAGAGGCTAATTGAAGCTCTCAAACAAATCCGTCCATTTATGGGATGGTTACAGCGTTACAAAGGTTTCATCATTTGACTTTAGGCCTAACGTTTTTAACATGGATTTTTCAAGCAAAACGGGTACAATATGGCGTGATGAATGAACTCAGATCATTGAAGCTTTAAATAATGCTCGTATGCTGTGAATTTTGCATACCTGCAGGCGCTGAGAGAGCACTTTAAAATGAAGTGTTTTTGACTGTATTAAATTCACCTCGAAGTACCGCATATTTATAATATAAAAAATCAATTAAAGTAGAAACAAATTCCAGATTGCACAAACTGTATTTCAGCTTCTGCTTGATATTAAAATCTAACTCCAAGTATTCTGTTGCTCAGTCGGTTGGAAACAATACCTTGTTCATAATTAAAATATCAACTACTCCACTCCATCGAGACAGACAATGGTGGGCTAAGGTTGCATCAAAGCAACGTTTTCTTTCCCTGTGCTGTGGTTGTGGTTTACCACCGCAACCACATTTCCCGTACAAGCGCAAAAGTCACTTCTCCAACAGGAAAAGCTAACGTTGAGGACATATTCTAATCCGGTACTGAAAGGTTTCCTGTTCTATCCCGCATCCTAGTTTTTGCTTTTGGACACAATGTATCGACTGACTGGGCGAAGATTAGGAAGCTGGAATGGGTCAGTAGTAAAAAATAAGTAAGCACAAGCTAGCGTCCCATCACGTTGCTGTTGCTAGAAACTTACCACAAAACTTCATTCACCGACGCAGCATTTCCCCGTAAGCCCAACATTATTACACCAGACGCAAGAAGACTCCCGCCGGCACTTTCACAACTACCGCACACTACCAGGAAGCTTTTCCTGCAAGCGCGTGTTTACTCTTCCGGCCCGATTTCCGTTTATGAATATTCATCGTTACCCGCACACAATCGCCCACGCCATCGTCCGGGACTGCTGCTTGCTTGGGGAAGAAAAAGGGCCGAGGGCACGCGGGACAACGGCAAAAGGATCCATCTAATCGAGCACACAGATGGAAGGAAGGTACTGCGTAGCGCGATGATGCTGGACGTTGAAAATTCGAACCACCCATCAGCAAAGAAACTTCATTCATCCATTTGCGTCACCCTCGCCTAGTTTGCACCCACTCAAGGATGAAAGGTTAAACAGATCGAGCACCACACCTCGGGCGAGCGAGCAAATCGAGGGAGTGAAAATCTTGCGGGCAGGGATTTGCCAATAGCAAATGATAATGGTAATTGATATGGCATTTCCGTTGGCGTTTGCGGTTGCGGCCAAGGTGTTGGAAGGTTGGGTTGAAACTGGGCAAAGTAAGCATCATCAGCAGCCGCAGCAGCAGCAGCAGCAGTGTTGGCAACTGCTGAACCGATGGAACGGCTCAATCCCGTACGCACTCGTTCGTTCGGTCAGGCACCAAGGAGGCGCCTGAATGTAGGCAAACGCTAAGCAAAATTGGCTACGCGGTCGGGATTTGCGTACCGAATGGGAAATTAATTCCCTTTGTGCTTATCGTGGTCCTTCTGCGCCACGAACACAAGCTGCTCTTCTCATTTGCGTGACCATCGTTTGCCTTTTGCGGGCTCGCTGCTCTGTCACGCACGCTCTATCTCTCTTTCTCAGCGAACGCAACGCGGCGTCTTGCTGGCGGATATACGTGGATTAGAGGCATTTGGGCTAAGTTGCTGCTTACGATTTAATCTCGCCTCTTTTTTTGTTTCTCCCACTCCATCGTCACAGTAGTGTGTAATCGTGGTTCGTAAAATCTCCGCCACGGTTTCCTGCTAGTTTTGCTGCAGCAATCAGTTTAATCAGCCCGAAAAGCTGCCGGCCCCGAAAGCTTCAAATCAATCTCATTTTGTGCTGTTGACTGACACGCCGTACAGAGGCAGACAAAACAAGTGACAAGCAATCAATCGGAAAATGCGGAATACTTTTTTTTTGACTATACAATCCATCGCATGGTATGGTGTGTCGCAGACATATTCGGCTCAACTCACAGTTCCCACCGCTCATGCGGGTCCATAATTTACGAACGCACATGCGGAGACGCATATGCAGCGCACAAGCATTGGGAGAAGCACGCGGAAACGCTGAAGCGCATAGTAATTTTGCTGTCGGCTTGAATTACGAAATTTACAAAATGGCAAACGCAGACAAACACACACAGTGGGTTGATGTGTGGAGCCAATAATATATGTGTGCCGCCTTCCTGCTTCCGCAGTTTCGTTCCACTGTTCGTCTCCACTAAACTCGCAACGGTCGATGCAGCATCAGCAGCAGCAGTAATATGCCAAATTGAATTATACCAACCAATGAATAGATGCCGAGTGATCGGTAATAAATGGGGATTGCCGAGCGTTGGAACGATAATATCATTACCGATGCAGCATTTGAGACTGCCTTCGCACACACCGGGTGGGTCACACACATGGGCGGCTTTAGGCCTGGGATGCGGCAGATCGTTTGCTATCTGCCTGATACTATTTAGCAATTTATTTTACAAGCTTCCCGTACCCCATCCGCACAGAGCCCTTATCTACCGGTGGAACTTTCTGTGTGCGCCTGGAGAGTATGCAACGCGCACCATTGCGGACTGTTAACTAGGTTTAATACAATTATTAACAACATATTCATTCCACTGTGAATGTGACATAATTATCGTTCTAAAGAGCGAAAGCACACACCGGTGGAAGCGGCACGGGGAATTGCTGTCAACTTTCTGCCGCACGCAGTCAGCGTTTGTAGAAATAATAATGAAACTAGCAGAAAAAAACGGGTCACATGAAACGAAATTAGCCCACTGGGAGTGTCACACTGTTGTGGGGGAGAGGGGGGGGGGAAGGGCGTGGGCGCTTATGAAAAATTAAACCCAAACTTTAGGACGAACAAAAATAAAAGTCCTACAAGGCAGTGGAAGACGCGTGTGCCCGGCCCGGGGTTTAAGTTGAATGCAGATGGGGTGGCGTTGTCGTTGTTAAAATTGTTTCACCTCGTACACACACACACCTACAAACACCTTTGGGAATGGCGCACGCAAACATTAGTATGCGCTGCACGTAAGTGTAAGCCATTCGGGGGAAAAAACGCCAAAAAAAGGATATCTTTCTCTAGCGTTCTTAACGCCCGAATGTAGGCAATGTGAGACGTTTCAAGGAAATCCTTCCATTTTTTTTTATGAAAACCGCTACAAAAAACCCACACATCTCGACTTTATCTGTGGTGAGCAAGTATGTGTGTGTGTGTCTGTCTGTTTGTGTGCACACGTACACGAGCCCGTGCAAGAAGTGGCATTAGGTGAAAGTGTTGTGTTAACACGACACACCAACACTAAATCCTCGCTAAGCTCACGCACATGCCAGGGAGGTTGTGGTGGCCGGGGCTCCACTTCTCGTACCTGAGCCGAGCGGTATCTTTTTTCTTGCTTCTCTAACATTACAGCAAGCTTGGGAGCAAACAGTCAGAGAATCTGCCGTTAATGAGGAGCGAACGAAGATGGGGAGCATCCCATGGGAAAGCCGTGACGAGGCGTCACGTTAACTAGGAGGAAAATGAGAAAAAATAGAAACAGACCAGGAACCAAGAACGGTGAACGGGATTACACGAGTAAAATGCCCGGTAATCCTGTAATTCTCCAACATCCGGTGTTTTGCACCCTGTTTTTTATCAGAGGGGGCTTCCATTTGCTCTTCCATCTTGAGAAGGAAATGCACAATGAGCAATAGCACCAAACACACACCTTTATCACGACCTCTGTTCGCAATTTAGTGTGTGCTAGTGTGCAGGGATGAGATTAATGTTTGAAACCTTGGGAAATAGGGAAAACGAACACCTACTTTTTTATCCAAAATTCGTTTCATTTCTAGTGAAAAGCGTAAATGGATTTTCGTTTTACAAGGCTCAAAACAACTTCTCCCGGAACCGGAGCTGGGCCGTCCTGCGTTGCTGACCTAAAGAGGGACACCATGCGCGGAGCACAAACGTCCCCGCGTAAACGAATATGAATCACGACGAAGATTTCACATCGGCCTTCTTGAGCTCTCGTCGGAAAAGCCCATTTTTCATCCCCATTGTGTTGCATGCAAAGCACAAGGACACGCGCACAAGACGCACCCTGCCAAGATGATGTGTTGCTTTTTGGGGCGCGTTGTAATGTGAAGTTCCTCCGGTTTTGTACTTTGCGCCGTAGCGGTAACCCTTTCACAAGGGGATTGGGAAACGAAAAGAAAATCTGCCACCGTCACTTTGCTCCTGATCGTTATTCCTGCCCATCATCGACCGCCGCCAAAGCAAACAGGCAGAAAAGTAGAGCGAGAAAAAAAAAACCTGCAAAAACCTGCCGGCGGTCGTGAATATTAGAGATTTATATCGGAACCCCACACACACACACACACACACCCGCAGCTACCGCCAATGAATGTGATTTTAATTTCAGATAAAAGCTGCCACGAACGTCGCGAGGGGGCATAAAACGAAACAGCGGATATCCGGGTTACGGGCCCGAAAGGATCTAGTCAATATGATTTTTCAACAGCAACAACAGCACAAAAAAATGCACTCAAATCGTCTTCGGCAGGATGCTATGCTTCTGTCCGCGTGGGGCACAACGCGATCTATCGTGATGATAATCTAATATTGGGGCTATTTTTTCCTCCATCTCAAGTGGCTGGCACAGAAAGAAACGTGCGATCCGTTGCTGCTTCGCGCGTCGCGTTCGTGTGGTGTCAAATTTGCATGTATTATTTTTTTTGCGGAGCCCCCACACCTCACCACACTGGACATACCAAAATGAAGAAACACAAAAAGCCTGCAATTTTCCTTCCCTCTGTATTGTTGTTTTTGCCTGTGATGCATTGCAGATACACTCTGGGGCAGTAGTTGTGATGCTATCGCGCGTTCGGCATTCATAGGACCGCCATCTCTGTTTTGTTTTTTTTTTCCTTTCTCTCGATAACCGTAAATCGATACCCGTAACCCAGTCAATTGCTTCCCTGCCCGGGGAACAATAAACCACTTCCGAGCGGTATAGTGCATACGCATAACGATCTCGGTGTTATCATCTTCTGCTGCTGGAGCTGTAGATGCCGTCGATCTCGATTGGCACCAGATCGCCGTTGGGTTTCCCTCACAAGCTCTCTCTCTCTCTCTTTCTCTCTCTCTCTCTTGCTCTCTCTCTCTCTCCCTCTCTCTCTCTCTCTCTCTCTCTCTCTCTCTCTCTCTCTCTCTCTCTCTGTCTCTCTCTCTCTCGCTCTCTCTCTGCGATACCACTTAATCGAAGCCGTGTCGAAGCTTTACGATGAGCACGAGCTTTTCGCAGTTTTTCCCACGCTACGAATGCTTTTTATGCCATCGACAGATTCAGTGCTGCTGCTAGATTTATGATTTTTTGCATGTTTGCAAATAACTGAGATTTTTGTGCGGATGAAAACGAACAGGAAAAAAGACATTCCCCCATTCGCATCGGATAGTGATTGGAGAGGTGACGATGAATATAAGGCGAACCTTTTTCTTGACTCGATGCAATGCAATCAAAACTATCTGGCACAAAGCATCATACACACACACACTTTCCGACTTGAGAAACGCCACACCGATTGCCATATGGTGATTTTGATTGCTTTGGAATATTGCATCAAGGGATAAACTTTCATACGTGTTCGCCAGCCAGCCAGCCAGCCAGCCAGCCACCAACAATAAATACATATGAGCCCGGCGTACGCTGCAGCTGTGCAGTGGTTTTTCCATCCACTTGCCACACACGTTTTTTTTCCTTATGCAGTTCCGCACAATCCACAATAAACCAACTGTACGGGAGTCACATATAACACAATAACGCAGCCGGACAAATGGCCGGGTTGTGTGTTGTGGTGGCATTTTGTATGAATACTAGAGTAGGCCTTTGCCGGAAAGTGGACCGAGGTGGGTGGCTTAATTGACTTCTGGAATGTCGGCAAGGTCCAGGCCAGCGCGGCAGCTAGAAAGCTACCAAGAAGAGGAGGAAGAGGAAGAAGAAGAAAAACAATGCATGATGCAACACACGCAAGATGCCTGGCACATAACGCCAACCCCAAACACGGATCTGGTCCTTTGCAGCGCACTGCAACCACACTGCGGTACACCTCGGCACGGTAACAACAAGAGGAGATGAGTGTGTGTGTGTGTGTGTGTGTGTGCTCGCATGAATGCTGCTCTGTTCGCTTTCTTCGTCCTTTTTGCTCCGCGCTCCCTCCCCTCACTGGGCAAAAGCGGCGTTGCACAAAGGCGAAACAATGCAGCTTACATTATGCTTGCCACATTCCACCACAAAACGATGGGCATCATGCTGGTGACTTCCGTCCCGTGCTGGAGCGGGGTCGCCCGGGTCCGGCGGAGAAGATCATTCTGTTACAACAATATTTCATTATTGCACTCGGGAGGTAGTAGTGTGTGCGTTTGTGTGGAAAAGGTAATGGAAGGTGCAAAGAAAAGGCGAAGTGCACAGTGCACCGTTTAGCTTAGCAATGAAAAGGGGTTGTGCTTTTGCTGCAGAGGTTCATTTTTAGTATCACAAGCAGCAGCAAACCGTACCAGTAGCTTTTAGTGAGCAAGAAGGAAACCTTAAAATAAAACTGTTGAACAGGAATTGTAAGATAAAATTGTAGTGCTCAATGTAATTACTAGTTGTGCAATGAGATGAAAGGGCTTTCATGATTGAAAGTATAACATAGAAGCTTCTTATTGAAGAGACCTCGTCGCTGCTACTTGCCAATAAGTTAGCAGTGCTTGTCGTTAATGCAACAATTGTTGACAGTTTGTTAGTCAAAAGAGAACGTAGGTTTGTTGAAGTCCAAAATTCGATTCAAACTGCAAAAATTTCCAAGGCAAATTATCCAAAATTGATAGCTAACAAGCAAAACATCGCATGACCTGATTTAATGATACTTGTGTAAATAAATAATGGTAAATCTAGGATAAGCGAGCCTCCAATAAGGTAGAACATGATCAACAATCCATTTATAGGTAAAAAAGCTCATTAAAGAACAAGAAAGAAAATTGAAGAAGTAAGTATTTTTATCTGATCTGTTAGAGGATTTAATTTTTATGTTATTATTTGTAGTTCTGTACCCAGGAAACTTTTCAATGAAACTCCAAAATCTCTTAAGTTTTCATGCACCACGAATTACAAGAATTTAATTCTATGTAAATATAACAAAGATCCAAAAGATCGTTTAATCGATAAGTTATCCTAATAGACTACTTTCTGCAGAGCACATTTTTCGAACAAGAACCTATCTTCCACGGATCCTATGACTCCTGAAGGATGTTTTGTATTGTTTACTAACATTCCTCCCGAAGCACTGCCAACAAACTGCACACATTCTTTATGAGGTTTTGGAGTAGTTTCAGATTGGTAGAAACAACCGCGGAAGAACACATACAGCGAGTCCTTTATTTCTTACCAGCAATGTTTCCTTTGCTTTACAACGACGGAAACCGATAAACCTCCGTTTTGGGAATCGCAGCCATACACTCCTGTACGTACTGTATGTAGACACACACACTCTAAAGCCACCAAATCCCTATTTTCTCCTCGAGCCATGAGCTGTAAACGATGTAGCTGCAACGTAAATGTAAACTTACGCCCTGTTTGCTTGCCTTCCCTCGAACGTTACAATGCCCTTCACCTGAAGGCCACCCATTTCTTTTTTCCCGGATATAGAAAGCGACTCACAGCGTTAACACACGCTATGTTATCGTTGGTATAGTCGGTGGTCTGCTCACAAACACAAAAAGAGGAAAAAAACCCCCCTATTCCACTCTCGGGGTTGCAATGAGGTGGCCATCACCCGGCCCCGGCACAACCACACGCCGGGACCGTATCCGGCCACGAAGCAAAGAGTAAGGTTATTTTCTCATTTTAACCACCAAATGCCACAACAGGCCCGCCACTACACCAGCCAGCCAGTGTGCACACAATGCGGGATATCTCCTCCGTCCCCCCCCCCCCCCGTGCTTTCCGGTTGACGTGTTGTAACGTTGTGGTAGAATATGGGTCCCATCACTGCATCAAGCGAGTAACGTCCCTCGTTCAATGTTGCCATGCGTTGATGGGCATGCTATGGCAGACGATGATGGCGGCAGCGACGACGGCGTACGCTATGTTGCACTGAAAAGCAGAATTACGTTTCACCCTTTTTCCCATTCCCCAAGTGCAGCGGGCGGGTGCACCCGGCACGTATCCCGACGCCAGCAAAAATGTCACGTCAGGCGCGTGTGCATGATGCAAAAACTGCTAATCTCATCGGAAAATGTCTCTAGCGCGCGTGCGTTTGTGGGGCAGGGCTTTGCGCAGTCAATTGCAGGTCGTTAGAGGTTGACTGAGCTTTCGATCCTGTACCGCCCGCCCTGCAGCCCATTCAGCCTGCATTTGCATCTATATCCGATTAAGCGCGGGAACGTTTTAAACCCTTCGTCGCTCGATTTACATATCAATGGATCGGGAGATGACGTTTTTTTTTGCGATGCATCTACCCTTCGAAAAGTAACATCGAGGTGCACTGATTCCAATCAGGATCAAGGGTGACCAGCTTCCGGGGGTGCACAGAATTCGCGCAACTTGGTCAGCAGGACTAAAACATCGAGGCGGGAGCTCTCTCTCTCTCTCTTTTCGGAAGCAATTAACTGCACAACCTTTTATCCGTTCCGCCGCGCTGTATCTCGCTCGACTTAATTCCCCATCAACGCTACGCGACGCGGTAGTACAATAACTTGTTAAGCCTATCAGAACTTTTACATCTGGGTGGGCTGACGGCAGTGACGAAAAACGAACGAACAAAGACCACTTCTTTTACCCCCTTTTTGTTGTTTCCTTTAGTTAGTGGTGTATGGAAAGGCTGATGACAATTACATACCTGTGACATGGTCTGCTAAATTGCAGCTCCAAACTGCAGTCCAGGACGCGCGCTGCTCGGTTGATGAATTTAGAAAAGCAAGTGATGTGATTGCCCACAGCCACGCACGTAAACTGGTGGTGAGAGTGCACTGTGTACATGGCGCAGTGGCGATGTTGATTCTCCGAAATTACAGCTGACTTTTGGTCACCACCACAGTCCGTACCTGTTTGGAGAAGAGGGCAATAGAAAGAAAGAGAGAGATGAGAAATGAGGTGAAAATTTAAATACATGCACGCACGGGCTCTTGCACAAGCACAGAGTTCCGAAAACAACTGCTAGTTGTTGTTTGTGGTAAAGAAGGTAATACACGTAGAAGGAGTGTGCCTGACCAGACCAGGATGGTATGAAGTAAACCTTAGTTGGTAATGGTGCATTACACCGTGCTGTGTTGCAGACATGTAGCAAAGCATATACCGGTACCGGATTAGGCTACACTCTACAGGCGTCGAGTGGTCCTTCAGAGCCAATGGGTGACTTAATTGTACGTTATGGTTTATCGAGTGTTGCCAACGAGCCATGTAATTAACTAGTGACCGTAAGAAGGCAATGTGACTCTATCGTTCAGAAGTGCCAGCTCCACAACTACTGTGGACGTGGACTTGGTTGCTTGGAAGCGTTTGGATGCTTCAGTAAAGGTTGCACGGAAATTAGTCCTACAAGTCTTTAGACATTTGTGTGCCTTTGAAGAAGTGGTAGAAAAAAAAAATATTTATTCAATTTTATTATTTTAGTTGCTGCTGTAACTACAAAATTACAAAATTAATGTGCTTTATTCACAATTAGCTTCAAACAAAATTGATTATCAATAAAAACTCCTTATACAGTAAATTTAAATACTTGGTTAGGATTGTGAAACAGAGTGGCTCTAATCCGTTTCCCTTAGATAACAAATGATACTCTGTAACGACTGTAATGTTATCCATCTAATCAAAAATCTGCCTACAAAGATGTAGAGGGAGTTCAAATTATTCAAAAGAAATGCTTATAACAAAAGCTGTATGCTCCAATAATACATCGCAATGAAACAACTGTTTAAAATTCAAGCTACTATTCTCCAATGCATGTATTTAACATTGTACCGATAATGAGAACACATATACAATTATTCTCCTCTGCATCACCAAAACCGAGACGAAAAAGAAATGTTTAATTGAAGGAAAATTGCATTAAGAAAATGGCCGAACCCCGTTCACCCCGGGATAGGATAGGAAAGCAAAGGCCGAGCAAATTATGCTTAACGCTCACTTCGCTTCGTCTTATCATTATCGCACGGTTGTGTGTCGCAGTGGCAAATTAAAAGCAATCACAACCCTGCAATGCAGACGAGAGATTCCCGTTCTTTGGCTGCACTTTCCGCTCCGAAGCTGTCCTTTAAGCTTGCAACAAAAAAAAAGGAACTGTTGAAACAGTGCTGGATATTCGCTTTTCCACCTAATCTCTAATTTGAATAGCTCCAGAGAATAACCACCGACTGCGCCGAACAAAAGCAAACATTCGTTGTTTTTTTTTAAACCACATCGTCGCGAATAGCTCCAAAATAGACTGCGACGACAGTGCGAAAGACTCACAATCTCAAATCCCCTTCCTAAATCCTCCTCTTCCTCCTGCGAATTCTACTTTGTTTGTTTGAAAAAATAAATTTCACCATTTTCGCTTCGGTTATGTGTGTGTGTTCATTTTGTTTTCCACTTTCAAACAGTTCGCGTTCGGTTTCGTGACCGCGTGCGGTGTGCCACAGAGACCACGACGGTGCCTTCTTCATCTACTACTAGCTCCCACTCACTCCTTTCCTGCCCCACAATTTGGTAATATTTATTTGGCCTCGTCACTCGACCGTGCCGAGTTTTTCACGCTTTTCCAGCTAACCTGACGGTGACTACCGCCACTACTGCGCTACCTCTACCTCTTCTTCGTTCTCCGGTCGAGGTCGACACGCCATAGGAAGAGCGCACCGACGAACAAGGATATTCTTTTATTTTCATTCACCATCTCTCTGTCTCTCTCTCTCTCTCATCATCCCCGAGCGTAGGTCACGCAGAACATTATAGTCTGTGCACACACACACCCTACTAGTCCGAGACCGATCACGGTTATTTCATTTTTGTCATAATGACGTTTTTTTTTTTCTTCTATTTTTATTTTCCCCTTCGGTCACACTCCCCGGAGCAATGCGCTTGAGAGGAGGGGGGGGGGGGGCAGAACGACGACTTGGTTCCTTAGCCGGTTCCTTCTAATTTAGAGCATGATTTTCCAGCTCACCTCCTTCGGTGTGGCGTGTAGCAATGGAGGGAGGGCTGGCTATAGTTTCACTGCGGCTGTTTTCTATGCTTTGCTACATAATCACGTAATTCCTTCCGCTTGGGCCAGTAAACAACATTAGCGTAATGAGAATTGTTAGCGAAAGCGGACGGTGCCACCGTCCGTATTGTGCTTTCTTTTCAACATTAACCGGTGCCGTGGGTTTTATTTTTCTCCTTTTTTTTGTTTCGTTTCGTTTTTGGTTAGCTGCTGAAGTGAAAATTTCGGAGTAATTGGTGGTGGTGGTCTAGGAAAATTAACTTCGCTAACAGCACACCAAGACCCCGGGTTGCTCGAGGTGGTCGAGTAGAGTACATTGACCATTAAAGAAGCACAAAAGCAGTACTCCAGTATTTTGTGGCGTGGAAGAAATGCACAACAACAACAACGAAAACACATCGTCTCTAGAGGCGTCAGCGTCATCACTGGACACTCTCGGGCACTCTTTCATTCCCGAAAGTGTTGCCGAATGCTACCCCACGTAAGCCAACCACGCGGTTAGGGAGTCAACTTCTTTTCCCGCTCATCGTCATCACCGTTTCTTCGTTTTCCAAGCACCCAAGCACAGAGCGCGCACTGGATCTCTTTAATTAATTGCTTCTCAATTAAATTTAATTTCACACCGGAACGCGGACCCGGTGTCAACTAATAGAGAGGTGGAAGGGCGGACTATCGCACCTCGCAGAGCAGCAGGACGAACTCCGAACATCGTCCGGTACGACCACTGGCAGCAGCAAAGGAGCAAGCGAGTGCTCCAAAGTGAAATTATACGGTTATTGAGATCGAAAGTTCAGTGCCGAGCACCGTCGGTCTGGTAGTTCGTACACTCACCGTGTAGGCACGTTTGGCGAACACCGTCGAACATAATAATTCTACCAGCCATTGCAGAAGGGAAATGGCGTGCGGTTTGTACAGGTGCTCGTAGAAAAAAGGGAGGGTTTTCTTTTCACGACGAGACGAGGCCCGTTTTCTCAGCAACGGGCACGATTACGGGCACGATGGTGCAGCAAATTGCAGCATCGACTGCTCTCTTATCCGTATCCTTGGCGCTTGCCAAGTGCTGCCGTCTGCCACAAAACCGCAAAACGGTAATGCAGGGGATGCCCATAACGAGCCGCACTGTATATATCACTAAATCAACAATCACATACTCCTTCCGAAAATTGCGAGCTGCACTCTAATGTATGAGCAGGTACGGATCCGATGTACTCCGAAACAGAAATGAAATGGCAAAGGGCGTGCCAATTTCAGAACGTGCCAACGCAAAACCCCATTCTCGTTTTGCACACTCCTGTGCCGTCTGCCGAATCGAACGAAAAGGGACGTCGTCGTCGTCGTCTGAGTTCGCACACTAGCTGCAGGCTGTCAATATGTCAAGAAGGATCCCCCCCCCCACTGCCACAAACCGCTCAACCCAGCGCTCAATCGACAAATGATGGCGTCTCTGCAGTTCGAGCGCCGGCAGGCTCGCCTCTGCCGGTGATTAATCATTTATTCAACGAAAGATCACTTCCGAAAATTATCCACCACGCGACGCTTTTGGATGCAAAACAAGGGCACCTGAGGGCGGTGGCGTGTCCAGGGAACAAGTGATTACTAATGGCCAGCGCAGGCAGGCAGGCTGGCTGGCTGGCTAGATGCAGGACCGAACTTCACCTGGTGCACAGATAGCCTTGGTGGTGGTGATGGTGTTATTCCTAGTTCGGTTGTTTGTCATTCATTCTGACACGCCCGGACACACCGGTAGCTCGAGCTCGCCGAGCGCCTCTGACAATCGCTTTCCACGTTTCCACGGCAATCGAACTGATGAGAGTAGAACATGAACATGGTTTCGTTGTTTGGTTTTGGATAGGACGTCCTGTTGGAATGCGCCACAATCATAATTCATTTTCTCGCTGGTCACTTTCGCAAATTAGTTTGCAACTCAGATCATGTTAATTAGCTCTTCGCTTTGTCTCTTGTGGCTCATACAACTCTTTCTCAACTTTAGCATGGATTGGTGCTGGCAACTGGGCCAACCCTTGTCCCTTAAGTCAACTGTCAATTGCATCCCGGACGAGATGATGATAAATTTAAAAGTGTGTGTATTTTTTTAGAAACTATGCTTTGCTATAGAAAAAAAAACTTTATAACGCTTTAGCAGCAGAATCTGCCATCCAACTTCAGAGTGACAGGGTGCGCCATCCTGAGCTGGCAGCCTTTCTTCTGCGGACACTCTACTACTGCTGCCGCCGCCGCCGCAGCAGTTTCATTTTCACGTGTCAACGAACAAACTCATCAACCGGACCGACCCGGGTCGACTCCCTGTTTTTTCGCTTCTACCTACTCTACTGCTGGCGCTTTGTTTTTGTTTCCCCAGCCCCACAACTCGACACGATGACGGCTACGGCCATGCCGTTGTGGTTGGTTTTTTGGGCGGCTCTGTGTGAGTGTGCGCTTTCGCGTTCCATTAATTTCGATTCAAATGAAAGACAAATTATGTAGCTCGGCTTCATGGCAGTGACACTATCGCCACCACCACCACCTCTACGAACTCGGTTGAATCACATAACAACAAAATACCACAACAACGACAAACGGCTCTCCAACGTATGGAGAGGAAGGTGTCTTGGGCTGCTGCTGTCACGCACCATAACAGCAAGCGCCACTAACTCCCGAAAAAGCTCGGAACAGCAAATGGCAAAACCACACAAACACACAGACACCCACTCCGTACTGGTGATAAATAGTGAATCACTTCAGCAATTTTGGAAAAGGGAGTGGAAGAGAAAATGCGTCTAGAAAGTTGCACAAGACACAAACAAAAGGGCTGTGCAGTTGTGTGGCGTTTCACGAGTTTAGAAGTCTCTTTACCGAGCGAGCGTCTTCGCTTAGTTCTCTTACCACAAAATCTAGCCGAGCGGGAGGCCCGCTCTTTCCAATGGGACAACTTGGACCACCTTACTCCTCGCCCCAAGTGTTTGGGCACTGTAATTGAGCCACGATACTTGTTCTGCTCCGGTCGGACATGCTATGCTGCCTTCCTTAAAAGACACACCACAAGAGGGCACTCTGCCTGTGTGAGTGCTTCTCGTGACGATCCATTTACTCAAACCTGGGAAGCGAATTAGTGAGTTCGTCGCCTGAGCACAGGGAACCACACTTTTTTGTTGTGCGCTATTGCGCTATCTCTGCTCTCTATGGCGGTGCGTGCTCAAGATGATTCTAACAAGATTTCCTACTTGCGACCGGTTTCTTTTGCAGATCGACAGGAGGAAAACTTCTCGCTTGCCTCTGATAGTCAACACGAGGACGTTCACGAGTACGTCCAGGGACAGGTTGCGTACATCACTATCTGATTAGAACGTACGGCTGCAACGTCTCGGAAGCTGTGCGTCCAGCTGGATGCGTATTTGTGTGTTTGCTTTGCCGACGAGACCGTGGATAAGAACCGGAGAGCATAATTGTGTTTGCCAAAGTTGATTCCTAGACAAATGCGTGCACAACACACGCACATACCGTACCCAACAGGTCGATTGGAGCTACTCAGACGACGCACGAACGACGACGAAGTGATACGCTTCTTGAGGTGGTTTGTCTTCATCAAATGCTATCACGTACAGCGTGCGGTGCCGTATCCTTTGGATGATTAAATTAGATGCGGATAGTTGTAATCTCCCAAGCGTACCCCGGAGCAGTAGTTAATTAAGCTCAATAATATGCATACAAGTGTATGTATGAATGCTGTAGGCACACCCCAGGGCGTATACTCGGTCTAGCGTTATACTAATTTCAAACATGATCTGCTCCATTTTCTGGGACGGAATAGCGTAAAATTATATTTAAATTTAAACTCTCCTGAGAAGAAAAAAAAAACTGGAGCTCTTTCAATTCACCTTAAGCACCGACATTGAAGTCTTCCAAGAGTGTGCCAAAAAAACGCCTTTTTTACACCAACATTTATTTCCATAATCTCAAAGTACGCCTGTTACCGCCATTTATCACGTGACAGAGCCAGCATTCAATGGCCCGTAAAAAAGCTCCAACTCCACCCCTGCACGAGTGCGTTCAGCACCACCACATCCACATATTCGCACATTGCGCTGTTGAATATTTTGCCGATAAAATTCGCTTTGCCCTTTTCCCTTCCACACCCGTCTCGATTGCGTCTTTCGCGGGGAGTTTGTTCGATCATTTGAAGCGAGATGCAAATTGTGGGAATTTATTCTCGTACAGGATAAATTATCCATTTCATTGCAAATGGCACCGTGCAGCAATCAAGCGAGCGGCAAGACACAGTTGGACGCAGGCGATGGTACAGGACACGCAAAACGAAAGGAACATCTTACACTGCTTCAACGCTTCTCCACATCAAAGGAAGTTTTGGAGTAAGACATACATATAACTAGAGAGAGAGAGAGAGAAAGATAGTGAAAGAGTCAGATAAGTTGGGTGCTATCCTTCACAGCTCTCTGAAATCGCTTAAATATCAATCCATATCCGCTCGAGCGTGGTTAGTGCGATGGAAAAACAAACAGACAGCACAGCAACCGCTATCTCGATCTATCTGTTTGCCTTTGCACGGTGAGATTGCCCTGATTGATACTGTGATCAAATCAGTTTGCATTTAATTAAAAACGCGCTGCGGACAACTAACTAACCAACCACATCAGGAATGGGGGAAAAAAGGGTCCAATTCAAAATTGGCTCAATCGATACTTTGTCGGCATTGATGACAGGGATTTATGACAAAAAAATGGGACATATTATTTGTATACATTTTTTCTTTGCTTTGCTGACGTGGATGGTCAAATAAACAACCTCCACTCCACGTTGCTGTGCTAAAAAAAAAACTGGCCAATCTATTTTGCCGATAATGTTGCTACTGCTCTTTTGGCACCCGACCACTGCTGCTGCTGCATTCGATCGTGATTTGAATTCGCAATCCGTTCGACGCAGGCCGGGCTCTCCCGCAATTCATTATCGTCGGTGCTCAAAATCAACATAAACTAACCGGTCCCGCAGTACTCGCAGTTGGCAAACGGCGTACACACACAATGCGTTAAGCGCAAAATCTCGGCTGATGTTTGATGAAAGGGCTCTTCCATCCCCAGTGCAGGACTTATATCCTCACGGCTTCGGGGGAGCTAGGAGCACGAGAAAAAAGCGTCACGCCCCACAGTACTCCCGGGAAATCGGGCGTGATTTGATGAGCAGCGGGACGGTACGTGATGAACGTGATATGAAAAATGTATATCACTAGCGTTAAACTAGCTTAGCAGGGCGAGAGCCAGCCAACACACGGTTTGTGTACGGTAGGCAGAAACCCCAACACTGCCGGGGATGGATTAAACATAAGCATTAAAATCGATTGTACCTCGCATTGATAGCAAAGGAGTGAGTCGATGGATGGAAAAATGACTTTTAAGCTGATTGCTGAAGCTAATATTGGGATGGTATGTAGTTATTTTGCTGGAGAATAGAGACTGTCCGACTTTCATTGAACTGGAGCAGCGTTCGGCAAAGTGCGGCTCGCGAGCCTCTTTGATTTTGAGAAGGAGGCTCTTAGTCGTTTATATATTTCATAGAAATTTCACACATTTTTATTCTTGGATTATCTCTTTGTTTCTTCACATAGAACTCTACATTTTTGTAGAATTTGGTAGCAAAGTTTGCCTACCCCAGAACTAGAGAAATTTCACGCCTTTTTGGCATTAACACATAGTTTTCTGAGTTTTTTAAAGATATCGGTCTGTTTTTTTTGTAGAAAAATGGCATTTTTTCAAATAAGTGGAAGTGGAAGTCTAAGGAACTGTCCAGAAAGCCTCCAAGTCACATGATAGGTAAAAATTTGAGGTATTCAACTTTTGTTGACTGCATATGATCTACTGCATATGATACTTGATCTAGTTAATCTTTAAACATAACATGATCTCAGGAAATCAATGCACAATACAAATAAAAGAAACGGAAAAATATACCCAACAATGAAAAAATAGCAAACAAAGAATAAACAATAAGAAATGTGCTCTTAAGTTTAGAGCTGAAACAAGAAATAGTAGCAATATTACCATTCTATAGGTTATGCTCTCTCTTTCTCTCTCACTAATCTTTTTAAAATTCGTTTACTACTACAATCCACCAGATCCTGTCTTCCTCTTCTGTTGTAATTTGAAGGCTCTACATTCTTTGGAGGATGCTTTCAATATCAAACGAAAATCATTCCAATGCCATCAAATTAGATAAAGATGATGGTGAGCGTTAACCTGCCAGAAACAGAAGCCGGCAAAGCGCGGAAAAGCCGCCCTCCGGAAAGCTCGCGCAGCAGCATTTTCTCATTACACTAAAAACCTGCCCGGCGCTAAATCGCCATGCCTTCAAGAAAGTGAAATGTAAACAGAGCACCGGGAACAGATCGAACGAACTTTGCAAAGCAAAACCGAGAATGAGATGAGAGTGACAGTTTTCCACCGGTCCGGGGAAAAACTTTTACACATTTTCCAGCATACCAGCGGCACACGCCACTGTGTGCGGCACTCCTTCCACGCGAACACTCATCAAACGCTCGGGTCGCTTTTCCCAAGGAGGCTAGGAAAATGGGCTAATTTTAACGATTGAAAATTGAAAACTCGAGCCACAATCAGCGGGAGAGCGAAATTACTTACTTGCCACCCTGTCAGCCCCGCAGCGTCACACCCATCAGCGATTTAGGGAGAATTCCCATCACACCCATCTTACCCCTGCTGCCCACTCTCTTTCACCCCTTTTCCATCCGCCCTTTTCATCCACAGCCTACTAAAGCTCGATTATTTGAAATGACGCGTTTGAAGACGCGCGTTTTCCCGTTCGGTTCGGTAGGGAAAACGAGGCAGCGGGAAGTGGGTCGGTTTTTGGCCAACGAAAGCGAAACCCAATTGCTTCGTTTCAATGTTATGCAAACAAGAGAGCAGTTTAAGTAGTAGTAGAAAACAGTGGGCGGCTTTGTTGGTTGCGTTTTCTTTGCGCCCAGCGCTTTACGCCTCCTGCTGGTCAAATGGATTTCCGTTTTGGCCCGCAGCAACAGCACAGCGTCGAAGGTTTTTGTGTTTTAAGAAATGAAGGTACCGTTTTTGTGTTACTTTCTTTGTGCTGATGCTTTTTTTTTGCCGCTTGGTTCTTGCGCTCAAAAGGATTTAATAAACCGGCGGAGGGAAACGAATTATTCCCCGCGCTTTCTGGAGCTATTCGTGGACACAACGTTAGGATTACGTCGTAGCGCCTGTCGGTAGCAATTTATCGTTGGAACCTGTGTCCTCGACCCGTCCCAGCGATGGTTTGGAAAGGATTGCAAATTTACGCTAACAGAATCAAGCGGGCTCGATTTAAAGTGGAAAAACAAACAATGGAAAGCGATTCTATCCAATCAGCAGTTTAGTGCCGAGTGGTCCCAAAGTGCTAGGAAAAAATAATGCTGACCTAGGCGGGGCATATTCGTGTCACGAAATATCAATCAGATAAGTGAAGGCGAGTAAACTGTTTTTGGATCTTTATTTTATACAGGAATTTAAAATCAAACGGAAATAAATACCGAACTTATTTGTAGTATAGATGAGTTAGTACAAAATATACCTTCTATAGTAAACCTACTAGACATACACATTGCATTAAATCATATTAGTCTATATCATTAAATCATATAAGATAACGCAAAGCGTGAGTTGTTACGTGAAAGGGATAATGGTAGTATATTAAATGCAGGAACAGAAAACAAACCAACAAAGCCCCACCGAATGATAATCCCACAATAATCAAGCTCTGACCTTTATCATAAATCTTTCCCGTGACCCTCGACAGCAAATACCTTCGCTATGCCGGACTGGTGGGGGCAAGAGCCCACGGCGCATACCTGTGCACACACAACTAACTCGGCTGCAACTCCGAAAGTAATGTGAAGGAAACCAAGTCTTTTTCCTTTTGGCTCACAGAGTAAGAGCAATTTGGAGCAAGCCCCCATCATTCCCGGCACAGAGCTGGGCGCCGGCATTTTTGCGCGTGTATTAATCCACCATTTGGCAAGATTTATTGAAATGTCCTGCAGCCTTTTCCGGTTCCCATTTTTCGGGTACCACGACCGTGACCGGAACTCTATTACCGGTAGAGTGAACAACAACAACAAAAAAACGCACGATAAAATGGTGTGGATAAAATGGAGTACCGAAATTTCAACAATGTTGGTAGTTCTTTTCCTTTTGGTACACACACACTAAGGGTTCGCTGAGGATATAAACCAACACACACACCATTTCGCAACATTCATCTCTTAATAAATAGATTGCAAGACCTTTGTTGCTGTTGCTGCTGTAAGCATGTTTAAATTCGGAAACTTTAAAACTACGCTTAACTTGTCGACACGTCGCTCCAGAGCTTGCGAAACTGCCGAGCGAAGATAATGCGAAACCAAGCAGCAACAAAGGCGTGGAAAACTTCAATCAGCTGTCTTGCAAACCAGCAAGACAACATCTTACCACTGTTGTTGCTGAACGTTTCGACACGGTGGTAAGCATAAAATTTACATTTTACAACACCCAATGCCGTCCTAATGGCTGTGTTCTAGCGTTCCTTTTTCCTAGCGGAGATTCCCGTGCACGATATGGCTCCTAGAAATTGTTCTTATCATAACCGGAACATGACAGCTTCGCAAAAGCTACATGCAAAACACGCGACGCCCAAGGAAAACTTTCGAGCCACGAGCCACTTTGCGAAAGCTTCAAAGAAACACGAGACTTGACTCTCGCTCAGCTCAAACCGGCAAACGGATTATGGGAAAGGTTGTACACAACAACGCACATTTTACCAAGATGTATCGCTGGTATGTTGTACTTTTCTTCTAGTTTTTTTTTTTTTGAGAGCACTAAAAATGAATATCTTCCATCAACAAACACGTGAGCAATGTCAAATAACAAGCCGCCCACCAGGAGTACCAAACAGGAAAGTGTTTCCAAAAAACATTCCCATCGTCACATGGAGGTGGTATTGATGTGGTGTTCGTTATTTCATTGCGTATTTGACTTTTCCACAAAATTCTTAGTCTTGTTAGGAAAATAATTCACCTACGGAAGGTTCAAACATCATGCCCACGAATGAGCGCAACACACCGATGTACAGAGATTGCGTAAAATGATGTAAAAGTTTAATGTCGTCAGTTACGAGGTACTCACCGAAGCGTAACTTTGGTTGTTCTTGGAAATCCCTCGTGGTGTATTTCACTCCCTTTTTTTTTGCTTACTGAAAGGTGTTTATGGGATCAATTCCGATAAGAACGAAACGGCTCGAACTTACCCCCCCACACACACCCTGGGATTGCTAAAAATCCTTCTCCGCTCGTCGGATGCGTCGGTTGATTCGGTTGGCATGACCATCAAGAACACCGCTCCTTCCCCAAGCCGTCATTCTAAAACTTCAACAACTTGCTTTTATCTCCGACGCTGACGCACCGCATCTCACACACTTCGTGGAAGAACAGTTACTCAATCTTTTAAATTCCACCTTCAACTGAAACCTAAGCCACCGGAACCGTTCTTGCGAAAAGGTGAAAAGTGCTCGAAACCGGCCCGGACTTGCTTTCCCGGGGCCAGCCCACAACAGCGAAAGAGGCCCGCTCTTATCATCTTTCCGATGCCCGAGGGGAGCGCGCGCGCGCGAATCGTGGCGATAAATTCATTAAACCAAGCTCACCCACTCACTCTCGACGCTACGTTCTGCATGGATCATCGGGCTGTGTTGATGATGGCAAAAAGGGCGCGCAAAAGACCTGGCTCTATGTACCAGCTGCTCGTTCTAAGCCGCGAGGGACTTTTGACGGGCGCCATCGACAGGTTTCGACGCGCGCTGTTGCTTCTGGTGCGGTGGAAAAGTGTTTTAAATTTACGATTTTCAATTTACCCGTGGCAGCCGCGCCGCGGACCTTTCGGGCGTAACGACGACGGTCACCTCCCACCCCGGGCTGGAGGGAGTGCAAATTAAAAAATAAACCGAACTTTAGATGAGCTGACGGTTTTATCCCTTGGAATTATCCTTGGCAGCGTGTGATCTTTGCTTCGGGAAGGTTAGCTTTCTTGTTGTGTGGCGTTGCTGGATGAGTGGTTGCATATTAAACCCAAGAAAGTACATGACAGCATAGACCGTTCAATGTTTGTGTACTGAGTTTTGGAAAAAGCAAACTTTTTGTTCATGATATTTGACCGTATTTCATCGAAATACCAAATCCCCATACTGCATCGGAACCGCATTAGTCTAATATAATTTATGCAACCCGCTGTGGTCCATTTTTGTCCCATCGTGACAACCCCGTGGTGGCGCAGATGCTCCCAATCGATTAAATCATGGCTGTCTATCGGTACCGATCGGTCGCCGGCGGGACGGACACCAACAACGCCGCTGGGAGTGTTGTCCCGCCCTGCAGCATACCGACAGCGTCCATATTCAACAGCACCGATAAGGTCCAACCGGCAGCACAACCCCCGGGGCATGACGACAGCATAATGCGGTAAATATGTGACCGCAGCATCCTCGCCACTCACCACCTTGTCCACCCAATATCACCTCCCCAAAAACAGGGCAAAAGCACAAGCAGTGACATGCTGTGTGTCCGAGTCAAAGCGAAACCTAGCATCGGTACACAGGCAAAGCCATCGGGGAACGCCCTTGCTATTTTGCTCACCACATTCTCCCCCCCCCCCCCCAACGGGGAACACACGACAAGAGCCGTTGAAATAAAAACTCCTGACCAACCGACCGAGAGCGACCTAAAGCTCCGATGTCAACACACATGTTGACCGAACCGAAAATCGAACGCTGCGGTTCCCGTACTGTGGACAAGAACACGAAGAAGCGATAACCAAACGAAGTTGAGCCACTCTACGCAGAGACACGGAACAAAAAATCTAGAACCTACACTTCGCACACACACCGAGAATGAACCACCGAGGGGAATAGGGCAGGCCAAAAAAGTCGTCAGCTAATTTATTGCCCCAAAAATTTGACCACCGGGCCACGAGAGTCCGGGCTATGTCGAAAGCAGGCTCCACCTTACCTCAAACCACTCTCGATGTGGGTGGACAAGATTTGCCCACTTTTCCTTTGAAAGTCTGTACCGACTCTCGTATTGACATTTCTGATCTCGAGCCAATCGTTTGCCGTTCGAGACGGTATCTATCGTTCGATAGCTATCGAAGCCGGTTTTGCTGCCATTTCCGGTTGGCACTCGGTGGTTGGCAAAACCCTTCAACGTGCTGTGGTGCTGGCTTGTGTGCCGGGCGGAAGAAGAATGCAAAAGGATGCTCTTGCACGAACTTTCTGCAATTTCATCGGGACCTGGAGAGCAGTGAGGAGGTTTAAAAGCTCTTTCCCGCAGTTGCGGTGGTGTCCGGGATAGTGGATCTAGAAGTTGGCTATATAGCATTGGCTAGGTCGTCAGGAGTACGGTTTTGGTGCAAAGAAAGGACACAGTGGTCAACAGAACGCTTTTTGCTACTGTAAACATGGCAACCTGCCGCTTTTGGAGGGAAGCTATTCATTCCTGCCAAAGCGTGCTCACTTCAGACATGTCTAGAACAGCTTTCCAAACGGACTTTGGAGGTTCGGAGTTAGAGTGCAAGCTGGAGATGGAGCTAGAGCATGCACAGGCATATTCACGCTGGTCACTTTTGTTCGAGATTATGATTTATTCGACCTTTTCCCTTTAAGATTTAAAGCACGATAGCATTAAAGAATAACTCTTATCGATGTGGAATGGTTAAAGATCTATTGAATATGTGGTCATCCACAAGAAGTACATTTCAAGTAAATTTTAAAGTTTCATCCCTTTTCCCTCATTCACCCTTGTCGCTAACCATGCGTGATGCGTCTGACACAGAAAAGGCATTCCATGGTGGAAAAGCGATAGCACTGGCATAACGTTTGCTCAGCAAACACAGTTATCCCCCCCTCCCAACCCCCGTCCCACCTGTTTTGCGACATTTTCCCGCAGCACTTGTAACAAATCGGTCCCGATGGGGCGACTTCCGGTATGAGAGAAACATGCTCCACCGAGGCACTCCGGCACAACCCTCTCCCCTTAGACACGCATGTAGCACAACGGGGCCCACAACTGTTTCTAAATTGTTTGTGACTACATCAAACAAAACGTGAGAAAGTATAAGTCAGCACGGATTTACACGATTGCCATCTCTGAGTGTGTGAGGTGAGGTTTCTTCTGCAGTAGGTTGCTGCAGAATGCCGCCGTCGGAACATTTACTTCCGGAAAATAATTTAAATTGATCGTAATTTCCTCACGTACACACAGGCGCGGGATGCGGAGTCGTGGAGGCTTCTCCTGTTCGCACAAATTGGCACACGGGCGAAAAGTTGTAGGCCAAACTTTTCCCATTCAGCACCCGGAATCGAAATCGTTTTAACGTGCGGTGAAGAAGCCGGGTGGACGCAGGAGTTGCAACCCTGTGCCCGTTGCAAGTTTGCTACACACACATTCACACTAAATGGCAATTTCTTGAGACAGGCAAAAGGGGTTTTGGATGCCGGTTCTTCCTAATGTTTGTCTTCTATTTGGGATAATTAAAGACACTTTACCGAGAGAGCAGATAACACACGTATCGCCCAAACTCCTCGCTGCCAGTGGGATATTTTGAGGGTGGATATAGGGGGCATGCAGTGGTACAGATCCTGGAATGGTTTGCTGTCGGAGGTTGGTGAATGTTTCTCGGAAGGCTGCCCTACATTTGACTCTCTCACACTACACTTTGTGCCCACATCAATCTGTGTGAGCTACTGGCAAATTACCTTTCAACTTCTACGGCTTACCAGCCGTCTTGAAGACGACAGCAAGCATCTTGAGCTGCCATAAATAATCCGGAGTAGATGTCCGGATGGTACGCTTGGTCCAGAAGAGCTGATGCATCAACATTTTTCGCCCGTTCGGTTCCTAATGGTGTGAAAGCAATAACTTGTTTTGATAACAACTGCCGACTTCTGAGGAAACTAATATTGTAGCATCATAGCTTCTTGGAAATGAATAAGTACACGTTCGTCAAGCGAATGAGATGTTGTTTACTTCTAAAGTTTTTAGTGCCTGTCACTCTCATTCCTATTGCTTTCAATAACATTGTAGCTACTAAGTAATCTTGCATTTCTTTTTTTCCACTTACTTGAACTCAGGCTGCAGGAGGTCCGACAAGACATGATGCGAAGCAGAAGTGCTTCACTTTACTTCACCCAACCACACCAAACACCTGTCCCATAACACAAACACACAGGCACAAAAGTCATCGCTTCGAAAGTTAATCCACTTCTCTAGCCAAAAGCGATAACGATGACTGAGCTACCGGATAGGTGGTACCGTTCTTAATCCAGGTGACACTTTCACGATTCCTCAAGGATTTTCCCATTTTCAGCATCGGGCACCGGCTAAGCCTTCGCCATCATCCTATTTTCATCGTTTTTTCTTTCTCTCTCCTTGTATCGTCCCGAAATAGAAACCATTTCCAAGGGGAAAGAAGAAAAAAAACAAGCGTGCGAAAAAGTTGCGGTTCCTTTCCCCCCCGGGGCCATTGGGAGCACTGATCGCAAGTTAAGCCTTGTGCGAGACGTTGCGTGAAAGAAAAACAATGACAGCACAACCCACTGCGGCACTGCAGGTCGAGCAGGTGTCGGAAGGAAAACGTCCACTTAGAGCCGTGGGAGGTGAGATCAGACCTCGGCAAAAAGGGGTGAAGAGATGCAGGGGAAAATTCCATTATTCTTCAATTTCATTGATGGCTTCCGGGTAAAGATGGCCCCAGAAGGGACGTCAAACGAATCTTTTGCTCTCCTTCCGCACGGTTTTTTTGGGTACGATATGTGCCTAACTTTTGGCAGTTTTGTACGGTGGAATGACGGTTTGGGATGAGAAGTATTTAGTGGTACTCTTGACGGTACGAGTCGAGTGTCGTATGTCGAACTGTGTCAACAAGTACCCGGCTGGATGGTTTTAATTCAACGTGTTTGTTTAGGCCTTTTTGGAAGCATCAGGAAAAACTTCATACGAACATTTTCGAAAAAGGTAATTTTAATTAACATTATCAGTACACATCAAACAAGAGATGATGCCCCACACATGATCAACATGAATGAGCAGCGTTAACATGGTTGGGTGAGCTTTCAAAATATAGTGCCGGTGATGAAATATTACATTCCGAGTTCGAACATCGATTCGTCCAAACTGTAAATATTCAAACAAACCCTTAATTTATTTAGTTATGCAAAAAAACAGCTCTTCAATAACACACTTCTGCATCCCAACTCCTCGCAAGAAACTCCCCCTGCAATGCTCTCACAAATCTGACTCATATAAGACACACCCGAACGCTAACCTTCAGCCGATCCCGCCTGTGCGAAGGAAGTTTATCATAATAATTCATTTATTCATTGAATAGTAAATAAGCTTCGTCAGCCGGCGTGCCGTAACATTGCACCGCAAGTGACATGCAAAACGATAGCTTCGGGAAAATGTGACCAATCCCAATTTCCAACGCCCTCCGCCGTTCCTCCACCGCCGCAATACCTAATTTGAATCTCATTCTCCCCTTGGTACGGTTGAGGAACGTCGTACCTCAAAGATCCTGAACTACCAACTAACCGTTCGCCTTCTTGATCCTATCATGCATTCCGGCAAAAGGCGTATGGGGCACACTTGCGTTGTTTTTCGTACCCGCACCCGTCGTTCCCGCGCGCCCCTCGGCCCAAACACCAAGTGTTGGTAAAATCATACCACATGCCCTCTCACAGAATTGGTTTCCAGAAATTGGGTTAGCCCCGGGGGCACACATCCAACCAACTCTTTTGGCTCCTTCAGAAGCAGAGCACTGCGTACCGTCGTTCCTTCTGACAGGGAAAATGTTTGCGTCCTCCTTCAATCGGAAGGATGTGGATGAGAACGGGTGTTGTTGGTAGGGTTGAATGCAAACTGTCCCCCCCCCTCGGCTTCTATTCTCACCCAGAACAAACTGGCAAATAACGAGCGGCCTGGTTCGCAACAACACACAAGCACACACACAGACACTGCCCTGGAAAGGCACGAAGCACACGTTGAGGAGTTGAGAAAGTTTTTCAATAGAGAAAATAGTTCAACATATGTTGCCGGTTGGGTTTTATCGGGGCCAACTCCCACCCACCCGGCCGGCACACATACAAAAACAGCCCTGCATTTATCCGACCACGAGGTGACAGCTCGTAAATGGACATGATGGTAAACGAACCAGGTATTGGCTGATCTTTTAGCTGATTCGGTTCTCAACTTCCGGGGTGCGGTCGGTCGTCTTTTCATGCAGACGCAGACGCTAAGCCACAATGGGGAGCTTCTAATATCGCCTTCATGCTGATCGGGGCTGTTTTTAGCAAGGGGAAAGTTTTTTTTTGCCATGCCATGACATTAGAATGGTGAGTCGTTCTTCTTAATTTCTTCATTGGTTTATTAATGAATCAACACCATAAAACATGAAGGAATTTTAAACAGCTTTAAAGAGATAGGAATTAAAAATATCTATTTCTTTGAGCACTTTCTTGGTGCTCTCAAGGACTGTTTGAAGTTCATGGGATTTTACCTAAGGATGAAATAAAATAAAAATCCTATCAAGTGCAGGCGTCTGAGCAGTACACTTAATGACTTTACCGGTATTTCCAAGCATTGTACAACTAAAAAAAGGCAATAGAAAAGACACTCATCAACAGCTTCCTCTTTTTTTTCATTTTTCAGCATGTTTCCATCTCATCTTCTTCCCTCCACCGAAGCTAATCACAAAGCGAGGTCCCTCGTAAACGCGCTCTTATCGCAACGGTTCTCCGTTGCCCGAAACGGAGTGCCGCATGGAAACGGAAACGACTTCTAATTAGCTACGGGAAGTGGCTATTAAACGTCACAACGCTTGATGGCGCGCGAGTTTGAGATGATCTTGAGATGACGGCCAAGCCGGGACACCAAAACGACGCACAATGATAACGATGAGCCCATGGGATGGTGGACATAAATCATCGCGCGCGAGCGCACGGCGTGCCGAATCGTGCTCGAGAGAGACCCCGAAATTCCAGCAACGGAGGGGCTATCGGGTGGCACAGCAGCTGATAAAAATCGTTCCAAAATCCACTTCAACACGTCCACTCCACCGGTGGGCCATTGTGAAGTTGACGTCGATTGAGAGGTTTGCTGGAATGGACGCTCACGCTTCTGCTGGAGGTCGTGTCGAGAAGGTCGAAAGGAAAGGCGCCCCGAGGAAAGGTTTACGGGCGGATTTGTACTGATAAGCGTGGCAAAACGATGAACTTTTAGGTTTGTGGGTTTAGGAGGTGCTTTGAATAGCTCTCACCAAATGCGATGGATGATATAGCATCACTAAGTAATTGTTTGCGCAGAAACCCTTTAACAAAATTCGATGCCTTAGCTCCCTTTGGCTAGCAAACAAAGTGACACAAGCAGTTTCGCATTGAACAGGAGAACGCATTTTTATTTATCAATTCGATTGTTGACAACACAACACAAGATAACAGTTATAAATAAATTCAATTCTATTTTAAATTCTCTCCATACACGACAAGCTACGCGTAGTGGGCGAAATATTGACCATGCATGCGACTGTCCCCGATTCATGCTCTTCCCACGGCTAATCAAATATTCCAACATCGAGTACCAAGCACATTCGCTCGACTAGATTCAATTTTATTTACAGCACACACACAGACACACTCACGACACTGCAAAGGTACACAATAAATCACCCACGTGGGAATGAATTTCGGCGTCCAAAGCTTAACAGTGTGTGCGGGAAAAAAGGCTGACTTTAACGAATTTGTTCGCTACTGAGAATGGAGAAAACATTCACACACACACCCAAACAAAAAAGGAGCCAAACCGAACGATAATTTAATAACAGAACGTAGCAGTCAAACAATCCTGTCGCAGGCAACACAAAACAAGCTAAAACCGTTCTGCAACTTGACCGTTTGGCGCGAGCGAAACATAAATGGAAGTAAAACAAAAGGATGCAATCGAACACGTGTTCGCTTGATTCCGTGCGCTGCCGTATAACGGTTGCGACCAACACCGAACGCAACCGAAGACGCATTCCCACCCCTGAAACGGAGTCAAATCGAGAGCAAAATAAAGTCCCCCGACCACCCGTCTCAGTGCCGGCAGAACAAAACACTAAAATCCACCATTGTCGCACCGCTATGCGCAATAGAGCAAATGCACACAGACACACATACAGGCACACAAACACCCAAACTATTTCCATAATCGTCGCTGCATTTGTAGTCCAAAATGGGAGCCAGCACACACAAAAAGAAACAAACGAAAAGCAACACCCTCCAATTAGAAGGGCAAGGGGGACACACCACGGGGATGGGATGCAATGGTGCAGTTGCAACGCTGCAGCACCGGCGTGACAAGTGCAACCCCACCACAAGGGTTACACCCCGCCCGGAGCCACCACCTCGGGAGCCCCTCGAGGCACAATTTAAAGCACCGATCTCTCGCTCTTGAGCGAAATTCTGAATTGGATCTTTTCCGCAAATATCAGCGGGTGATAAGGGGGGGCGGGATGGGTACAACTGGTTCACTGCAAAAAGGAAATGCACTCCAGTGCAGTAGAGCCACACACACACACACACCGCCGACCGACCCGAACACACCGTCGGCGAGAGTATATGGTGCACATGTTTTACATTTCTGCAGTTGCACTTTTCGAAATCGAATGGAATATCGTTCGTGGCCATCCACCACCGTCGAGTGAAAGAGGGGGAAGGGAGGAGGGTTTACCCCCTCCCCCCCTTTTTGCCACTAGCGGTCCGCTACCACCACACGCGCAAACAAAGCACCCGCAAATGCGTTTTGGCGAAAACGGAATGCAAAGCGACCCGCCGCGTGCAACCGATTTTCACCTTTTTCCACCACCACGGCGTGCTCGAGGGCCATCGTGCCGAGTGTGGGTATGAGTGGAAGAATCAGAAAGGGAAGTTTGCAGTTGCTTGCCCTGAGCCACACACACACACACACACACACACCTACGGGGGGTCTTATTTTTTCGAACTAAAAACAAGGGAGCAAATGAAAAACGGCACAGAACTGTAGTTTACCAGCAGCCTTTCCATTCCATTGCCGCCCGCCTTGTTCGGTTGAACAAAAAGTTGAACCAGTTGCGGTAGGAACAAGTAGAAGGAAAATGCTGGCCTACTGCTACTACTACCCGTCATTTCTTTCTTTTGCAGGACAGCACCACAAATGGTACTAGCCGATTTTCACACACGAGAAAGAGAGAATGCTTCTCTGCGTGGAAAAATCTCCCTCTCGATGGGCATTTAAAAACGTCCCCGGCGTGGCCAGCTGGTTGGGGACGGACGCATGGGGCGGGTTTTATTTGCATGCATGGAATAAAATTTATTGCAAGCAGCAGCAGCAGACAGAAAAAGATGTAGACCGAACGTTTGTGTGTGTATGGTGCAAACGGTAGTACACATTGCTGCATCCTTGCAATAGTTTTACCTCTTTGCGTGTATTGTTTAAGCGTGTCGTTGCGTGTGATGGTGAGTAAGGATGGAAAAGAGTTTTGTAGCTTTGTTTTTGTTTTGAGTGCTTTATTTTTGAAAATATTTAGACTCTATAAAGGACATGATGTTGATTAAAATGAAAGTAAAGAGAAGTCGTACTTTGCTTTTATACGCCTGGAAGATATATTTATGATCGTGAGTTGGATCAAGTACATATGTAAATATTCTAAACTTGGATATTAGAATTATTTACCATCAACGGCTATGGAGGATGAATGGGTCGATCGCTGCTACAGCCAAAGTTTGATTTTATTATCATAATTATCAATGGATTGGCTACATTGGACTTATTATGGACTAAATAATCTTAGCCGAAACATGATCTGTACTGGAATATTTCCTGGTGTCTTGGAGAACCGCATCACATAGGCCCATAAGTTCTCCCAAATATGATTCCAATAGGATTGATTGCATGTATGAAAAAACCTATGGTTATGAATTTTGAATCTTGCACAGTATAAAAATTAAATGAAATGCTTTACAAGAAACAAATTTTTGAGCATTTCTGTACATAAATTCAGAGAAAAGAGCATTTTAAACTCAATGTTGTGTTGAATTCAGTTTGAAAGACTTGTATATGCTAATGTGTTTTCATGTTTCAAGGATAATTTTTATATAACAAAATGACAAAAGGAATTTTCATACAACACAACCCATGAAATTATCAGCGAGTGTCTCCAAAGCTTGGCAAGATGGCGTGGAGGCGTCCGCCATTAGGGCCGGGATAATGGACTGGCAGACGAAGGCGCGAGACCGTGAGCGGTTTCGGACACTCCTGAGGCAGGCCAAGACCGCAAAGCGGTTGTAGCACCCGATAAGTAAGTAAGTAGGTTTCCAAAGCTAGCTGCGCTTTATCATCACATGTTCAGCTGAAGCTTCAAGCTTCAGGTTTAAAATTCCCGATGGTGATCTATAGGAGATGATAAATTACAAGAAACAGTAAACTAATATATTATCCAGCTGATCAAATCCTGGATTCAAAATTGTCTTATATACTAACAAAATAAACTATAAACTAAATAACTTATATACTAACAGATGGCAACCAATTGGAAACGATTACTTTCAAGATCCCATCATCGATATGTCTGTTTCGATAAGGGTAGAATAACAATATTTCCTTTCCATACGCCTAACGAAACTACTACGGTATCGCTTATTTGCAGTGCGTAGGAAGTTGTCAATACAATGTACAGACCTATTCCAGACGACAAATAAACGATTGTTTACTTTATGAGCAAGCTTTACCAACACACACACATAGATCCAGAATCAAACAAAACAAACGCAAACAGCGCCTAGAGCCTAAAAAAACTTCCACCCATAAACGAAGACATTGTCAATTGCAATAAATAAACAATTACTAAGCGCCCTTGCCCTCGGAGGATGCCTACGTCATGCCGAACCCCACGCCACCCACTGCTGCGGGAGAACAATGAACCAACAAAAGCTTCGCCCGGAAGGAGGCGTCTGCTACTCGATTCGGCTAATTTGATGCAATCTTCTTCGAAATTTGCTCGACAATCGTAGGAAATAAAATAAAATAAATACGATCGAAGGACCGTGGGGCCAGTAGTGCCGCGCCGTGCAAGAATAGCACTGTTCGTGTGTCGGTGTGTGTGCAGGCAGGGATGATGGTATCGTACCGGTGTTGTGATGTCCGCCTCTCACGATGCTGTCAGAGATTTTCCGATCTGATGTGGTGAATTGAATCAATAAAGCGAACGAAATCGTGTGGCCACTTCAGCGCGACGGTTGTGAAATGGACTTAGGACATAGCCCAAGCGCACAGCAAAACAAAAGAGGCAGAAGAGGCAGGCGAAAAACTGCTGCGCCAAACAGAAAATCGCTGCTCCAAGACGGAAAAGGTTCAGTTGTTCGCTCGATCGGTCTTCAGGCATGGTGGTTCTTCCCCCTGTTCCCCTCCCTTGCGACAAATGTACTCCCACGCGCTGGCAGGCGATTTCGGTAGAACCTTTCTGGGGTAGAGCCGGTTGGAGTCTCTGTGGAGTCCGCAGTAGCGACAACGGCCGAAAGAAAAATTGTTGCTGTCTATTGAAATGTAACGATTCGATTCCGGTTATGGGATACTGTTATTGTTCGACCGAAAGCCTGCCCATCCCCCCTCCGCACCTCTCGGTTTTGCGCGCCATCATGAATGGAATCTCCGCGCTCCGTGTGTGAGGATGAAAAGCAAATTCCAATGGAAAAATGGCAGGGAAGGGGAAACTGTTGGAGAGCATTGCTTCTTCATCGGTCCCCGTCCATTCCCCTTTTCATATGCTTCTCCAATACATTCTTGCGCCGGCTGTGGGGGTGGAAAGGATAACGCGCTCGGGATGATTGTGGGAAAATTGTGGGCTTTTCCAACGAAACGAACGCACACAGCTCTGTGTCCACAATTGGGCGCTCGCTTTAGTCCCGATGTGTTTGCTTCCTTCCGGCCCATCGCCCCACACACAAGCACATACACACACACAACCGGAAGCCTCTCATCATCACGCCCCAGAAATAATCTCCTTCCTATCGCTTTTTCTCTGCATCTCTTTTTTTTTGTTAGGCCATTTCCCCACCATTGATTGTGGTGATTTTCCTCCCTCCCTTTTTTCCCGTTCGCTTCCCATTCGCTTGTCTGTCTGGTCGGCACCGGGTACCGATGGAATGGACGGAAAACGGTCGTTTGCTTCGCGTTCCACCACAAAACCATCAGCATTATGCAGCAGCAGACAAAGAAAAAAAGAGGACGGCGAGCTTTCGGGCGAAAAAACCCTTTAGCAAAAACATAGCTGGAACCATCCGGACCAGCACTCGCACACACACGCTCACACAAACACAGCTACTCTTTCCGCATGGAGAAATGTGGAAAATATGGTACCGCTCGCGACACGGTCTGAGTTAGGCGGGTAGGCACGCGAAAGGATCGACGGCAAAAGCAGCCTTCTAAGGTTCGTAGTCGCTGCTCGTAGTCTTCCCTCCCTGGCTCCGTTCGCTATCAAAAGAGTGTAACGGCAACATAACGGCAAACAAAAAAGAAAGAAAGAAAGAAAAAGGAACACAACACAACCTCCAATGCTGGCGATTGACTGGCAGGCTGGATGGCTTCAATAAGGATCGAATTTGGACTCGAACCAACCCCCCCCCCCCCCCAGCAGGAGCACAAAATGCCCATTTCCGGACGCCATTTTCACCCACTACACATCCGGCACATCAGGGCGGCACGGAGCTTTTGGGAGCAGTGAACGACGGCGGCTTTGAAAGGCTAGACATTCCCGAAGGCACACGCAAAAACCCCTTGGTATGAGATTTCCAATCAGTGCGGTTCGGAGCGGGCGGGTGCTGTGTGTGTGTGTGTGCTGTGTTTTTTTACGGCAAACTTTTACCAGCGATCGGAATTTTGCGTTGCTTTTTTTTGTCTTTTCCTTTTTATGGTCGGGCGAACGCCTCATGTACCTTTGGGTACCTTTGGGCGTCCTTTAACTTCTATCGGCCTACGAATTTTTACGGGACGCATTTACCGGACGGACGCACTTGGTACGATGTTGCAGACGGATCGCAGGTTGTTTTTTTATTTGGTGGTTGCAAAAACTAAAACCAAGCCCCAAGTGTCTTACCCGAAGGCATAAAACTGCAACACCATCCCAAAGGTATGGAGTGGAGAGAGAAAAACTCTCTCACACACACCCAACATGTTACTTTGCCACTTCCGACACAGTCGGTAGTTTCGGCCGGGATGAAATAATAAAATCAGAACCAAGTGGCTTTTATGCGTTTTATGGCGCATTATCGAAAGAAGCACGCTCTTTCCTCGGGGTGAAAGTAGTATCATCAAACACAGAAACGCCGGTCCCCCTACCACCACCACCACCATTTATGACCGCTTCATCGATAGGGCAAACGCGTCTTCTCGCTTAGGCGAGGAGGAGTGTTAAAAACAAGACGTCACGCATTCGCGATCGGAACAGATACACTAACGCTCAAACTTTTGGGCCGATGGGTTAACAACAACACATGGCCACGGATGGGAAGGGAGCAAGTAAAACAAACGATGAGCGTGAAATGTGCCATCAAATGTTGATGGTAGGCACGGTGGGTGGGTTGGAGTGTATCGATAGAACCCACCTTTCCCTGTACGTACACCATTACCGGATGGTTTGGGAATGGTAGCATGTTGGAAATGGTAGATTTTGATTTACGGCCAGTTGTGAGGTGAAAAATGGGCAAACAGACAGCTGCAAGTGCTCGTGCAGCATGAGAGCACGGGGAACTGTTTCGAATCGATAATATTTGCTTTCTTCACACACATACGCTTAACGGGAACACCCACTTACCAAGAGGACGTTTCTAATCGGGAGCCTGGTGCGGTTGGGTTGGGCCGATGGGGAAAGTGAATTACTAGCATCTGGAAGAATAAAGAGACAAATAATAGTAATGATCGGTTAGATTGGTAAACGCTGGTACGTGTTTGTTTTTCAGGGTAGTTAGATATTGAATTCGATTCTCAACATCTTCATTATATACAGTTAATGCAGCTATTTAATGAACCTTTGAAAAACACTGTTGAATGGACTGTTAAAATAGCAATAATCATTATCATCAGATTCAAACTTTTGCAAACCAAACCAAAGACCTACATAAATGTATATCGTTTTGTAATACTGGGGCCTTTCACGATGCTAGCCAGCTTGTTTATATGGAGTTTGACAGTTGACGACTGAAATCATGTCAACGCTCCATACAAATCGACACACAAAACAAGTGTACGATTATCAACCTAGATTATTTCAGCCTCAAAGCTAGAATTGGATTCGAGTACCTGCTTGAAGAAATGTCAAAACAAGTCGTTTTTTTTATTCACCACAAGGTGCATTAAAGAGATCAGGTGGTGGAATCTAGAATTAAAGTGTATGTAGAGCAGGTAGTCTCGTCCCATATAGTTTGACAACTATTTACAGAATCGAAAAAAGCACCATTTGACAGCACATACGCAGCAAACATTAGTCTCCTCATTGAAGATATTGAATCGAAACAAAAATGGAGATTAAGTCGTTCAGATTTGATTTAGCTTATTAGCGGTATTTTGCACGCGTTTGAAGAAGTTTTAGTGTATAAAATGAAGATTTTAAGAGAGTAATGTGTAGCCGTCAAGTTACCAGAAAGCCTGTTAGAGCAAAAACTTTCACCCGTCCTGTCAAAAAGTGACGTTCAAATTTGGTTATAACAAACATGCTCTGAGACCACCTGGTCTACATACACTTTGAAAATTAGTATGCAGGGATTAACAGACGTCTCCCACAATGTCGCCCAGCAGAAGCGATAAAAATCAATCATACATATACCTTGGGATAAGCCCACCAGTATATTATACTCACTTTGATAACTGCTCGAAAACTGCTATACAAGCTGACAGGCTGAAATTACAGCCGACGATTTTAAAAAGGAAAAGGGCCCAATGTTATAATATGCACAAACCGTCAGATGACTGTTGGCCAGGAAAAAAACATTGAAAATTCCGAAGTCTAATGTTTTTCTTAAACCTGACTAAAAACATAGGATAAATTTCCGTTAATAAAGAACCTTTCCTTTTATAACATATCCGTAGCGTTTAGCACTTATTTTTTGGAAAGAAGCAAATGTTCGGGTTTTAGTATCAAATTACTATCATTTTCTTTGCGATAAACTTCTCGTACACTAACAAGAATTTCACAAAACTGGAAAAAACATCCTAACACACAGTCCGTTCTTTCAATGAAACATCCTCGAGACACAAAGCTACACCAAAGATACTATTTATTCAAAGAAATAAACACTGCTGCTAAGCTTAGTAATTGGCTTTTCTTTTCAAAATAGCCTTTCCTACCTTACTGTAGGCCCTTTTACTTCACAAAGCAACTTTCCTCCAAACAGCACCTCTCCCTCCATCGCACACAAACGGGCCCGTTAGGGCTTTGTGCGGGACGACCGTGCGGACTATACTATCCCGATCAGGCTTATTTACGAGACATTACACCACGATCGGATAACACTTGGCTACCGAGGTCCGCTAAGGTCGACCAAGAAGCACAACCCATAAAAGCACAACGGGCTGGTGGTGTTCGGGGTATGTAGAAAGAAAGAAGCTCCACGATACGGTCCAACGATTGCCACTTCCAACAGCCAAAACCCCCCCGGGGCAGGTCGCCGGCCGGCTACCCGAATCTGGGCCATAAAATTCATTGCACCATTGTAGCGGAGAGGGGTCGGTCGCGAAACGATTCGGGTTAAAAAATTCGAGCTACCAGATGACCGCCGAATATCGGCCCCATGTGATAACAATGCCCGGCGCGGGCCCACTCGTTCGCTCGCCCATTTCTGGCCCAATGGCCAGTGAGGCTTAACGTTAATCAGCATTACGTTGGCGTCTAATTGGAGCCTCGGAGTTTATATTTGCGGTTAGGCTCAAGTGTTGCTGCGCTCGGGCAATAATCGGGGTGCCAACCCTCCAAATTGCGCCTCCCTCCACCACAACACTATAAATGTGCGCTTCACCAAACACCACCCGGCTCAGTACTTGCCCGGTTTGCCAATTTGTTCACCGAAAAAAAAGGGTTTTTTTGTTATAATTTCGGAAGCGCGCGACCGGGTGCAATAGAAACTTCATCGCATCCGGAGCACACCCCGAACCACCGGACAAACTGGGGTAGCTGCAAAACGCACGGAACCATCCTACACACACGCCACAAATCAACAACACTTGCCAGCAGCAGCAGAAACAATCATCCGCGCGGAAAGTGTTAATTAAAAAGCCATGTGAACACGTCTGTTTTTCGCGGCTGGAATCGGTAACGGTTCAGTTTGCAGGAAGTTTTACACAACTTTATCCCCTTCGGAGCGCCAAAGGGGTGGTGTGAAAGGGGAAGGTGATGGGGTAGATACAGTGAAAGAGAGAGAATGTGGCGTGTGTGTGGGAAATTGGCACATGTTTTGTTTAGTACTGGTACACAGTTTATTTTCGCCGCTGTCCACCCCACCGTCCGCCACGCGCCAGCCATGTGCAATCAAACGCAGCGAAACTTTAATTGTTTTAATGAAAATTCGAACCTATCATTCGCATTTTTCGCCAAACTTTTGATTGGTTTGGAGCGCGCTCTGTTGTTGGGCCGGCTGGGTGTGGGTCGCGCCACAAACCTAATACACCAACCCGTTCCCTACCCCGCCGGGTGGAGTTAATCCGTATAACTGATCATAAATTAATTGCCACGCTTCCACTAACCACTAAACAACCTGTTATTGTTAACGGGCCAGTGATTTCCCAACAGCGGAGAGCAGGGTGGTAGATTTTGGTGGAAGTTTTCCTAAACAAAAAACCCCCCCTAGTGACCATAGTTTTGGTTGCTGGCTGCGTTGGTCGCAAGCGCAAGTCGTGCGTAAACTTTTGGACGACCGGCGCAAACCCACCGGCAAACTAACCTAACCTCCACTCGCTCCCCCACCGGTCAATCATACGCACACCACGGTCTAGCGTCCTACCTTATAATGCGTGCACCTGCGTGCGCTGATGAGGTGACGGCGGTATGGGTTCTTACCTCAGCTATTTTCCAATTCCGATCCGATCCGTCCTCCGCCGGAGCGATCGGTCAAATTGGCTGCTGAACTTAATTGGCTCACATTTCGAACGCACTTTATGACCCTGGGCAACAGCAGCAGAAGAGACCGGGTCTCCGCCGGGTCCTAGGGTCGTTGCCGTTGTCGTTGGTGTGATTAGAGAGGAAACAGAAGGGGGATTTATACTGTTTATGATTGTTTTTTGGGGCGTTGTTTTTTGCAATATCGGGCGTAACGGTCACTGAATCGACATCAAGATAGGTAGTAAGGAAATTGGGATGGGTTGGGCAGACATAAGCAGACGGCGATTAGAGCTCAAGCAGAAATTTGGTTGACCTAGGCAGGTTTGTACCCAGTTTGCTATGGGAAGGCGGTGCAAGATGGTAATTCTGATGTTTTATTTCTGAGTTTTGTGGACGGCGGCGTGTGAGCGTCTCTGTGAATAATTTAACAAAAAATACCCCTTTCACATTTAAACATGGAAATATCAGTCTGTGTATTTTTGGCTATTTATGTTATTTTCATGTAGCACAACAGACAAACAACTAATAATGTTTCCTTGTTATTCTTTACACTAGATTAACCGTATGAGTCATTTGGATTGGTTGAATAGATTTCGAGCGTTACATTCGTTGCAGCTTTTAGATCTTCTTTGTAAACAAACATACAGTGTGAGCGATGATTATATGATTCGTTTTTCTGTTCAATAAGTTGTTTAATAATAATTTTAAATACATGAAAAAATATGTAAAAACGTTAAATTTCCAACAAGTTATACTAACATTTAATCCATTTCTACTTTAAAATTACTGTCTACACACATAATTATGGTTCTGGCTGTACTTTTCGATTTATCTCGACGAACGATATCGTATTAGTATTACATTGCATCGAAGTTTATACATTTATGATGCGTAGCGTTGTCCACTTTAAAATCAATACCATCTGATTGCTCGTTTAGCACAACTGCTTGCCTACAAAGCACACGCACCAACAAGCGAAACCGCTTGATTTTCAATATCTATTTTTTGCATTGAAAAAACATTAAACGACGAACCCGCTCTTTTCAGCTGGCATGACTATTCCAAATTTCTCACGCTCAACCAACATCAAGCGCTGGTTTTCGCATAACATTCCACGCACCACGCATCCACCAGGACCGCATGCTCGCTGCTTTCAAAAATAACATATGCCCGGCTCACCCAATGCCGAGCCGCAGATAAATATTTTCACTGTATGACTTTTAACGAACCTCTTTTGGGTAGTACGGAGGTAACGCCGGTAACGCCATCACGGTGGGAGTGGTGGCGGTTCGCAACCGGCTACATGATTATTGCTCCTTTTGCGGCTACGAAAATTCGTCATTTTGACATCAAAAACTCGCGCTCGCGGGAAGCTCATTCGTCGCCTATCATCACTCAATCAAATGGCATATATTTTCCTTTGCCCTCGAGACGCGCAAACAATTTCCTTCCACAATCCTTCCCGGGCTGTCCCACCCGCGGGCCGTCCTGGCCGTCAAGTATTTACCACAACAGGCGGTGCAAGGAGTGGTTTTTGTTCGGAACACTACCGCGAAGTCATTCACATCATCATCATCATCAGTCATACAGTCGTTCTGATGGGCCGTTGGGAAATGAGGGAGGAGGCGGGGTTGATGATCGTTCTCGTTCCGTTTACGGTTAATATTGCCGGTGAAATTCGTTCCTCAAGGGTGTTTCCTTCATTTGTGTGTGTATGTGTTTGTGCATTTCCTTTCAGTACACCGGAAAACAGCGAGCTTGTGGGTTTATGACGAGAAATGAATAATGAAAAATAGACAAAATGTTATTTTCTTGCTTTCTACTTTCTATTTTAAAGCTCTTAAACGCCAAAGAATGCCATTCTTCGAACGAAAATGAATAAAACTGTAACTAAATCATCGTCCATCATCTTTTATAAGAGCAACAATGGAAGGTTTTATCTCAACCATGTTACTTCTTTTGCAGCTTATTGAATAATATCACTGAACTGGTAATTGATTTTGAACTGGTTGTTCCTCCTCGCTAATATCCATCAATAATGCCGATAAAAAGCTGCAATGAACCCTTAGTAATTGCAAATTGAAAAGAAGAAAACCGCAATGCACTAATGCGCTATGCCACCGCCATCGCATTCTATTTATAAATAGCTACATTATTGCAAAACAGATATTAACTCTGCAGCAAACAATAGCAAGTTCCATCGTAGTTCCTGCACTCTGGGGAAACGATTTTTTTTTTTGCTCAACCCACTGTCATGTCGTGGTGGATAGAATTTTCTGTGTTTTATGCCATTCAACTGACATTACACGAAAACTCCCAAAGACATTCGCGTGCGGCAACGAATTTGACTACATCCCAGGTGATCGGTGTTCGGTGCAGAGGTTGCAGAAGCCATTGGCAATTGAATCCATTGGTGTAGAAAATAAAGATGTCCTGCTTATCACAGGCCGGCAGTAGAATAACAGCAAGCACGCCACGAGGATGGGTTTTAAAGTTTGTAAAGCCGTACACGTTCCGCCCTTTGGCTTGTTTGGTGGTCGTATTCTAGGCTCTTTTTTTGTGGGGGGCTGATACCACAAAAGTTGCTCCAAAAACTTTCGAGCCGTCCGTAGGTTCGTGGGTTTCTGCCAGCAATGGAGTAGATAGTCAGGTAGACAAGTCATGCCATATCCTTTCTCCCCGCAGCTGTTTCGGGGGTGTGTGCGTGTGTGGGAAAGAGCATGGCTAATAATTTTGCACAAAACTTTTGGCCCAGAAAATGCAGCATACACACACACACAGACATTCCGTAAAGTAATTTTGAGCAAATGGCTGGACGACTCCTCTGCTGGCTGCCATTGTCACAACGGCTCCACCACCACAACGGCTTCTGTCTGATTCAGGGGTGCCAGCCAGTTGGCAAAAGTTCATCGTTTGCGTATATACCGTTTGAGTCCTCGACCCTCTCTCTCTTCCTCTCCCTTTCCACGTTGTATTTTTGACATTAACTGCCGTGTCCCCTCTGCATCATCTCACCTGAGCAAAAAGGCAGAAAGTTCGTTCTGTGCACGCCATCAGCCACAGCGCGGCATAATGCAGAACAGGTTGGCAGCGAACAAAACAGAACAAAAAAAAACTGCAGAAAACTGCTACCAAACACAGGAACACAGGACTACCAACCAAGGCTATTATCGAGCGAAAGCTTCAAACGCGCTACAACACTCCGCATCATGATTATGATGTTCATGCTCATGCCGAACAGCCGAAAATGGCACTTTCGGCCGTTTTATGTTGAACAGAGGGAGGAAAGGGACTGGAAAGACCGTCTAAAACTATTATTTGTTACTACACTCGGCCTCGGTCAGGAAAACTTTAGCATGGTACCACATCGTAGACTTGCAACCGTGTTCGAACTGAGCTTCTGTAGCAGTTGTATAAGAAAAGGCAGGTGGATGTGGAGCAGATGAAAGGAAAATAGGCATGAAACATGTGACCAAACATTCCCAAAGCCAGGGCCTGGGAACTGGGGTGGACTGGGCAGACAAGAAAGGAAGGGGAGAGTTTGTCTTCTAACGATCGGACCACCTCCTCCACACAGGGCACGTGGATAAAATCAACAGAGTCGAGAACCGTTCGGTGGAAATTTTCCAATACATGCGCGCACCGAGAAGCCGCCCACCTGTCATCCTACTAGGAGGAGAAAATATACACTCAGAATTCCATTTTTAAATATCAGCTCCCCTTCAAGTCACCTACCGTTGGGCTGACTGAACGATCATATTCCAAACATACAGAGGCAAATTCTAAGGTAAGAAAAAACTGTTTCAAAATGCGCTGTGTTTCTCCACTGTCAGAGTAAAATTACACCATTTTTGGTCACCGGTGTGACTAAATTAATATTGTTATGCAGCCATTCGCCTCTTGGGAGCGTTGTCCGACAGCACACAGAGGTGGAAAGACATAAAAATATCGCAACAAAAAAAATAAATAAAGCACAACTAGCGCAAGTACACTTTACGCTTCCCCATGGCAAGCCGATGAAGACTGTATGCTTTTTATTAAAGCACCTCGCAAAATGTAGACCGAGATAACGAGAAACGACAGTATTCTGAGGAAGTTACAACAAAGACACGGGCCCAACAACAGCAACAACAAAAAAACACTGCAAGTAAGAGTACAGATAGCGACCACGGCTGACGGGCGAAGTTCGGCGAGTTTGTTATGGAGCTTTCATTTTCATTTTCATTTTCAAGCTCAACAGCTCTCGAGACGTTCTTGCTTGCTTGCCACTACTGCTAGCTGCCACTTTTCACTGCTAACGTTTCCATTACGATTATCATCGTCGCATAATGCCTGGAAGGAAGTGGAAGGAGCACCGCAGTACGGGGCAGTCTTGTAACATTCTCACTGATGGGGCCGTGCACACTCCAACGCCAGCTCGATAGGCGTATCATCATCGTGCCTTGCGATCATCGTGCAAAAAAGCCTCTTGGAAGATTCGTTTCTTTATCTTCTTCTGCCATAATCGAGCACACTCGTTAGATTTAATTTGTACGACCTGCTCAACATCAGGCGTGCTTTGGTCCCTGATGTAAAATAAAACCCGGAACTTTCACTCATGACTGGAAACTTCTTCTTACGCGTGACTGAAGAAACTGAAGTGGCTTAGCACTGCTAAAAAAAGGGCTCTACAAAGCTTTACGTTTTCAAAGAACATACTTTCACACACTTTTTCTTACGGGTTTTAATGAAAATTTGAGAGCATTATTACGCTTGTTGAAGGTTGATATACAGACGAGATCATTCCTTGTCAGTGTGTCTTTGTTACGACCTAAAATCTGGAAGGGCGCGATGATGAACTTTCAATCTTCATCTGCACGGTCGGCTTTCATCTATCTGGCTTTTCCCTTTCCCCACGAGGACGGTGGCAAAACGATTCCAAAAATAGGTAAACACGCACCACTGTATGCTAATTTCCATTTATCTCGTCCTATATCAAAGACGTCCTCTTACCTAGATATTTGGCAATAGGGAAATTCATCCGCATTACGTATGTGTCGTCGAATGTGTCGTGTGAAAAAGCTTCCCAAATCAAGGATGAAAGGATCTTCATTTCGGTCCTGAAATGCCGCCACCCCGAATTTGGGACAGGCTACACAGCAAAATCTCGTAACTCCCGTGACTTTTCGTTTGATTCTTCACGACATTTCAAAATGTGTCGGAGTGAGACCTAGCTAAATACATTAAATATTCAACCTGCCCACGTCCCCTCTGTCATTTAGCATGTCTTTAGAGCTCATCAAAATTGGAATAATGCTGGCGGGGAGGGATGGGTTTTTGCAAACATTTTACTCCTGTTTGAGGTTAATGATATTGGACAGTTGAAGTTTCTCAGAAGTCTGCCCGAATTGATGAATATTTACTAGCATTCCGGGAGGACGGTGGCATCTATCACTTAATTATTGAATGACCTGCGAGGCACGTTTGAGTTTTGATCCGTAGCATTTACAGCGGATTATGTCCAGGATTATCAGGACGCTAACGAACCACTGCCAACCAAAGCCCGATTAATGACGCAAGTGGCATTCATTAGATTGCTAATGGCACTTGTGATTCCTTGAAGATGAGACATCTGAGTGTCTATTCTGGAGACAGTACTGTGTTAATTGCTGATCAAACAAACTCTGCTACTACTTTCCTGGAGATGTTGTGCATTAATCCATTGTACCAGTGTTGTCTGAAAAGCTTGGACGTTTCGATGAATTTTGAAATATTCTCCAAGCACGAAACCTAACCATACGGCGCAAGCCGTCACTACCATCGCCCCAACTGACTTGTTCTTCAAACATGCGCAATACTCCTAAAACTAAGACACGCAATAGATAGAGCCATGACCAACCCACCATCAGTTTTGGGGGCCATTCTTCAGATGCTTAGAGGAAGGGATGAAGCGTTAGGAGGCAGCGCTACTACGACGGAAGCTGAGAGTGGAAGAATCAGTGCTATTTGGTTACAGCAGAACGGGCGAGCACAATCTAACCCTTGTGTGTGTGTGTACTACCGCCACAAAAAAGGGGGACAACGGTGGTCCGAATAAGCAAAGAAGCCGAGTAAACCAAGACGAAGCGACACGAAAGATAGTGAGTGGGGTGCAAACCAAGTAAAAAAAAAAAAGATTGCCAAATTTTGTGCGTCCATCTGTGAGTGTGTGTGTGTGTTCTGTTCTGTTGGTTGCTGATTTTTTTTTGTTTTGCTTCTACCGCTTTTAAAGACCACAATTCGCAAATGGAAGCTTCAGAAGCGTGAGCGCTCGCAAGACAAAAAAAAAACAACACGTTGGCGGTTTGGAAGCGGGACGGATTCAGGGTCCAGCCCAGAAGATGTTGCCGAAAAGAAGGGTGGCGCGCAACAACGCCAGGCAGTCCACCGGCAGGGCAAAGTGTTGCAAAGAACTAGAAACTTCCTTCGTGCCAAGGTCACATTCGCTAAACTTTGCGCGAACTGGCCTCATCGCGCGCGCGCGCGCGCGCTCACATTCGCTCGCTCGTTCTCTCTCCCTTAAACCTCCGTACCTGCTGCACGGGGCACTTCGGCTGCCAGCGCCTCCCGCTGCCACTCGAATGAATGCGTAAAATTCGCATAAATACATACGCAAACCGCGAAACGGTGCGCGCGTATATGTTTTAGACCCCTTTCCCTGCCGCACCCCCGGCCTGTCTAAGCTTCTGCGCTTGTCGGACAGTCGGAGAGGCAGTGGTGGTGGTGGTGGTGCCGGTAGCACAGTGTGGTTTGCAAGGGTGAGCGGAAAATTTGGAACGCGGGTTGAACGGCAGGGCCACAACAATTCGGCTCTTTGTGCTGGTTGAAGAGTCCGTGTGTGTGTGTATGTGTATGTAAGCGCGCGCCCGCATGTGTGTGTGTTTAAAGACACATTGGCGGGCCTTCTGGTTCTTGGAGGGCGGCGGTACATGGTGTACGGAGAGTGCGTCAGGGGTAACGCATAACCTTTTGGCTGTCTATTTCGCGATGTTCGGTCCCGCACGGCGACGACCGTGGCCGCGGACGACGGTGGTAGCGGGGTCTTTAGATTAGGCGATATGCGTCGGAACAAACGGCGAATGACATCAGCCGAAGCCGTGGCCGGATTGGAATGGCCTGGGTGTGTGTTTGTGTTTGGTGAACGATTTTGAACTTCTGAATGTCTTTAGAATTTTTGGACAATATACGCTTAACGGGCCCCAAAAAGCCCTTTTTAAAGGATTTATGACTGGAGATGCGCTCCAGAAAGATTATTTGATCAATTGTAAAATAGCAAACTTTTAACATCTTCCAAGAGAACGTTATTGGATCTGGTTTCTCATAATTTGAGTACCTGTAGCAGTTTACAAGTTAACCCATATTATGGACATGGTGTGAGGACTTAAACTGCCTCTTCATTAAGAGTGAAGTCATTCCAGAGTGCAAATTGAGTTCTAGTTTCCTGTACTATGATCTAATACTATTTATCCACATAAATAAATGATAGTTCGCAGTTATATGTTAATCTTCTGTCAAGGCTATATTCAAACCCTTGATTTCTTCAATAGTTCATCGCATTAAGTTCGTTTTTACAAGATATCTTCCTAAGCTTTAGATTCCCTTGAAGTTTACCTAATGGAGCAGTCTCCAGTGAGTTCAACGACAGTTTATTAACGTCTGAAAGCATTTTGTCACCTATAACACCTAAAAACTCCCAAACCCAAGTTATCAGGTTGTCTAATTTGCAAATTGTTATAATGTTGATGCCTGGACGCCATTCTCAAGAAGACCCTGGTAACTGAAGAAGAGATCTTCAAATAGAAATTGGAATGATGTTTTGGAATTTTGAAATAGGTCTTCAAAGAAAAATTACTTCTGATTCTGTCCAAGTTTCTCTTTGTTCAGCATCGTAATGACTCACAAAAAGACATTTTAGAGTATACATGAGAAATATAAACAATCAGGATCGTCTTCAACCAATTTGAACAGCTTCATACACATTTTGATGCACACCACAGTTTGCTTCAAACTGAAGTACGATTTTTTCCTTAAACCATGAAGTTTAGAACCCTCTCCGCTCAGTATTTCTCTTTCAGACCTTCCCCTTGATCACTGCTGCTAGGGGTTATTGATCTCGTTACTGGTTCCTTCTCCCCCCCCTCACCCCCCCCCCCCCTTCGCCCGCAGCCACGCATGATCGGTTTGATTATTCCAATTGCTGCTGGAGGCCACCCAACGCCACCCGGAAAGCGACTCTTCCCCGCTCAGCGCCATCCAAATTTGCCAACAATCTCGACGTCTCGCGTTCAAAAAGCATCCACTGATATGCTTCTTCTTGCTTTTGTTTGCCCTTTATGTGGCGCGTTCTGCCGCCAGTTCCCCGGCAAATCCCGGTACCGTGGATCGAGCAACTTGAAACCGCTGCGCCAAAAGAAAAGGGAAAGCACAGCCCGGCCGCGGGAGCGGAAATGTGAACCGGAAATGAACGAACGGAACCCCAACGCTGCAGAGGGAAACCGAAACCCCCCTTACTTCGTGGATGGAAACGCATAGATCAGTGCTACCAGAGGGAAATCGGGGAGATAAGTCTGCGGTACGGCAAGCAAAGAACAAATGTTTGCTTTCCGTTTGGGATTGCAATATTGCGAAAAAAAACAGACACACATGAATCGCTTTGTCCGTTGGTGCGCCGTTGGTGGTCAGAGGATGGTTGCTACTTCCGGCGGTGGCGAATGAGTGTGTGTGTGTGTGTGTGGGTCTATGTGCGTATGTGATTTGAACACTATCAATAACGTCAGTAATGGTCAGTGGAACGGAAAGCTCGAACAGATGACGCTAATATATTCGATTGACACATTATGGCTGGACGGGAGCCACTAACGGGAGGAAATTCAGTTTCTTAAGAAATTGAAGCTCGGATTAGGACAGAGGAGCAATAAAAAGCGAACCCCATCAAGATGTGGGCAATGAAGGGACATTTTACCTCTGATTCAATTTGAAAGCATTCGACTGGATCGTTCTGCGAGCAAAACAAGTTTCTTGGGAAAGTTTCTATCACCCTCAGTGACACATGCTCAAATATTACTCATTTTTGCATGCTTATGTGCCTCTTTTTTGCTATTACTTGTCTTCGTATTGAAATCGTATAGTATGAAGTCATTCTTCCTGCCAGACTGTTTCTTGCGCGTACAAACAAGATCGTACTGAAGGATTATTTTTTTCTCCCGCGACTGACATCGACGTCAAACATTGCACACGTCCGGTTGCCCACACACGATTGACAGCATTGACATCACTTATCTCGGCTGCTTTTGCTGCTAAGTGAGTTGCTCACCAGATGCCGGACAGCTTGGCAGACTTGGCGTGAGGACGGGCGATAGATTGCTAACGCTTTTACGGCCATACGAACACACATTGAAGGTTTAGAAACTTTGAGATGTTGGAAAACATTTTTACAGAATTTAGAAAAACTAGTTAAAATGTCATAGTTTACCTTTTTTATAACAGCAGCAGCAGCAGCTTTCTTGCAAACACTCAGCGTTGTATTCAAACAGAAAATTAACAAAAAATGCACTGCAAGCAGCACTCTTGTGTGTACACGGCGGCAACTAAACATCGGCAGCGTTGATTTGAAGGAAGTGTCAATCGTTTCAATTCCACAATACACTTGCAAAACAGAAACCAACCAAGCAAAAACCGATGAAACACAAAGCGACTCAAACGAATGCACTCAGCTGGCCGAAAAATTGCAACTCAAAACTGCACTCAACGATGGCATAGGAAGTAAAGCACGCACATCCATTACTGCAAACACTGGAAAGTTTAGCGACCGGTTTCATTATTTAAAAAAATCACTCAAAACACAAACTTCTAAACTACTTCTAAAATACTAGTTCTCGATCCGATTCCACAAAACTTCGATGCATGTAGCTCACACTTATAACACTGCAAACTAAGATAGTTGCTAAGGATACGGCTACGGCTGCTGCTGCTGATGATGTTGTTGGTTCAGCATTCGAAAGGACATTGCACCCCAAACCGGACGGCGAAAGGACCACCACACGACCCGGGTGGAGAAAGCGTACTGTACGGGACGACGACGGTAAACGGGCACTACTACTAGCGGCACTAACCACTGTCCAGGATCCCTTCACAAGGAAAAGTGACGGCCAGCCGCGAACGCAAAAGCGCCATCACCCCGTGTGTATGTGCACACACACACACACACATACACATACACAGGAACACACTCGGACACACATACACACTGGGGAGCAGCGGAGGCACGACCGAGCTGCCAGCCAGTGCACGAGAGGCTGTACTACCCCGATCCGAACGCTGCCCAAATTCAAACTTCAATAAAACCGGAGGCATCCGATCGGTTGCCCTGAACGCTGAACATCCCCCCACGAGCCAGGGCGCGTTTCGCTCTCGCGCCGAAGGAGAGGGTTTTTCGGTAGTTTTCTCTCACGAAACGCTCGCGCTCGATCTCACCCCTACCCCCGATCGCCGCACGATAGGGGTTGCGTTTTTGACATAAACGGGGGTTGCGGTACTTCCGGGTTTTTTCTGTTTTTTTTTGTTTGCTGTTGTATCTCTCGCTTCAGGTTGCTCTGATGCCTCTCGCTTTCGCTCAAGAATACATTCCGCTGTACGTACGCGCTCTCTTCATCCTTCTTTTTAACCCCTCTTATGTGAGCTCTCTCCTTCTCTCGGTTTCGTTCGCGAAGTTTAGCGCACTCATGAATTTCTGCTCTCTCTCTCTCTCTCTCCCCGTCTCAAAATGGACACACACGCACACGCACTGGTGAATTCTCACTAATTCTCCCCTATTCGAACAATTTTTGGGGTGCGTTTTTCGTTTCGGGGCAGGGTTTGGCAGCTTCAAACACACGCAATGACGACGCTCCGACGAAAATTTGCGTAGGGGAGCAGCACAGCTTACTATGGGAGAGTAATGAAACACGCACACACACACACGCGCTCTATACCCCTTCTTCCTCTCTCGTGGTGGTTCATTTTGCGTGCTGCAGTGTTCGCGACGTTCTCGTGCAAATTTCTTCGTTTTTGTTAGATCTTGCCTCCGGTTTCGTAATCTTCTAACATTCAAAAAAAAAAGGGCAACGACGACGTAGCGGTTCATCTGACGATTCAGGCGGCTCCCGATGATAGTCTGCAGAAAGAAAGCGTACAACAAAAGCAGAAAAAAAGGCATGAATTCCAAGACAAAAAGATCGTTAGATCGCGCGCGGAAATGAAACAGACAAAACCCGTCCCCGAGTTTCGCTCGCTGTGTCTGTTTGCGTCTGTATGTAGTAACTTTAAGCCCGGTGCAAGTCTGGAAGAGCTGGCACGACCGTGTTTGGACAGCTCTCGTGCATGCCGGAATGTGTCGCTGTGTTTACCGTCCCGCGTAACCCACGCTCTATCGCCGAAACGCGGGAGACCAAGTAAATTTAATTTTCAAATTTCATGCAACCGAATACCGCCGCAAAGCTATGCGACACGTAACGCTCGAAAGCGGACGAAGGGCACACGCATTCGTGCGGACAGGACTAAACGTGTTCCTAATGCGAGACACGCGCACCAGACACATGGCAGCAAACCGGCACCGAGGGAATGGTAATGTGGCGAGCGAGAGCACACAAGGGCACAGTGAAATACTAACCTTCTTGTAGGATTAACTGGAAATGGTTAGATTCTGACGAATTCTATGATATGTATTCACGGTGATACTACTAATACCAAAACACATACAAGATCCTTTCAAGTATCCTAACATCAGGTAACAGGACTCAACTGTCTAGAAGACATCACTGAAACATCACAAAAGGCATATGTCACACAGCACAAGAATCAAAGATTGTTCCAATGTATTCTTCACCACACTTCAGACACACACCACAACAGCCCACAACAGGCCAGACCAGAGCCTACCAAAGTGCAGTCAAGTGTCGCGCCACACTGCGCTAGCCGAAACCCCGTGCGAGAGAGCGTGCGACTGTACCGTTTCACCGATGGAATGCGATTGCGAATCGGTTCGTCCGTTTGGCCGTGAGGTAGCAGTTGGGCCCATGGGCTCCAGTCGCCTGTGTGCGCTCTGGCCAACACGTGGCGCGACTGCGTGCGCCGACAGTTTGGGCGCACGAACGAAACACACGCGAAAACCGCCCGAAAACTGCACGCAAAAAGGAGCAACCGAGGTAGCCGAGCTACGAGCGAGAATGGATGTGAAGAGGAGCGAGAAAGCGAGCGACCGAATCCAAAAAATGGCAAGGCGAGAAACGCGCTACCGGAAAGCCATAAATCAAGCCGATAAATAAGTCTCTCTCTCTCCCCGTACTCCTTTCCATTCGGTGCGGCTTCTTTTTTTTGCGTAAGAGGTCCGCGCGCTGGCTGGCTGGCTAGGACGACAGTTCAAGCATTTCAAAAACGTGCATTATGTACAGACACGGGTCCGAGGACATGCGGAGAGGACCGTTCGCGGCTGGAAGCAAAAGGAGCAAACCCCCGTGAGACAAAGTTTTCCTGCCCTACGGTTGAGAATACGACCGGTTGCCGAACGATCCTTTCATGGGAGAGGAGCAAATTCTTTATTAGAGAGAAGGTTTCTTTTTCTCGGGGCTGGCAGGGGAAATTCGTTATACCTGGGGAAAGTATAAACCGAGCGAGACCGATTCCCCTTAGTTATGGGTAGATCGAAAAGGATACGTTTAAGTATACGGTAAATGAATTCTAAACATGTTATGGTCAATAAACCAACACCAAGACCAACAGGGGTCTAATTGTGTTCCTTATTTTGAATCAACACAATTGCAATCGGATGTAAAGATTCATACAATGAATAAATCTATTGCACGTTTCAAACGCAAAACCATAAACCCCGTACCATGGAGACAATGTTATACAATACAGCAATTCTTCACTCGAGCACTGGTAGACAGATTACACAATCATCTGACAGCTGTGTACCGCAAAAAAAAAAACGAGCTGTAACTGCTGCAGACAGAAGCTGCTAACCGCTATCTAATGCAACGAAACAGAGCTGAACAACCGATTAGATAACGATAATACACGACCTTGACCGTAATTCGCAACACTTTTGCAGCGCACCAACATTTTTGATAACAATACGTTGATGATAAAGGAACGTGAGCATGTGGGAGTTGTAATGTATTTATACTGCTTGCAATTACCTGCTTTATGTTCAAAGAATGATAGAACAGAGTGTTTTTTCTCCCACTTCTTTTTTGATAGTTTTATGATGTTTTTTTTACAATTTTTATTACTGTACGTTTTAATCTAAAAACTGTATAATCTAAAACATAGCTTTATATTTACACTCTTTCAGGTTTGTTCCCAGGTTTTACACATTTTTGTTTGTTTTTTTTTTTTACAGTTTAACTTGAATAAAAATTGAATTATCCCGAGAAAGGATTAAAAAAAAACTCTTCACGAATTCTTGAGAAACGTTAAATCGTCATAAATTTCAAACTAAAATCATGAAATTAGCCATTTTTAACATTTTTTCAATACATTCCCAATCATTCTTTTTTTATTAATGAAAGAAAATGTGCAGTACTAACGATAACAAAGAAATGTACAAAAATCTGGTTATTCGAAATCAAGCTAAATACGATAATACTTTAAAAAAGCACAGGTAGTTGCTGCTTCTTGTGAAAAACAATTTAATAGTAATCTAATGTGATACCAACAAAATAAGGTAAAACAACTAAAAATATTAAGAAAAAACCAAAACAAAATAAACAGATATAAATGAATATCAAACAAACTCAAAAAAATATATGAGTAGTCAAACTTACAACAAGACTAAAGAAAATGTAAAAACAAAGTTAACAAAATCTAAATAAAAACCAAATTGAAACAAAAAGCACCTAAAACAAGTGCAAAGTATGAATGATTCGCCTTAAATGTTCATCTGATGAGATAAATTTCACTCCAATTTTTCCCCTCATTTGAGTGTCCCTTTAGTGAACCCCTCCCTACTACACCAAAACGAATGCAAACTGACCAGCAAAGGTGCGTTTGTATGCGTTCGGCCGATACACGATGTTCAGGGATAAGCGCTTCCCGCCCCGAGCATTGTGTCCGAAAGCGGAACCAAAATTTCGCCCGAGGCACTGCCCAGTTCCAAGCATCTTTTGCCGATATGTTAGCTGTTTTTTTTTTGCTGTTGGCTTTGCTGCAAACTCTCCAAACCTCTCTGCGAGCGGAGGGATGACGACGACACGGCAGCCTGAAACGACGGAGATGGCAAAAAAAAACTGGAATCGAAAGGATAGAACACACGAGAGGAATGAAATCATGCCGCTTGCTAACGGGATTTTACGGGGCCAACCCGCCGCCAGCACCGCCACTGGAATGTGTGTGTGCCATGCTGTCGGGACATATTTGCATCCCGTTCTTGCCGCTTGCCTTGACACATAAACCCGGCGGCTCCGTCTGGGCAAGGGGGAGATTAGTGGTGGATGAGAAGATTGGTTCCTTCGGCCGAATAACACCTTCGAGAAGCTTGGAAGCTTCAGCGCTCGAGATTCGATCCTCAGCAATCTCCTGATCGGCTGTTCTCTCGCCCTTTTTATTGGTACGGGCTCTCTCACTCTCTCTCCCTCTCTCGTTCTTTCGCGCTTTTTGCTTTATCAATGAACGATCAGTTTGAAAGTTTCGTGCGGAATTTCAAGAATTCGTTCAACTTTCTTTCATCTCTTCAGCCAGTCAGTCCTTTCCATTTTGCCACTCCGCGAATGCGGAACAAGTTTTGTGCTAGAAAGATTCGGCAGGTAGGTAGCTGGTTGGCTCGTGTGAACTGAATTTCCATTTCGAACTAATTTTTGAATTAGACAAAAAAAGGAAGATCATGCCTTTTGAATTGTAAACAACATTCCACTCAAATGATTGAATCTCATTTTACAGCGTTGTGTGTTTGTTTTGTTGTGGAAAACAACGTTTAACACACAAAACTTCTGCTTTTAATTAAATTATTAAATTCTATGTTTATCGACCCGTTTCAGCTTCTCCGCTCAAACCACTCTAATTTCGCCATTACTTTGTTATCGCAAACACATTATGGGGCCCTGTCGTGCGGCCCGAGCCGTAGCCGTACACCATCTGCCTGCCCTCTGCTGCGCGACGCCAGTCACGAGCAAAACGCAAAACGCGAATGATAAATGATAATTAATGTGCGCAATAGTTTATGTTTTCTTCTGCCATATCCATTTTAAACGTGCCGGGGGAGGGTGGGGGAAGGGGAGGACGAGTTCATGCCCTCTTTGACCCCTTTAGTTTTTATTCTTCTACTCATTACATTGCCTTTTCTTTTTTTCTTGCTAGTGTGTTTTTTTTTAGCTCCACAATGTCTAAATGATTGGCGTGAGCAAACTTGATAAACACGACAAATGGGTCATATTTTGGTGCAGGCGAGCGAAAGATATTAAATTCCAGCGAATTTTGGTCCTCCTGTTTTCCCGCTCCACCTTGATCGATCCGATTCCACCTGATCCGTGACGTGTGGCGCTGTCACACACAAAAAGAGCTGTTTCAAATTTCAGTTTTATTTCGATAGCGGATTGCACTGTAAACATAAAAACAAGTAATTAGCACCGCTGCAGCACCTTTACCACCATTTGCACAATCTGATCGACAACTCATTTCTGTTCTTTTTTTTTTTTTTTTTCAAGCCCCCAAGTGGCAAAAACGTCGAATCATTCCACATTTAATTGAGCAAATTTAAGACATCGAATAAATTTCAAAAACGTAACCGCAACCAGACGTTACACCCTGCAGTGCCGAATTGCAGCAATTGCATTTCAAATTTACTGCATATTACATTTTCAAGCTGCATTTTGAGTGGCGTTTCGGGAGCGTTTTTTCACTTTTTTTTCTCCAAACAAAACGACTTGCTTTTCTATACTTCAAAACGAGTTAATAAACTCCGAACCTTCATTTTAATGAGCCCCTGCACAGCTGTACCCCCATTTTCTGATGCACCCGAGTAAGTAAGAATGCGGTTTTCGGAATGTTTTGTTACCATTTCTTTTTTATTATTTTTGTTTGTCCTTACTAACATCGCGTGCATCGCCCGCAACGGGAGCAGCAGTTGCGCATCAAACACAAACACACACACAAACAGCGTTCGTTTTGTTGCTCCACCAATCAAACCCTTCAAAAGAAGCGAGAATGGGCAAGAAATCATAACGTTCGTTTAGGGTTGTCGTAGTACCGCGGAGCAGCAAGGAGCTTCGGCATAAAGCTCCATCGCACACAAATTAATGAACCATGAAACGTCAAACACGGTCCAGGGCTATCCCACTCACATCACCACCACCACTGCATCGGTGCATCGGTGAACACTTCCGTTTGGGGGCAATAAATGGAGCAAAGGAACTCAGAGAATAAGAAATCCATTCCCTGTCTGCCAGCGTGAAGATACCGCTTCTTGCCTTTTGCCACTGCACCGGGCTGTTAAACGATACTTTTATTCTATTTTCCAATCTCAAAGAGCTATATTTGCATTCGTCCTTTTTTTGTATGTTGCCCTCACTTTTCCTTGCCACTCCACGCACGCCGTGAATAGAATCATCGGCCTGGGTGGTGCAGCAGTGCGACCGCAACTTTGTGTGTTAAAGTTAGACTTTTATGAATGATTTATGCTGCGGTATGCGATAAAGTTTATTTTTTCCTTCCCATTTCCCCACCACTTCCCTCATTCGCTCCCTCTCTTACCTATTTTTAAATTATCTCTTTTGCACCTCTCTGGAAGGCAACTGTGGGGGGGGGGGGGGGGAATGAGAAATGGCACCACTAGCAGGATTGAGGCGTGACAGAAAAAAGCTTCACAGCATAATGGAGCAGTGTCAGCAGTGTCACCCCGCTTTCCTCCATTGGGTGATATGACAGTTTGTGACCACTTCCCCCTGTGACAACATCAGTGAGCGAGAACATCTTCTCTTCCCTCTGACCGACAGACACACCGATCGCGTTTATCTCGTGGTCCCGGTGTGCAGCCAGCCCAAACTTGTTGACAGCAAAACTGACAGCTTGCATCGGTACGGTGTGCGCGAGAGCTGCGAGCCGGCGATAAGAAGAGGTGGGAATGCTGCACGATGTCAGCCGCCTGGCAAATCGAATGCAGATAATTAGCCGCAGCCTGGGGATTGGCGAACCTAAGGCACCGGATGGGAACGCTAACGAGTGCATTAGTGCGCAGTGCTAAAGGTGAGCGGCGGGGTCGTGCCGAGGCGAGAGAATAATTTGGTTAACAATTAGTGCACAGGAGTCGGCATGCCGTTGATGAGGTTTGATGAACCTTTTTTTTATGTGTTTTTTGTGATGAAGTTTTAGCTTTCGCTTTAGTATGTGTGTCTCCTACAAATAAACAAAAAATGATGGATAGATGTAGGTTTGTGACATTTACTAATATGCTTTTTTAATTCAATATTTTATAACAACAAGGGCCCTTGATAACCTCATTTCAAGGATGGTAAAGTAGAAAAAAGTATTTTACAAAAAAAAAAAACAAATGAAAACATAGAGAGTTAGTTATTCTAACTATAGTTGCGTATTTTTAGCAAACAATTCTACAATACTACAATATTGCACATGGTTTAGAGCAGCCCGTGGAGGATTCCCTCCCAAGTGGGGTAATATTACTTTCCAAAGGGGAACTACTTTGGGGGAGGATTTTTGGTTCAGTTTTTGGTAAATACCATGGAGTGCCAAGCTCTACCCCTGCTCATGAGCTTGTGAGTGGGAAATGAAATCCTACATGCACCCTACATGAGCTTTAGAGCTTTAGAGCTACCCGATCTAGTTCTGAACTGAGTTATTAAGGTTACCCAGTAGACAATAACTGTAATCAGTGTCAGGCCTCGGAAAAGTGGCCAGTACCAGGGAAATTTTGAGAGAAACCTTTGGATATAAATTGAGCCAAGGTAACGGAACTGAAACCAATCTATTTTTTCCAGCAAAACAGCAAAAGTAATAAAATAGGGACTAAAATCCAACAAGGAACTATAGAATCTTCTTCTTCTCATTCTTCTCCTTCTTTTGGCGCGACAACCGTAGTCGATAAAGACCTGCCTGTACCACTAATGGACTGGGCCATCAGTGACTTCTTGATTACTTATAGCAGGATAGTCAGTCCTACGTATGGAGGACACGATCCATACGGGGCTTGAAGCCATGATGGACATGTTATTAAGTCGTGTGAATTGTTCTCAGGACCTCGGGACCTCGAGACTGGAATATAGAATAATACTTTGAAACAGCAAGTCAGGGACGAACACAGGAATATAATGTGAAATAGACCAAACAGGAAGAATTAATAAATTACCACAAATTCACAGATTCCACAGAACATATTCTCGAGCCTAAAACGCCCTGAAAAAGATATTGACATATCGAAAAAGAGTATTACAGTGGAGGATTTTACTCAAAATGAATCAAAAAAGTTTTCTGCGCTCTTGGGATGAATCACAAAAGATTGTAATAATCTAGAATAACAAGCCCTACTCTCCCTCCCCTTCTTCTGATGTTGTCTGTAGAGATGTTCAAGCGTCGCAGCTTAATATAAAGTTACTCTGAACAAGTCATATGTCAGATTTATTGTCATTTCCTGTAGTGTGTAACACTATGTGACGGAACAACCTCATCAACTTGATACTTTCGTTAAGACATCCAACAAATCCCTCGTACAGCACGAATAAGCTGCGAATGTTCAGTTCATCATTACAATTGAAATACCCGTATGTCGGTGTCTTTTAAACAAAGTTTAAACATTGTGGACTCAGGAAAACGATGGGAGAGCCACTATATACACAAAATCCAACCAAGCACATACAACAAATCCAGCAGTTCATTGTAACATTCATTGTCAAAAATGGGGAAAAAGATGTGCTTCATATGATCACAATAGATTGATTGTACATAAAATAATTCAGTCACCTTTAATTAAGACTAAATTGATATTGGCTTTCATAAAGCAAACTCCGAGCGGATAATGAACTGCGAAAACTTCCCCGTACACCGTCTGCCTAGCACATATATCCCTCCCCAAAAACACTCCACAGGTTGCACAATTGCATCACTCCAGACACTTTCTATCAAATTACACTTCAGCGGAAAACTTTTCCCAGGTAATGGCTGGAACTTGGTGAATCCCACCACCGGCAGCAGCAGCAGCAGCACAGTTAATTACAAGCACAGAATCGGGCAAGTTTTGCGCTCTGCTTCAGGTTTTACTGGGTCACTGCACGATTACAGCCCCGTACCGTAGCCACCTGTTGGTAGTCCCGATTACATTTCCACCCACGTGGCTACTGGGTCGAGCCACTGTGCGGCAGATTAGATCAACAAAGTTAGCCCAAAAGTTTGACCAAACTACCAAGCACATCACACGCCCGGCCCGGCTATCCCGGGAGCAAACAACACCGGCAGCAGGATTGGAATGAGTGAAAACGGGGAGCGAATTTCCCTTCGCTTTCCCCCGCGCTTCTGTCGACGTCAATAAACGATTAAATTACAACCCTCTCAAAGGCACGTCTCGTTACCTGTACCGCTTCAGTAGCTTCAGCAAATTGTGGCATTTTGCACCTTTCGCAATCGACCTGACCGGATCGAAATTACTCGTTTCACGCGTTGCCCTGAGATTGGCAACAGTGAACAGGGACGGCGGCACACCAGTCGGAAATCGGCAAACATCGTCATCATCATGATCATCATCATCATGTTGCTCTGAGTATTTTCAAGGGTATTATTTTCTCTTTAGCGAATAATAGACCGGACAGTGCCGAATAGTTTCCCACACTCAAAATTAGGAGTGAGAAAAAACAACGCAAATTCGATAAGGATACATAAGATATTCCTCACAGTTTTCGGCATTAATTCGACCTAAATCAGTTTGAAAAATATCTATAATTATAGGATTGTTTACAAGAAAATAGCACAACCGGCTAACAAAGATGCAAAACACATCCAAAGCTATGTCATTTGCAAAAATCAATGAGCTCTTTCCTTGCCTGTTCGAAACGCTAGACAGCAACAAAAAAAGAAACGACACAAAGATGTCCATCAGAGATTTGCTGGGCGGCAAGATTTCTACTTACACTCGTTTACCCCATCCTTGCCGCACTGCCAACCAAACCTTAATCATGCCCTCTATATATCAATACGATCGCGTAATTTGCAACCCAAAACCCAAGCCCACCCCCACCACCACCACCGCCCTCTGTCCCTCTTAACGATCGTGTACCGCAATCCGATCTAGCCGGCAACGATTCCAATGAGACAACGGATCGCAGGTTTCGCGAAAACGCAGATCCCCCGACACAACATCAAACAACCTTTACGAGAGCAACGGCCCACCGAAACAGCGACACGGGGCAGAAAAATGAACGATTTGCGAAATCGTTTCCATTTCGGCGCCTCTCCCCACCAAATTGAGGCCATCTGGTTTTTCGGCATTTCGGCGAGCAAGCGGGGAAGCGAAACTGCCGTTTGTCGTCGTCTGCCGGTGTGCCGGTGGGATCTCGTTCGTTCGTTCGCTTCCTACTGACATATTTGCGCGTCCCGTGTCCCGGGGCCGTTGCGGTCCTAAATCACCGTTTTTACTCCTCTCCCCTCCGGTGCCGCCAGTGGGGATAGACTCGTAGGTCTCGTTCCGCTACGCGATTGGAGCTACCGCACGGGGAGGTTGTTTTGCGTCCGCGAGCGCGCTTAGCAGATTTATTTACGCTCGCAGCCCACCTTGCGATTTATCCGCACAGGGTACAGGCAGGCTTTGCGACACAAATCATAAGACGGATCTGAAGCGTGGAAAGCGTTATTTACGTTAAGGCAAATGATTAGAGTTGAGGAGGAGTATATGGTAGAGGTAGAGCAGTGCAGCAAAGTGCAGGTTGAAAAAAGGAAAATTATTTTAATTTTTTTTAAGGATTTTTTTCATAAGGAGTCTTGGTGACTGCTGCTGGCAGAAGCATAAACCTAAATAAAAATAAAATTAATTTGAAAAAAATTATATCTAAGTTCCAGAAAGAATTCCAGGATTGGTAAGATCAGTTCTAGAAACGGTTAGGTTTTTCAATGAGTTCCATGACTGATAGCTGACTTGGCCCTGGATTTGCGTTGTCTATTAACAAAACCTTGGAGTTATTATAGTGTTTAAGACCATAAAAGTTGTTTCGGCAAAGACTGACAAAGGACCACAAGACCCTTACCCTTACCCACAATACCACAAAACCCTTATCAGTAGACAGTTCACTGTTTGGTAACTAAGCAAAGACATTGCGGCGATAAACGAAGAAAAAAGCTAAATCATTGTAATCCCATCATCGGAACGCTATACTGGAAAATATGACAATTCTGCCCCGCTACATAGTTACACAAACTGACCCATATATTTAACATCTAATCATCTTCCACTTCACATGTAAAGCGATTACACAATTCTGTAGATTATTAGGATGGAAAGGGTGGAATAGAATTTTCATGAGCATGTATTTTTCATCAGGCCCGCTTTACCGATCAATAATGCTATTCTGTGGCGAAACGGTTCATCCATACGGTTTGATACAAAAAAGACGAGGTAGATGGATCTTCAAGGTAAAAAAAAAATAAAAATAAAATTACAAAATCATGTACAAATTAATATACATAAATTACGAGAGGATTAATTAACAATAAATACTATCGAAACAACTAAATATTCAGATAATCCTTCTCCCACAAGTAAAATGTTTGGTTCACAGACCAGTTCCAACAACAACAACAAAAAAACATTCACCGGACACTTTTCGTACTACCACCGAATAAACGTATGCAGCCAACCCGCCCGGCTAGCAATGTCAACTAAAGACAATCAAAACATGAAATTCAATCAATCGTAGCCAACGGACGCGTGAACGCGACCTGCACCAGCAGCACCACGGAACCTACGGCAGGCGACTGGAAGAAGGTGAATCCTGACCTCATGCCATCCCGTGAAGGAGTGAAACTAGCGGCAGCCCCAGGCCCACCTATTCTACCCGGTAAGTGAATTCCGCTCTTGTTTTGCATTTCCAATCGGATTGGAGATGCGACCAGAAGAAGAAAAAAAACCGCCCGGCTGGCATGGCTGGATGGATAAATCCACACATCAGGATGAGGATTTCACCTTTGTCGCTGTGTTTTGTTACTATTTTTGTACCGCTTTTCCTCTCGCCGATTGTCAGCATACCAAGGGCAACGGTGATTCGATTGAACTTCAGCCAGTGCGTGATAGAACTTGTGTGGCTCGGGCAGGGGTCACTTATTGAAGAGGGGAGGAAAAGTGTGAAGAGGAACTGGTAGAACTATGTAATCAGATTTTGCATGGAATTTTATAATAAACAAACTAATAAATAAATAAATAAAACAGCATATTGTTTGCGGTTTGCGGAAGACATAGAGTTCCAATGATGTTGTCACTATTGGAACCAAAATCCCATCAGTGTCCTTGCAACAAGAAAAAACAAAATGAAAAGATTGAAACAAGAAAAATGCGTTAGAAATTGAAAATGTTCCGCCAAACTTCAAGACAGCTACTGAAAAATTAATTTACCAGCAAAAGCTACCAAGCCAAAGCAAAACAAAACAGAAACAACAGCCAAAAAAATAGTTCCAAAAAAAAACAAATGCATCAAAAAAACGCAGAGAGCTAACACACGTCACACAGCAAAACATTACCGGGCATGAGATGGCAGAGCAAAGAAACCATATCCACAAACTTTGCGAAACCGGGTAGGAGCAAGAAAACGGCTAAGAACCAAGAAACAAGTACCAAAAAATCCCAGAACCCCAGAAAACCACGCGCTCAACCTCAGTTTCTGGTTCGCCAGCTCTGACCGACACCAGTGCTCCAGTCACGACCCGTGGTGCCAGCAAGGGCCACGTCCCCCGGGGCAATGCTGAACGGACTGCTGCTGCTGCTGCTGCTGCCACCGGTGGAAGATGGAATGGAACGCAATGGCCGGGCAGTTGGCGCTCGTTCAAACGCAATGAATGTAGCCCGGGAGTCTCTTCCTGGGAGGATAAGATTTACATCGTACCAAGAAAACACTGTGGGATATTGAATAGAAAAGGTATTGCTTGGGTGGTCAAAATAGTTCACGTAGACGAGGATGCCTTTTTGAAGTTCTTTTTGGAGGATCAAGTCCATCAGGGACAAGTTTAAGCTAGTTATTATGAGCTGACCTTTCTGAGAGCCCTTCATAAATGAACTAATGAGGACAGTTGTTCAAAGTTATAGTCCAACATGTTTCTTTGACCAAAATCCAAACACCGACACCTACTATGCCTTTTACCACTCAGATAAACACTCCTGCTGCAAGTGATCCGCCATCGAGCGGCGGTGCGAGCAAGGTCTCACTTTAAGTCTTAATTCTTTTCTAACTCGATTTGGATCTTGCCCATCGTCATATAGCAAGAATGGGCTCCACAAACATACACACGAAATTTCCCAATACTTCTTGGGAACTCGCTGCAACTCTCGTCCACCATCGCGCACGTGTCCCCGAGAACAAAACAGTCGAGGGGGAGAAGCGTGATGGTCGGGAAAGCTGCTGCTGCTGCTGCTGCTGCTGCTGCAAAAAGCACCCATAAATCATGCTCCTTTTGGCCACGTCCGGAGCCACTCTCTTCTTCGGTTTCGGGCGCTCCGGTTTGTTTTGTAGGTTTTGCGCCTTTCGCCTCATGAACGTTTAATGGCTTTCTGCTTCGCTTGATGGTGGTGGTGATGGTGGCGCGCGTTCGAAGTTTTCTGTCTGTCGACCCACCTGGCCCCAAACCTTCACCGCCCCTCGCCTGCTTGAAAGGGGGGAGAAGCTTTCCAGCTGCTTGAATTTCTTGAGCCATCCCGGAGGCGCTGCTGCGCGCCCGAAAGGACACTGAGGTTGCTTTCGGTTCGGTTCGGTTCGGTTCATTAATTGTTACCATTTCACCCGGCAAAGGTTGAACGTTTTGCACAGCTTCTTTGATTGTTTTTTTGCGCTCTAGGGTAGGTTTTTGTGTGTTGCTGATGTACCATTGCGCTGTGTGACAGGTGATTCATTCAGTATGTCGATTGTCACGTTTGTCATTTGCACCTCGGCCGTTGGCGACAAACATGGACGTGAATAACAGTCCCATCAAAAAGTGGTTTATTATCAGGTTTGGGTTCAACATTTCCTAGGAACTATTGTTTGTGTCGGCTTTTTTTGTGTTTGGATGAAAAATATGGTAACGATTCTGCCGATGATCTGTGCAAAACTGACATCGAAGATCTACTCTTAATTTTTTAATAGTTTTTTCTTAATCATATGGAAAAGTACAATCAAATTTGTTTCACCTCATATAATTTTTTTTCGAATTTTTTAAATGTAAAACTGATAAAATATAATATAGTTATGCGTACTATAAATAATGTTTTGATTTTATTAAAACTTTAAGAATTAGGAAAAAGGGATGATATTGCTCTAAATTAACTATAAAGAAAAAAAAGTAAATTAAAACGAAAGCAAAAAATATATTGCTTTAAATTAAAATGAAATGAGAATAAAAGATATCAATGAAATGTGTTTAAATATCCCAACAATTCGGCAAAAACTTTTCAAATTTATATTATTTTTTAATATACATATTTTGCATCTTGCATGAAGGTTACATTAGTTTCAAATAGTTATTGGAATATATACATTTGAATGCATAACCTAAGTAGAACTTTAAGTGTTTTAGGTATGTTGTTTTGAGGTTACTTTAAGCAGTTATTTTAAGCCAATAATATAAACACTTTTCCGAACCACTGTCGAACGCTTTGAGCCTATTATACAAAAAGCAACCCAACAGTACCGTTTTGATCTAATTCCGCATTAGTAGCTGCTATTTGAATATGTATTTCTCCCCATGCCGGCACATCCCCAGAAAGGTCCCTCCTAGAGGGACATACACACAAACAAAAAAAAACGCCTAAGATACCATCACCTAGCAATTTCATTTTTTGCCAAACCGATGCGATCACCGAAAAAATCGCAAACGACCGAACCGATCGAGAAACTAATTTGGCCTTGAATGGCAATGCTTTTTAAATCTACTCCCATCCCCACTCGGGGAGGGGGTTGAAACGTTGTGGGTGCTTCTAGCGCTTTTAGCTTAGGTTAGGTCTATGCGATGCAGGGGAAGGAGAGCAAAACTCGCTAGCTGGCGATAGGCAACAGCGGCAGCAGTAGCAGCACCAGCCCGAAACCGAAATGATTATTCGGATACCGTTTTGCACTGGTGTTGGTGGTGGTGCTGCTGCTGAAACGATGCGAGTTGATGGTGCGGGACGGTTTCTTAATTTGCAAAGAACGACCGCTGTGGAGGCCATGCGTAAAGGCCAACCAAAAGCAAAAGAGGAGGAAGAAGAAGAAAAAAAAAACATTAGCGAAACATCCGCGATCTACCCCTCACGTTTCCGTTCACAGCCGTCTCGTGTCTGTGTGTGAGTTAGCGATCACGTTGAAAATTGCAAACGGAGATTGGGATTGATGGGCAAAGTTGTGCGCGAAATTCGGCTGCGTTGGCCGTGGCTAGGCCTCCGAATGGTTTATTTGGTCAGATGTTTCCGATCATGAGCGAGCGAGCCGGATTTCGCGGTTTGACCTTAAGCAATCGCGGATGGATGGAGAGGGCGTAAATGGTGGAAGGGGAATAGAAAAACGCGACCCGATCGTGATTCGATCATCTGTAACGACGATTTGCACCCTCCATTTTAACTATTTCTGTTCATTCTTGATATTTACATTCACATTTTTTTCGAGTTGATTCTATATGATGATACAAAAGTACCTCCGCTTCATAAGCAATTTATGTTCGGGATTAGCGAGTATGGGATACTATTTAAAAACTAGACTGAAAATTCATAGAACATTCGTCAGTTTACCCATCTTGCTGTCTTACACTCAATTAAGGCGATGCCGCTAAATTTTAAGTCTGAGGAATGCATTGTTGGGGTAGTGGGCATCCATTTTTAACTCTAATGCACTTATTTCTATGTGAATACAATCAGTTTTTATTCTCATGATCAATTTACAAGGTATTTGAGCAGACTTATGATAACAGCAATTTTATATCTCAATAACGTTATAAAAATCGTATAATCTGATTGTTTTTAGTGAGAATAACTACTTTAGTGCGAATTAACTACGTAACTAAGATTACTGGAACACAACGTTCCCATCCCAAGTTCCAAAGTTCCTAATATCTTAGGATGAATTTTAGGATTATGATTCTCAAACGAATACAGTCACATGCTGGTTATAAATGTTTGATGCAAGTTGTAGCTGTAAAAAGCACATTATATTCTTGAAATTGAGATATTTGAACTCCGAGCTTAAGGATTTTCGTTTGACAAAGCTCACTTTGGGGTTCATTTTCGCGATCCGAATGCAGTCGAAATCAGAATACAAAACGCTTGATTATCGATACAGTCTCGTGAAATGACAAGCTTATTTCGAATAAAGAAGAAGAAGAAGACGGTTAACAATATAAAATACAGTACATCACACGAATCTACCCTAAATTACATTAAACAGCCCTGCTTAACGCTACTATTTGCCAAAAAGAAGTAAACTGGGTCACTGTTCGCTGGGAGATAGAAAATGAGAAACCTTCCGGTAGCGTATAATAGCAGCAAATCACACTTATCATTCCGACGTGCGTTCTCCCGGGCTCCAGCCGAAAATCCCGGAAAAATGACCCAATAAAAACACACACATAAACACCTTGCAACCTTGCCCGACCGATGGTGTTGCGTATACGTATACGCATCCCTCCCCGTACGCCTCGCTGTGGTGACGACGCTTTAGACCCCCAAAATGCGGTCAAACGCGCTTCCAAACGCACTTTCGGTGTGCGAAAACGTGCCATTGCGTGGACGAGCGATCAAAGCGACCAAAGGGGTTTGGTCGTTCTCGGTGGCAAGTGGTCCGAGGTGCGCCATTCACTTCCACTACCTTCTGCTAACGCTTGTCTAATGCCGCCAGTGTTAGACACACACTCAGTTAGGTGCGACGCACGCAGTTCAATGGCCGTCCTTGAACGAATCTACGCGTCGGTGGTATGTGCTAGATGTTTGTGTAGATTTTTTATTATTATTTTTTCTATCTCGTCCAACCAGAATCGGTAGGGAGCGTTAGTAGCTCCAATGCTGTAGTGGTGAAGCGTGTTTGGCCGTGCGTCGTAATTTGTGTGCGCGGTTCGTCGCTTCACCACCACCATCAACGTGCGCATCGTACACAAATTGGCTGCCAAAATTAAAAATCGCGCTCTCGCACACACATTCTTACGCACCACAAAACATCTGTGAAACCTTGAAAATTTGCACTGACGGTGGGAGAAGAAAAAACACGCACAGAAAAGCAGTGGAATGGGGCAACGCTAGAGTCGACGGTTCCGTTCCACTTCTCTTCGGGCTGAGATTTTGCGCGATCATCATCATGCGTGAGAAATGCGTAAGACGAAGAATGGCAAAACTGGCACGCAACTTCTGCGTGTGCCGCCCTGGCGGTTTCTTTTTTTAGGTCATCGGAAACGGTTCCCTTTTTCGGCATTGAGCGACTCCTGTTTGCCGATTTCCCTTTTTTCAAACCGGGACCTGAGGTTGGTTGGTTCATTTTACGCGTTCATTTCGAACGGAAGGGTAACTCGCACTCGATCGTGCGATCGAAATTCAAATTCTCAATCGCAGGTATGCGCTCTCACGAGAGAATGAGAGCGGGAATGAACGAAAAAAAAAGAAGAAGAGTGCGTGAGGGGACAGCTGGTACCCGCATCATCAACTCGTGATCGTGATCGTACGGGAGGTACAAGGGACGGCTGGGTGCGAAATGGTTTGGGGAGAGGTAGCCAAAAATTTAGATCATTGCCAACTAACTAAACACACCGCCCCGGCGAGAACAACCTCCGCAACATACGTGAGGGCGAAGGGAGAGAGAGAGAGTGAGAGAGACGAAACAAAAAACATAACATAGCGCAGAAAGGGTCGTTGACCGGGCGAATGTGGGATTGACGTTCGCTTCGTGTTACACACGCATAGCAACGAGCGCGTGTGCGTGTTTTGGAACGGTCCAAGCATGCGGGAAACGCGTTGGCGAATATTCTTATCGAACCACCAACACCACCACCACTGTGGGTACGCTTAGAGGGCAGCAAGGTAACGAATGTAGTTTAGTTTGCTTTTGTTTTAGGAAAAAAAATGTGATAGAAACTGTTTAAATGCTGGTTCTAAATCTTGAAGTCTAGGAAATATTTTCTCTGCAATAATTTGGGGTTCTCGCTTCATTAGGCATGATTTCATTATATTATCCATGGAATTTACATTGAAATGGTACGAAAAATTGGTACATGAAACGGACGAATAGCAATTTCAATTAACTTTCCACCTATTATGAATACTAAGAATATGTTAAAATTAATTTATTTGTTTTTTGTTCAGCTTGGACTCTGCACTGTATGTTAAAGAAATCATTAAAGGAAAGAAAATTTGTTTAAAAATTTGGATATAACAAAATTACCCGTTTTTTTACAAGGAGTTTGACATTTGGCTACTAAAATCATGGTATCCATCTTATAAAACCACACGCCAAACCAGATTATCCACCTAGATTATCTCAGCCTTAAACATATGTAAGCACATACAGATTCGTCGTAAGTTCTATCAGGTTAGCTCATAAACGAATAATTGATTTGTAGCTTGATTGTATCTTTCAATTTGACATTTTGTCAAGAAATGTTAAAAACTGTATAATTCGATAATTCTATTATTATTCTTATCTAATATGAAAATTTCTATAACTACACTATTTCAAGCAGCAATCAATTTTAAAAAATCAAATGCATTTTTGTTTGTACACAAATTTTGAAAACCAGTATGACAGAACGTAACTGTCAAATAGATACAACTCGGATGATGAATATTGTACCACTGACAGACTGAACTGTCATATTTTTTACCTAAATTATAGAAGTGACCTATTTTGATTAATGTAATCATCATTAATAATTTTAAAGGTAATTGTTATTGCTGTTTAACATATTCAGTTTATATAAATAATTTAAGAAAAGTTAATCAAAAAGCTCTCAAAACAAATGCTATAAAGAAAATAGTTCAACACACAGAATTGAACATGAATCTGAAAAATATAATCGTTTTTGTTATATACGTTGTCTGTTGTAATAGGCTTTTAAGGTACAACAGACAAACAAATGACTGTATCATAAAACATTCGAATAATGTATTCCATTATAAATTTTCCATTTACATGACAAATTAAAAACATGATGGTCAAAAACGGACCTATCAACACATGTGATTAAACACCTATGATAAATATTATTATCATAATGAATATATTGTGAAGCGCGTTGATGTGAAAACGTGAATACATTCATCGATCAACTTAATCTTGATTTTTACCCATTGTGCAAATTTGGAGACATTTGTGTGCTCTAATTTTCTACAAAATCCCCTTGCCACATTTTTTTGCTACCTACCATGCCCCATCCACCTCCTGTACAAAGTATCTTATCTTTCGCACCTTTTCGAACTCCCACACACACACACACACACATACACACACTTGGATACTTCCGACGTCATCTTTGCTAACCCCGTTGATGTTTCTATTTCAATTACGCACATAGTCGTGTGCCTTTTTTCCAATACCACCTCAACACACCTCGCCTATGCTCTCGCATTTTGCCCGCCAAGCCTGTCATTCATATTTCTAACCTTTCTCCTCTGCCGAGGGAACCACATTTTTATTTTCTGGTACCACCTTGCCGCATGCCATTCGGGCAGCTGGCCCGTGGCCACCACATTGCCACCACCGGCGAGGGAGAGTGAAAACGAGTGAAATTAAAAATGGCAACATTTTTTATTGACGCTAATCAGCGGTGGCACGATGTCGGAGGCCCACCACTACACGCACACGGAACGGGCGTGTACGGCACACAGACCCGGACATTCTTATCGCAAAACCAGTTGCCCGGAAAGCTCCGCACTGAAACTGTACCGGTGTGGAGGAAAAGCACTCGCAGCAACAACACCGAACGACACATGCCGAAAACAGACACACACACACACAAAAAACAGAAACAAAATGCAATTAGATTCGAACGTTATTTGTACTACGAAGCAAAAACACGTGTTGCTGTGCGTGAGTTCCTAGTATAAAGCGCATATACACCCAAAAAAAAAAAACACCTTGCTCTACATTGAAACGATTGCTGCTAAAACCACTAATTGAGAAGCTATCGCTTTGTATCGTTTTGCTGCCGAACGAACGCTTTCTAGTGCTACAGTGCGGCTCGCACGCACTATTACACCTATTGGACTGACGCGTGTCGTTTCGAACAGTTTTAAAACAACATTCGCCCGAAGGTAATGTTACGAGGTTCGAGTTCGGGTGAAATGATTTGCTACCTCATTTATGCGAAGAAAGCATAAATTAGGTGCAATAAGTAAGAGAAGCGCCTTGAGGTGAAATTTATCATCCGTGTAATTGGAAGCACGTGCAGCGAAGCAAAGGGAATGATAAAGTGTAACAAGAAAAAGGCAAACAACAATAATAATTCATTCCAAGCATCATCAGGTCAGCTAAAACTGTCAGAATTTATTGAATGGCTTCTTACTATCCTTCAATGTGGCAAAGGAATAATGAAATGATAATAGTTTAATTAACAAAAAAAAAACGTTAAAAACACTTTCCAAATTAATTGCAAAATAGTAATTCATATGTAACTCGAATTTGCTATTGAAAGGGTACATTTTACAAGTGACTTAGTAACCTATTGACCTTCGTAGAACAATAGTTAGGTGAATTTTATTTTTTATTGTACAATGTAGATAACTAGCCGTTGAGTTGGTACTATAGAATTCATTTTCTCACTTCCAATCGAATTGAGTCGAAATCATAATAGAATAGGCATATATATATAAGGTTTCTGGCGCATTGAGAGTGAATTTTGATTTAATTGAAAGTTGAAAAGATTGAAAATATGGTCGAAGTCGTGAAAACGTATATTTCTATAAAAAAATAAAGTAAAATACAATAAAATAAAAGAAACATAAAAAAACATAAACTAACATTCAAAATAAAATAACAAAACATAAATAAAATAAAAAAAAAGTTAGTAAAAAAAATAAATAAAATAACATAACATAAAATTATAAAACAAAATAATAAAATAAAATAAAATTGTATAAAAATAAAAAATTATATACATTAAAACAAACAATAAATTTAATCAATCCTGAAAATTCCATTTACTATAAATGAGCTAAGAATAAATGAGCTACAAATAAATGAGCTAAAAGTTTCTATGTGGCAATATTAAACCATAAAAAATCAACAGTAAACGATGTCGTCCGAACCAAGCATATGGATTGAGCAACGTTCCACTAGGTGTGAGTTATTATCACTTCAGCCGAACCCCAAGATGACACCACCGTCAACTATATCTCAATCCTACAAATCTCAATCGACAGTAAACGAGCGACATAAAAGTGCATAATACTTTAATCCACTTCATCGCCCTGTAAATCCGGCTAAACTCCAACATCCACATCCACATCGTGCACCGAGAGTGCATGGGTTTTTCCCTCCTATTGGTCCTTTTTATCCTCTCCCCCCTATTTTTTTTTGTTGCTCTTGGTTGCTCTTCTAAGCGATACCACCACCCGAAGAGCATCAAACGAAACGGCACTCGCCTGCCAGCTAGATGCAAAACAGGTCAACAGGCAAAGCAAAAAAGGCAACAGAAAAGAGAGCCCCCAACCCCAACCACAACCTCTCCCTTATCCACCTGGTTCGGCGCGTCGATGATGAATGTGTACTGGAATGCAGTTTGCACACATTTTCCCAATTATGGTCACCGGGACCGGGTGCACCGCCGTGTTGCTGCAGTGGCTGGACACTTTGAGAGCTGCTAGAGTTCTCCACACACACACACACAACACAGCAATAAGCCTCCTTGCATTGTTGCTCGCATGGGCGAGGGAATGAGGGACGGCTCTGCTGCATTTTTGCCGAACTGCATCCAATGCAAAATTGTCATTTTTCATCGTCTCCCGTACGGACTGCTGTCTCATTCCCTACCCTTTGCCGTACTATCTCTCTCTTTCTCTCTTCCTCTCTCTTTCTCTAAACCTGTTCTTTTATTTAGCATTGGCAAATCTTCTTCATTGCAGTGGCCCGCTGCAGTTGGGGGCCTTGCAGCAACGATGACGCCGTACCGAAATCACCTCTGGGACGCCGTCGTCGGCTTTTACCACAGAGTCGGGGACAGGGCAAGAAGAATAAATGCCCTACCAGCGGGCGAGCTTTCGGGATGTGATGGTCGCATTTACAGCATCAATAAATATGCATGAACCACCGCGCTACGCCGCGCGATGACAGCAGGGACAGCGCTGACAGGCAGTGTTGGGGACAGGTTGGCTGGATTGGCTACGCGGTACGATGACTAAACACGGTGGCCACACGTTCAACGCCCGGGTCCGATGAATCATCACCACCATCATCATCACCGGCGAGCTAGAAGCCTTCGTCGTCCTTCTATTACCAGGATCGCTTTGCACGAGGAATGGCGAGCTGTCAGTTACTTTTACACCCATTCTCATTAGAGATGCTTTCATGCCGGTCTAGCCGACAAAACGATCTCTGCCGCACACGGGGAATTTTATTTTTTTTGCACGTAGGGCTTCATAATAGCGGCCAGCACGCGGATCCTTTCCGACTTGCCTCGAGGGATTGAAGTCCAGCTAGAGCTGCAGCAGTCGAGTAAGTAAATCATTCCGTTTTAGCTCAGGTGAAAAGGCCGGTGGTTGCACGAATCATCGTCCAAACGTTACGCAGAGACTAATGCAAAGGAAAGTACTAACACAGTCCTGGGGGATTGTAAAGTCACTTCCCGCCACCACGAAAGGTCTGCTAAAAGGGACGGCTTTTATTACCGGCCAATTACTGACCGGCTGGGAAGGGTTTTAAATATTTGTATAATGCTATCAAATTAAGGAAAGAAAAGCATTTTCATTCTTCGGGTTGATTGGTTTGGTGTTTGAGTAGAGAAATGGACATAATGGGTCAAATACGCGGGTTTCGTGGAACGATCCCGTGGTACGATCGTGAGCTTCCAAGACTTACATATGCCCGTCATGGGATCAAATCTCATATGGACCATTCCCTCCCGTACCAAGGGGAGTGACTAATCTGATTATTCGACTGCTAAATTACCACTAAATGTAGTCTCGAAACCCTATGAAATTGCGCGTAGACATGACCTCATTAAGGCGTCATCCATCAATTACGTAACGCAAAAAAATGCCATTTGCTTCGAATCGCGCGTTACCTGCGAATCGCATGCTAATATCATCAAATGCGTGCCTTTTTACAATCAAATGCGTGCCAGTGCAGTTGTCACAGTACCGGAATGCAACGTGTTACTGCGACGATCCTTTGGTAAGTTTTTCCGTCCGTCCGTCCGTGGTAGCCAAATTCCGCCTTGAATTCAATCTTCAAATGAATCGGCCCATTGACAATGACGTTCGGCATTCGGCATGGTACATAAAAATAGCGAAATCCTTTTTTTTAGGCCGGCATAACCGCAGAGGTTGGTTATGTTACCAAGAGTAATCCTCGTTTATCACTCATTTGTTATTCGAAAAAAATATTGAAATGATTTATTACGCGTTACGTAGCAAAAGATAAACTCCCCCTCTCCCACATGTAACACATTGTAACGATTGACTACACTCCCCCCCCCCCTATCAGCGTTACATAATTGATGGATGACGCCTAGGTCGTTACGCAAACCAGAAGTAAAAGAATAGGTACCAGTTTCAAACTACTTGTTAAGTATATATTTTGTTATAATCACAAAAATAGCCAATTTTCATTTGTTTCAAACAATTGTTAAAGAGTGTGTCAAGCACCAACCATAAAACAATATTAAAAGCGCTTATTGTAACACACGTTATTATCCTGTTCGCTTTGGCCACAACCACATCAACTGTAAACGTTCCACGTAAATGAGCGTAGAAAACAGCAACCACCACAACGAGCTACTAGCGGCGCAAGATGGAAATTAAGATAAAATAAAGATAACAATAGACCCTCCGTACGCCACGATTCCATCCCACAGATTTATCATGCTCGCGGCCAAAAAACCAGTGGCAGCGTAAAGTATAAAATAAAACACCACTAAAACAGTGATGATAAGTGCTGCGATGACTGTTGGGAAACAGTTGCCCGTTGTTGCTTTGCCTTAGCGACCGCCGCATCCGCGAATGGGTTGTGTGTGTGTATTTGGTGAAATGTGCCTCACACATACACGTCGTAAAAATGGCTAGCCCTGCAAGAAAGCGGAGGGGGTGGGTGAGGTAATTTTACAACGCAGAAGGGTTGTGGGAAAAGCAATAAAAAGTGAAAATGATGTGCGAAGCAGCGATCGGCTTTTTGATGGATGTTGACGAAGCAGGAATCAAGTGTACGCGACGCGTTGGGTGAATACGAAAATGTGGATGGTCTTAATCTTAATAGGATTGTTCAGATTTCAAGTAGGGACTTTCAAACGTATGTTGTAATTTATACTTGTTTACTTGTTTGATTGAGGGGCAATAAAAAAATAGTTAAATAGTCTTTTTCTAAATTCGTTTTAGGCTTTAGGCTGTAAATGATATATGTAGTATTTGCAAAAAATCGCATTCCCAGCTATGTTACCAGTTATTTCTACAATATTTAATACTGTAAAAAATAATTTAAATTATGTTTAAATTAGTCAGCAGCAATAACAAATCTCACATGCATATAAAATCCTCAATTTTGGTAAAAAGGAATTTTACTTAATTCACACATATTTAAAGTATCAAATATCGAAGAAATAAAATAAGAAAAACTATACTCATTTAACAAACAAAGACACAAAGGATAAAAAAATGTAACATTCATAAACAAATGAATGAGAAAATGAATAATAGAAAAACAACAGTTGAACATACATATGTTAACAAACATGAAAAAACAATTAAAATAAAGAAAATAATATGTTTTTAACTACCGGTAACTACTTGAACGGCAACCAAGTTATTAAACATTATAAAAATGCTGAGAAATTATATAAATGAAAAAAAAGTAGTATTTTAATAACATAACTATTGGTATCCGATACTTTTGATTAAAAATCAACTAAACGTTATAAACATAAACGTGTTATTTGACAAGTTTAAAAAGTCGATGAATAAAATGAATAAAAACAAAATTAAAGTATCTTCCCAATAACATAGCTTTTCATACTACCTAATCATATGAAAGACCTACCATCCTTTACTTAAAATTTACAAACAATAGAGTGAAAGTTTACATAAGAAAATTAATTCTGTCAAAAGCTCAAAACACACGCAACCGCAACAAAAAAAAATACATCCTATTCAGCACACACATACACAATAACGTTTCTTTTCTTCCAGCATGTAACAAAGCGTTACGCACTTTGCACGCAAAACCACGCAAACGTTCTACGTTCTGCCCCGGTACCTATTCTCTCAGATGCAGCCAGCTCCACAAAACCCGCAAACTTACAAAAGTGAAATCAATCGCTCCCCGGATACCGTTGCGGACGCCATAAAGCATTTTCCGGCACGCGAACGAGAGAACTGCCTCCCCCCCCCGCCCTCCCCCTTCAAGCAATTCTGTACGCAAAAGCGGTAGAGTGCACGCGCCCAGGTTGGTGAATTTTTCATGTGACGCCAAATGTGACTCCCAAACCGGAAGAAGTTAAGATGGTGGTGGAGCATTGGAAGAAGCAAAGGAAAAAAAAAATCCGTAAAACAGTCTGCAGAAAAGCAAAGGAAGAAAAAAACATTAACAGAAAAGCAGCGCAGTCACGTCCCATCTTTAAAGGGTTACGCATAACGAGCATGTATAAGCCTCCTGTGCTGATGGAGTTGGAAGGAGAGCACAGCAGCTTTACTTACACTTCGCCAAACATTAGCTGCCGCGGCACAAGGATGCGGTCGATTGTTGCGATCATGCAAATCACGATAAAGCGTGTAGTAGTTAAAAGTTGTACAGAGAGCGAGAGAGAAAGAGAGGTATCAAATTTTACTACTCATTCGTGCAAAGAGGTGGAAAGTTCGGAAATTTCCATTGAAAAGAAAGCCTCCTTATTTCTGCTCGAGCATCCAGGTTCGATTGAATCCTTTAAGCAGCAGTATTATCGTCAACATTCCTTTTTTCCAATAGACTGGTTGTGTTTATAGGTAAACTGGGTTGGATTTTCACACAGCAAAACAAAAAACGATTAAACTATCACAGATATAGAACAGTAAAAAAGTAAAAGGGAAAGGTAAAAGCGACGAAACGACATCCTGATGATGATCCTTTGCCGTACACGCACACACCTACAGACACACCGCTCCGTGACGCAATCGAGTAATGAACACTCGAAACGCACCACCCGAGCTTAGCAGTAGTAGTAGGCTTTGGGGTGGGGCCAGTGTCTTCCACTTCACGAAACTCTTCCCCTCCGTCCCAGCCATCGACAACTTTCACGCCGTCCCGGGCGCAGCTAATTCGGCAAACTATTTTCGAACGATGCGGTAAAACGATTTTATTATACGATTATGATTCTCCGTCTGCATTCGGTGGCTACCGGGCCAGGTTTCCCCCTTGCTCATGCACGGTAGTAGGCCCAATAATGTTCCCACTTGCTCGTTTGCTCCACCATCACCGCCTTGCTTGGCAACAGCCCCTTTGCCTGAACACAGCCGACAGCCGGTGGCATCAATTCTGCTCTCAATAAATTCCCAATCAGCCATGGGGCGGAGGGGGTTAGGGTTAAGCTTACGCTGCTGCAAAGTCACACGATTATCAAACCTCCCCTCTCCGTTTTTTCATCCAACTCCAGTGTCTTGGAAAATTTCGCCATCGACGCAACGTAACTTTTGCAGCAACTTCAACCCCTCTCTTTCTACTGTGTGTCTGTTTGAGTGTCTCTGTGTGTGTGTGTGTGTGTGCTTGGGTGGACATAAATTCATAAACGATTTTCCACCCCGCAAACTCGTGGTTGGATTGGTATTGGCGTTCCCTCTTGCTCTGTTTTTTTGCGGGCTTCTATCTCAAGCATCGAACGACTTTTCTCGAGCGTTGAGGTTTGGGGTGAAAATTGCAACCTTCTTACCAAACCGGTCTTCTTCTTCTTCTTCTTATTCTTCCGTTGGTATAGTTTTCCATTAGGATCGGCCTGCAGTTTGTCTGCAGCGGTCAGCACCAGCGTTGGAGTGTAAGAAAAATGGCTAATCAAACGGTCCACCCGAGTCGGGCTACACTTGTCTTGTTGATCCTTTCAGCAACAGACACGGGAATAGACGGGAGGCGAAGATATTTATCACTTACGGTTGCATCTTTCGACCGAGATATGACGATCGATCGATAGTGATACACGACGGTTCGCCAACGACGGTAGAATGTCTTGGAAAGGGGTGGGGTTTTTCCGTTTTAAGCACAAAAATGCGTAATACATAATTCACCGTAATTTGTCTGCGGTTTGAAAAATGTCCTGGTGGGCAGGTGTTATTAATTAGTTCCTCGCAGTACAGTACGTAGGTCGATCGGTAAATCAAACCCTGTTTGCATTAGATTTATGCTGTTTCTTGTAGGCTTCTTGGTGAAAATGATTGCTTTTATTTTAAGCACCTTGAGCACCTGCATGCAAATGATCGAATTTTCTAGTAAGATAGTATTTCTTTCTTTTGGCACAACAACCATTGACAGTCGAGGCCTGTCTGCACACTAATGGGCTTGGCTTTCAGTGACTTATTTATTACCAAAGCAGGATAATCAGTCCTAGGTATGGGGACACGGTTCACTCGGGGCTTGAACCCATTACGGGCATATTGTTAAGGCTGTCGAGTTGAAGACTGTACCACCAGACCAGCCCTAGTGGTACACACAGTATGCTTGGAAAATTCCACAATTCGGTTGCAACACTCCATTATGTGATTGCAAACCTCCACAGAATGTTTACAAAACTCCACAGAATACTTGCACTATTCCACTACCCGTTTTGAAACATTCTCTTAACCGATTGAACTATTCCATTACAAGGTTATCGATGATATTATTGACATGTTCAGCGAGTTGTTCGGACGGACATTTAATTGACTCTTTCAGCGATATATTGAATTGTTCGGTTGTATATGTTGACATGTTCGGCGAAATTATTGAACTAAAGAAAAGTAAATTGCTTCTTAAGAACAACTTTTATCTGTAAAAATCGTCGTATCTAACGTCGAATCGTTGTTACTGGAGGGTCACTGGGACCCCTACCTTTGATAACTTGATCTACTATTATATATCTTGGACTGATCATTCATGTGGCCCCCCGGCGGCACTGCGTTTTATCGTATATATTAACATAAACATGTTAAAAGCTAAGATTAAGAATACGACACAAAGAACAACGAGTTATTTTATATCACTATTTTTTCCTAACCTAAAATCTCTATCAAATTATTAAAAATCAAAAATCATTTAAGCACAGACACAAACAACCATCCCTTAATACAACAACGTACACGCGCTTGTTTACAATATTCTTCAAAATATGCAAAATATACAATTACTTTTCCACTGTCATTTTAGCTGAATTATCTAGTCGGCAAGCAGTCCTGAAATGGCAACATTCCCGGACGTTCTGAACATGCAACCTTAAATTTGATAACTAGCTGCTAATGATGGTAGTATTAAAATGACCTCCAGCAAGTAAGCTTTCCTTTTTTTTTTTGGTTCCATTGCCAACCGTTGTTTGTTTCTCGATTATTACTTTTTTATCTTGATGTGGCATAGAACCACGTTTGACCGCTTTGCCGCGTGACTTTAACCGCTGTAATGATGGCCATCGTGTTGGAATGATATTAGTCGTCCTGATTGTAGCTGAACCGCAGCTCTGCAGGGAATACATCAGCAGCGCAGCAAATGGATGGGACAAACGAACGAAGGTTTTGTTTTGAGTAGCATACTTGTGCTGAAGTGTTTAGCAAGTATTGGAGGAGCATAAGTGGAATACGATTTAAATGATAAGCTGTAACGTAATAGCAAATTCATAAACGAGAACATCTCTTCTATTATGCCTGTTACGTTCAAAAGAAACGAAAAAAGAATAAAGCATAAAGTTACGCTCGTTCATCGTATCGCAACGGTACTACATCCTACATTACGATAATAACCCTCCCGTGGTGGTTATTTAGTGGTGCCCCAAGTTACACTCTTGTTCCAAATTGTTCGCAGAACTATTCCTGCTGCCATTTGGTGCTCCTTCACCCCGAAACGCTACACAGGGATGGATCCACACGAAAAAAAACTTTCATCGTGTGCGGCTTTTTTTGCGTGATTCATAAATTGTGAATTATTGCTTTGCGCTATCGGGGATGTTTTCTTGCTCTCTTCCACTCTTTCTATCCCCACCAAATGTGGTAGTAAATGAGACAAAACCGCATCCACAATGAGACCGACCGATGGGTTAGTGAAGAAAACGTTCATTGAATCGTGACGATTACAGCACATTCTATGGTGCAGCGTAGGGGACGAAAGAAGACAGAGAGAGATAGAAAACAACACCGAGGACTTGTACTTACCACACTAATAGACCAGACAGTGGCCCAAAAGCAAAGTTTGAGCAAATAGCTGGGCGAGAAACTCCCTTTCCCCCCTCCCCGTAAGCCATTGGACGTGGCTAAAGTAAAACAATTCACGTTCGGTCAAACTTTGGTGGCAACTGACCAACGACCTCATCCACAAATGAGCCTCCATTTGCTCTTCGGCTGCTGCTGCTACATCGTTTGTCTTTGCTTTGCCGATTGTTTTCACCACCTATATGTGGTGATTTTTTCTTTTAGCGAGGTGATATCTATGTTTGGCCTAGGGACTGGGGAAACAATTTGTCACTTTAAAGCAAAAGGCGAGCAATAAAAGGCACGGTGGCACCGAGCTGTACAGGGATTCCTTTTAGGTCCCAAGAGCTCTCCTGGACGGATGTCTTGAGCAATACTGCAAGTTTCTATCAAAATCACCTTCCAATGCATCTATATGGCTTACAGGGGTTTTGTGCACTGTTTCTAGACGACGCAAAACTTTTCCAAGACATTTTTGGCGATGTTTTTCCTGTTGTCAATTCATCGAGGTACATTTTTTTGTACAAAAGGAAGGTTAAATGTACTAAAAACAGCTCGAAGGTTTTAGAACAAAATAAATGAAACGATAGAGCAACCCTGTACAAATTGCTTCCCGTTTTTGTAGAACCCCTTTTTATCCAAAACCTGTACCACACCTTCGCGGTTGAATGAGACAGAAGGTTAGGCAGGCGAGAAGGTACCTTGCTGCACTGTGGAGCTCCTATGGCAACCCTGTCGAGACCGGCGTCACACCGCAACCGGTATAGCTCATCTGATTTACATTACCCATTGCTTATGACGACACATCATCGAACCGCAATTTGTGTCGCAATCTGGTCCCAGCTGGAAGTAAACAGACGGTACCTACAAAACACGAGGGGTAGGTAGGGGAGGGTCCGTGCAAAACGTGTGAACCGTAACCGCGGTTTGGCGCAACGTTGCAGCCTGTAGATTTGCCGCAAAGATCTGTGTCTTGCCATGCAGTAATTTTCCTCTCTCCAAGGACTCATGTTTAGGATGAAGACTTCGACATGATGCGCCACCGATAGTACCCCAACCCATCTCCCCTCTCTCGTGCTCGGGCAAGCGTATCGGTGGAGTCTGTACAAACTCGTGGTCAGCACAACTGCTCGCTCCGTCTCTATCGCTATCTCTTCCTTGCTCTCTGTCTCTATAGGGCCCAATCGTTGCCCGCAACCAGTTCAAAGTCCGCCGGAACGCCTGGGAGATGTGTCTCCAAATGACCTCCGATGTGAGAGGAGTGAGGACTGCAGTAAGGGACATCCTTTCCGAAGGGGGTCGACGACAGGCAGGACACAGGAGCATCCCTGGGCGTGGTCCACCGTAGCTTGGCGAAATGTGTAGCAACACATAACATCAACAGTTACACGGCGCGTCCGAGGGGGTAAAGTACGACCGTGTTGACTTTACCAGGCAAAATGGGAAGGCTCCCGTCCCCGGGGCGCTTCCTGCGGGCGCGCTTCTTGTTTGGCTGATAAAATATTTATCCACTTGGGCATTTTATTATTCTGCACATATGTGTCAAAGCTCCGTCCCCCCCTCCCTGATCCACACTACGATAGCTGTCCTGATACGGAATCTGTTGAATCTCGGCGTTCTCACCCTATCCCGGCGGAGGGGAGCAAGAAAAAAAAAAACGGTGCGGAATGGGTCGGAGATGTCAGAACCTCCACCGGAGCCTTGGTTAAACAGACTGCGGCATATTACTGCCGCGCGATGCAGTATCTTTACCGTGGCACGGAACAGTTACCCGGTGCCGTGAGTATGTGTATTTCGCTATGCGCCTGCCGTCCCTCCATCCCTTTCCATGGGTATGTGTGAGTGTCGACCACCCATTTGGCCCTCTCCCTGGAGGGACATGCAGGGAAGGAAAGTACCAGGATTTATGAAGATGTCGTCGCCGAAACCACGCCACCGCGGATACACGCGGGGTGGCTCTTCAGTTCTTTTAAAACTTCCGCACAAACTCGGTGACCCCTTACTACCCTAACACGTGCGCCCCCCACACACACATACCGGTAAATGGAAACAAATGGCCCAAAGTGCACTCGCGTGACGACGGATGCATTCCGATGCATCTACTTTCCGGAATTACTTTCCATCCGGGACAGCGAGGGAACCGAGCGCCAAGGCCTCGGCGATGCATTCCGAACTCACGGTACAACACTGCGGCGCGCTGCCGCTGCTGATTTATGGTTCCATGTAGCCCTCATCGCATAAACATACCAGAAGGGTGAGGAAGGAGAGTCATGTTTATTTCCTAGCAGCTTGTGCCGGTGGTGGTGAAGTTTTCTGCCTTTTTTTTTGTTTCCCGTTCTCAAGTTCCCTCTGCGAATGATTGCACTCGCGCTGGCAAACAGCCGTATCGCTTTCGATCGTTTTGCAAATGTCCTTTTGCACTTGCAGTGCAAAAGGATAACGATTTGGGTGCTATGCGTCTTGAATTTTTGCTGCCCCCAAATTGATATTATACGATTTATGTGCTTTGTGTGGTTTGCGAAGCAAAGTGAAGCATAATGCTTGAATAATTGTTAATTTTGCTAAGCGAAACAACATATATCCTTGCAATCCTTCTTGTAAGCGAAGCGATAATTTATCTCGTGTAGTGTTTTAAAATTTGAAATAATTGCATACACAGTGTTGTTACTCCTGGTAACAATCTGTTTATTTTGGTAGCTGGTTAGACTTTCTTGTAACTGGCTCTCGCGTATAGGGTTTTCGCAGCACAGTTCAAAAAATAGTCTTTCTTCTTTCGCTTGACTTTTGCTACTGTCCCTTTTACGATGGCGGCATTTTACTCGATCAGCTGATCTCCTTGACCTTGTTTGCCCTTAAGTTGACCGTAGATGAACTATTTCCTAATTGGCCCTAATGTTGGAGATCTAGCTGTCTCGTATTTTCGTCCTTGTCTGTATGTTATAGCGCCATTTGAGGGATTTATTGCGACTTATTCGAGATATTAACAAGATAGCTCGATATATGTCAACATTCGCCTGACAGATCTCGCACGAGGTCGATCGAAAGAGAAAACAATGTAAATAATACCAAACAAAATAAATATAGGTACTATCAATAAGTAATTTCAATAAAAAAATAACAATAAAATAAGTTACCGAAATGAACTATGACGATTAACAGAAAATAGACAATACAATGAAAGTTTACAAGACTTTCTTTAAAAAAACGATCAATTTAGAGGACTTACAACCATGCCAAACAATCGATAGCATTGCCTTACAAGTACACTTGGGTTGAACACCCAACTTCTAAGTAAAATCAATTGGTATTTGTTGCTAAAATCTTAAAAAACTAATTGGATGTCCCTTGTTTATTAGAAAAGATCAACATCTACGCGCATTCGAGATCTTCTCGTAGTTTGCTTGTTGCTGGTGTTCCTTATATGGATACAGCGAACCGTTTGCAGCTATGACAAGACAATTCAAGACATGGTCCCATCACTTTGATTTTAATTTAACAACCAACGCAATTAATGAGATTATTTTGTTAATTTTCAATTTTGACGACACCGCATCAAGGCAGATGTTAGGAGAATAATTTAGGGATTGAGTCGAAGATAGTTATTAAGTAATCAGTTTGTCTTGGCCTCAAAAGAGCTATGACATGTATGTCATGTTGGTTAATAAATAAATAATATGAAAATGAAAATAGACTGTAATAAATAAAGTAAAGATCCAATACTAAAACCACGTCCGGTGATTTCCTGACCATGTTTGTCTGCAGCAGAGTAGCGACCGTTTTAAAATCGGCTCTGTTTCCCTTGCATGTCCTTTTTGTGATAATTATTAATAATGCAAGAAAGTCAAATTAGTAGAACAATTTTCAGGACATATTAATGCATTCCTCTTGCACCAAACAACCCTCTTCTCTTACACGTTCCATACCCTCCTCATGGAATGACACACACTCGCTACAGCGTGAAGGCTCGTCCTCCTGATAAGAGCGCCGCGACCTGACGCATGCGCACGCCGGCGCCCCTTAGGTCGGGAAAATTGCCTGGAAAACTGTACACTTCCACCGAGAGCAAAAAGGACATTTCATTTCCATCATACAAGCGGCCGTGTGGCCTAATGGAGAAGGCGTCGGACTTCGAATCCGAAGATTGCAGGTTCGAGTCCTGTCACGGTCGACCGCGCGCTCGCTTGAAGCTTCATTTTTGCTGTATTTGGAAAAATAAAAGTGCCCGTGAATTGATTTTTTGTTTTTGTTCAACTAGCACTGCAAAGGAAAATCATTTTTCTGCAGCCGAAAAAAAAGGAAGAAGCACAACTGGACGAAACAAATCGGCCATTCGTCTCCGCTGATTTAATAAAGAAAATTAATATTCATTGAATTTGGCTGATCGTCAGCGAGAGATAGCCCACGGCCATGTGTCCCGGTTCGAGGACAGAACGAGTCCGATGCCTATCTGTCGTGTCGAAAGTTTCTTTTTTGGACAAAACAGTGCGAGAGTAAAACGGAAAAGAAGCAGGAAAACTCATTTCGAAGGGGCTTATTAACACAAATGTGGTGTCACTGACCACTCAGTCCCTACCAGATAAAGAGAGAGAGAACCCTCCGAGGTTCGTGCTTTCTATGGCCCCAACGAACGAACCATTCTGCTAATGTGAGCAGAAAACTGTCTCCTTTTGCCGGAGCCATCAATCCGCTTACTAAACTCCGAGAGGCGCAACCCACACCCAGCAGCATTTCAATTAGCTGACTGGTTGGCGAATTAAAACGCGTAAGCCCGGCCGTGACCAAACCAACACGGCACATATTCCGTCGCGTATTCAAGGTATGTTATAATTACAGCGAGCTTACCCCGCTGCCATTTCCCTGCTGGCAAAGTAGAGCGTGTGGCAAAGGGCAAACTCATTACAATGCGCATTACAGCGCCACCCGATGCTGCCGATGTAAGCGCGAATTACGCGCGTACTGAAGGTAAGTTTACGATTTTAGCGCACCAATTTTTTACGATTACCCCCGTTCCCTCTGTCTTCGATTTGTGGTCAACCACCCATCCGCCATTGCTCGGTGGAATTCACAGCCCTCAGGCTTTCCAGCTTCGGCAAGCAGCTCCATTCAATCATTCGATCCACAAACCATCTCGGGCGACCGCATGTTTATCGACGAGTTAAAAACATCATGTCGGGAAGTTGGTTGGTTGGAGCGGGCGCAGTGGCACACAAAGGATTGCAGTGGAAAGAATCAAGGTGTGGATGTGGAGTGGACATTCAGTAAGGCCGTGACCATGGCCGATCAGCGTTTTTGGCAGCGTTTGTTCGCAAGCGAGCGAGGAGGAGCAAATTATCGGATCACTTTCCACGTACCGTATGGGGTAGAATACAAGGTATCACACACATACATACATACATACACACACAAACACAGGGATGTATACAGTAGCCGCTTTAACCGGTGCGGATTACAGTGGTTATGGTTTTGATCGTAAATTCCCTGCCCAATCCAGTTTTCCCTCCCGCTAACAGGGAGTGCTTGGCAGGGAGAAGGCTTGCTTTCACACACACACACACACACACATACGCACACAGCTGTTTCAGCAGTCCCTTTCACCAGAGGGACTCCCTTTTCCGCACGCGGGCCTGACACAGCCGTGAAACGTACCAAGCGCCTCCATGTCGTGTTAGGAGAAATCGAGTAAAACTCGAGCATGGCGTAAATAAACGGGGATTATTATTCATTGATCCCCATTCTACACACACACACGCGCGTACACTCGACAAGGGGAAACTGATAGAGCTTTGCAGCTAACCGCTAGCGAACATTCAAATTACGACCGGTACGGGCAAAAAATTGTTCTTGTAGACATAGGTTCGAATGGGAAATTATGTTGCGGTCCTCCGAAACCGTTCACCCAACATTCCCTTCTCCCCTCCCCTGCATCGAAGTACCTGTGTACCTGTGTTTATGCATACGCACACACATACACATTTATTCTAATGGACTGCGACATGCCACTCGCACGTCAAGCCCCGGGTTTTCGCACCGTTGTCGTCAGCATCGTTAGTCAAAAAGTAGCTGATGTGTTTTGCTGGCAGGCGGCCGCGGAGAATGAGCAGACGCAAAGTGGGGTGCAATTGATGGGTTTTACGACTTCCTGCCTCCGCAAAGGGACTGCCGAAAGGGATTAATCACTCATAATCTTAATCGGGCGGGGGTAACGGGCGATGGGTTAACCACATCAATGGGCAGATACATTGGGGGAGAAGGAGCAGGAGAAGCTTTACTGCTCGGTGTAATCAATGCTGGAGGTTTGCCTTTAATTTTAATCGCTGTTTTGAAGAGAGTAACTCATCTTTTCTGTATAACTGATGAGGAATGAAACGACTGGACCCGGATCCTGGTGGATGTAAATTAATATTTTAAAAATTATCATATGATCTCGGGATGATGCAAGAAATGCGGAATTGAAAAAGAGGACAAAGGAATAAATATGTTTTAATGTTATATAGATATCTGGCATGAGGTTGATAAAACACAGAAAAAGCATTTAACCCTCAATAAGATTTTTTTAAAATGGAAATGGCGTATAATATGGAAAAGAATAATTATGTAAAAGGATGAAATATAAAGCTTTTTTAAGATTCTCTAATGTTCTACAAAACATCTAAGAAACATAACATTGTATAACTAAGGTCACACACTAAACAATTTGTTCACAAATTCACCGGAAAATACAAGAAATTAGAAAATAAATCAATAAAAAACATTCAATATGTGCATAAGCTTATCTCAGCTGATCATTCCTGACATAGTCTAAGGTATTATGTACTTGGTATTTCGATTCTAAGACAGTTTCTAATACAGTAAATATCTGAATATTAAAGATAAGATAACTTTATTTATTTTTAAGTATCCTGCTCGGGGTCAAATCATTCCTAGGTGCAATTAATATTTATATTATTTATTTATATTTCTCCCTTGAGGCACGTCCGAAGTACAACAAAATGGCTTCGAGTGTAGTTGTCCAAATGTTACCGTGTAAACCTGTTCCAACAGATATGATCTAAACCACACAATTATGATTTCTGGCGAACCGAGTTTTTTTATCTTTGCTAGCAGTATACCGTGCGATATACTGTCGAAATATTAATAACATATTCTCTAAATTATTATACGCTACAATTTTCACTATATCTAGATAAACGGTTCCGCTCAGCAAATCTTCTATTCCACCACCGATTTGAAAAATAATGACTTAATTTACACCGCAAATCATCCACCAACGGGGAAAAAATAATTATTTCTATTCGCGACGCTCCAATTAATCAAAGTTTTAGTGCTGCAACTGTACCCCTCACAGGTACCATCACCACCCGGGCCACCCGGGAAGGCACTCATTATCCAAACATATTACGTACCATACCGCGACCAGCGCCGGCAGCAGCAGGCGCCAATCCAAAACGGGCAAGTAGGAACTCTCATTAATTTGTCCCCGTTTGCCCGATGATTAAAACTTGTGTGCATCGATCCACTGCACCCTCGCAGACAGGACTACAGTAGTCACAGCGGTACTCTCACGCGGCTCTTTGTAGGACCTAGTGGTTTTAGCATGCTATTAGAAAAGTTCGCTTTTCCACTGCACGGGAGCCAGTATAGCAGTAAAGGAAAACAAAAACAACGCAAGAAACTTTCTCTACTCTAACCTGCCTTTTACTGGTTTGTCAGCCCTCGACCCAGGTATGGTTTGATTTCAATCGGTGTGCGTGGCCGTACCAGAAACTATCTCAGCAGTGTGGTCGTGCACATGTCGTGGAGTGCAAGCACTCGCAAAAGGACATTATTTATGAACTGCAGTGTGCCTTTCGTGCAGTAACGATCAAGCCTAAAAGGCCCTAGGGAGTTTTGGGTAGATTTTTTTCTTATTTTTGTCTAGGCTTTCGCTATAGGCTTTCTTTCTTGAGCAGTAGGTAATATCCGCGTGGCGTGAACGCGCGGTGGCGTGAGCTTGGTAATTTTCACAACTTTACAACCACAACGGTCGGTGACTGGCGGTAGTTAAAGAATTGCAATTACTACGTCCACCGTATCTGGGTTGCAGCGCAATTTGAAGCGCAAGTCAAAAAATGATTGTTATTCCAAGCCAAACATGTTGGGAGAGGTAAGGCACAAAAACAAGATTAGACAAAACAAGAAAAGACTATGACATGACGGATTTGTTTGAATAGTGTTTAAAAATAGGTTCTTTAGCATTCTTATAATGGGAATGTTTTCAGGTGGTACGATGGAGTGATTGCGGCATGATACAGTACTCTTAATAGAGAATTATAATTGATAATTATGTCAGAACTTCAGAGAGAACGTCAAAAAGTCAAATTTGACTCAAGTTAAAATATATTTCAAGTTTATAACATCTTTGAGGCAATTCATTGATAGAATTGATAGAATTTGAACATATTTTACTAAACTTATGTTTGCAAACGATTGAAGCTATGATGAACCGTATACAATTACGTATATGTAACATTTCGCTGAATTGTGCTGATCCCATTTCCTCCAACCGGAACACTTCAGAACAGAACAGAGAAGTCCAGAACATTCGCAATCGAGAAAGATAGCAGAAGGCTACATTTTGTCACTGTTGTCACCCTTTTCTACGGTTCTTATTTCAACCTCTGAAACGATTGTACTTCCCTTCGCGTGATCCACACACCAAAAAGATATCGTAGGGCTCGAGAAGAACCATCGACAAAGAACCATTCCCTCCACACAGGGAGAATTGTCGATCGTCGCTCCAAACACATCCCCCCGGCGGATGTGATCGTCTGAAAAGCTTCCGCGGTGTAACGTTACCCACTATTCCATGGGACGAATCTTTTCTAGGGTCACGATCGTACTGATACATTCCTTCCAACGATCGTCACCATCACGAACCGCTCTTTATTGTACTGATTCAAACATTTTGGAAGAGATCTACGGGGAAAACACGTCAGTTGAGCAAGCTGTAAGGAATCAGTGCGAGAACGAACCCCGTCCAGCGTTAGTCGTGATCAAGTGGTCGGCCTGAGCTGAAGCTACTTCGTGTTTCGCAGTGTTGAGAGTGCTGTAGCAAATGTGTTTAATATTGTAGAGTTTATTTGTTAAAAACTATCTAAGCCAGAGATTGTTAACTTTTAAAATGGCTGTTAAGCTAAAAGTATGATGAATTGAAAAGTGTGAAAAAGGTGATCCTCGAGGGAACCATTATTAGTCCTTGTAAGCTAATTATTCCGATATATATTGTCATACATAGACACGGATATTGAAACAAGTGTCGGTGAGTGCAAAATTAGCTAATTAAAATAACTCAAGAACGTGTGCTACAAATTAAAGGGAGTATCTACTTCTTCGTAGTAAAATGTTCAGAGTTTCTTCAAAGCAGCTGATAATGGTTAGATAAACGCATAGTTATTTGTAATAAAGTTATTAAGAATAAAAAGTCTAAGAATACAATGTACTCTCTCTAATCTGAGACCTCTCCTATTTGAAAATTTCCTATTATTTGAACATTTTAGACAGTCCTTTCATTTTTAGTACATTTTTGACCCACTAATTTGGAAAACCTCTGAAATATGAGTCCCTTTTATTTGTGTATGGTGTTGCCACATGGTTATTGAATGATGGATACTCCAATTTGAAAAAGTGTTCGCAGTTTCCTATGTCAACAGTCAACACTGCATATTAAGTGTTCAAGCTCTTTCTAGATTGTATAAACTTTCATTCCCTTTCAATCTTTCCAATTTGGAAACCCCTCTTATTTGACAATCCTATTGGCTCTCATATAAGAGAGAGTAGACTGTATTTCCAATGTATGGTAACATTTAACACATAACTAGAACATTGTTAGAGAAAGCTACAATTATTGTGGAAAGTGTTTTATTAAAAGTTTTAGTGTGTTTATAGTAAGAAAAGTCTCTCTTTGGATTCAGTATTTATAACTAGTAATGGTGTCAATAATAAAGAAGGGCGCTGAAGGTTCATTGAATTTAAAGCAAATTCTGAATTCAGGAATTTCTGAATTTAAGGAATTTTTCTGAATTGCTGCAAGCCCCTTATATGTCGATACATTATTACCCTGAATCAATGTTTTTAACTATGTTAGCTAGCTACTGCTTAAAAATAGTATGTAAATTTATACATTATAAATTTCCTACACTATAAAAAAATATAATCTCCAAAGCACCGCTGTAAGCTAATAGACATCGCCACAAATACAGGTACCGCAGATGCTACTCCTCCTGCATTCCTTCATTTCATTCGCAAGCTGCTCGTTTTGTCTAATACACTCTATTTTCCCAACTGCACTGTGTACACACTCACACACACACCACACACACATGGCAACCAATGGGGCTGTGTACAAAGTGTACCGAAAATTGCAGCATTTCCCAACAATGTCATTTTTCCCCCCTCGGGAGCACCACCCCACTCCTTCTTGTACTGGAACCAGGAAACCTTCAACCGACGAAGCCCAAGTATTTCACTTGTTTGGTTTGACACTCCACACACACAGGAGTGGAGCCTTTCTAGTATGCCACCGCATGCTTCTGGATGCTCTTTTCACGGTAAACAGAACCATCCGCGCGCGCTCAAAAGAAAAATGAAAGAAAAGCGCAGGGAATATAAAGAACAAAACAAACAAACGAGCTGAGCCCGCGTGTGTTGAGTCGCCCCAACCGCAAAAAAAAACGGAGGGGAAAAAGGGGCTCAACCAGCAAACCATTTGTAGCATTCGTTAGCAGCAGACAGGCAGGCAGCAAGCAGGCAACAGCAACGAAACACAGCGAAACAACAACCGCAGAGAATTCTTTCACCATTTTTACAGCATTACCATAAATGCAATCATAAATTTGGAGCCCATTCCCAACGACACTTTTGCACACACCGTTACAACGGGGCTTCTTCCCGTGGCCTGCACACACACATGACACATTTGTAACGGAATAGAGGGAGTGGAGAAAAGCGCCAAGAGAGAGTGAGAGAGTCACTTAGTCGAGACAAAAAGGTTTTTAAAAGAAAGAAAAAACCGCAAACCGCGGCAAGCACTTGGCAAATCTGTGATGTTTAAGCTGTGTGACAAATTATGACAAGGACGTGATTTTTATTCCTTCTAATAAATTTCAAACAATCTGTGGCCCGATGCGGCTTACACCACCAGAGCGCGATGAGGGGTGAGTTGCCGTTCTGTTGCTCTGTTCTAGCTTCGCTCCTTTCGCGTTCGCTGGAAGCCAATTTTTACTGCACGCGCGGCCAATCTGTACACTCTGCCAACGGTTTCCACCCATGCACACTATCAAGCGTTCTTGCCTCTGTCGTGTGTGTGTGTGTGTGTGTGTGTGTGTGTGTGTGTGTGTGTGTGAATGTAAAATTTTACTTAGCCAAAATGTTGAAAGTAAATACGCTCGCCCCCTCGCGTTTCGTGTGGCTTGCACAGACGGCGATGATGGTGGGACAGAGAGAAAAACCCGTAGTAAAAAAAAAGAAGGGCTCCATGGTGGGAGTTTTCACCGAAATTTTCCAACCCACCCAAGCACATTACTGTCCTGCCAGCCCGCTTTTGTCTCTGTTTGGTGCTGGTAAGTGATACATTTTTATTGAATCGTTGAACGGGCGACAAATGGGTAACTGTTGCACATGTGTGTTTGCCCAAAAAATCCCATTGGAGCCGCGCGTGGGATGGAACAAAAGAGCGGTGGGGGGATGAGGCGCCCCACTTCACAACCACCTTCGCACACACCCGGTGGAGGGAAGGATTGTGGGTTTTAATTCCATTGCACAACTGTTTCTCCCGTTCCCGCAAAACCGCCGAGACACTTGGAGGTTTTGTTGCTCGTTTTGTTTCTTTATCAAGCTGAATTGTTGCTTTTTCTTGTTTTATTTGATCGAAATGTTCGATCAATACGCATCTCACCGACTGTTTTCTGTGTGGCATTTCATCGGTTTTTGTGCGTTTTCAACATACGCACATTATTTAATGTCACCCTTCGTCGGTGAACGGGGTGGTGTATGGGGTGCCAGCGCTTTATGGATGCTTTTCGGGGACGATGCGACAATTGTGTGCTGCAAGTAATTCAATATGTTGCCGCTGCTGATTTGTGGTTTTCGTGAGATTTTTTTTGTTTTGTTTGCTCGCTCCTTTTCGCCCGTCCCGAAATAAGCGCCATCAATTCCCCTCTCGATCGGATTGATATTGTGGTGATTTTTATTGGATTAACGGTTGCAGCGCACAAGATGAACGCACGCACCGATGCTCCGATGGGGTTTTATTTCCGAGATTTGCGGCAATAAAAAGAGGAGTTTGTGAAAAAGCATGCCCGTGCCCGTACCCGTGGTATTGTTCTTGCTCAAGTAATAGTTCCGCTTAATGTTTACGCAACGGGAATGCGATTTTGAAAGAAATGGATTACTGCAGAATACATTGCAGGGGTTTTGGCGAGCTTTCTTTTTTTTGAGAATTTCACATGTTTTTTATTTTAGTTTTTATGTAATATGGGTGGAAGAGTTCAACAGTTCATAGGGTTAGAATAAATCTGGGAGGACAAATGTGAGATATGTTTGTAAATGTCACTGATTTTTGTAAAACTCCATTATATCAATCATGGACTAATTTAATACCTGCTTTTGTATTCATAATATGGCTTCTTTAACCACAAAATCATCCTTTCGTCTATTATATTTCATATGATTCTTTCTATTTCATTGAGGCTTTTGAAAGAGAAACAGAAAAAATAGGCATTTGGTACCTTCTACGTATACCAATCAATATTCTTACACACCATCTTCGCACCATCTCTCTCAGTATTGCTTACGGCCTACTATTCATTGCTAAGAATAATTAGCTGCTTGGGAAATTTGCACTAAAATTTGGTCAATATTCCAGCCTTAGAAGCTTACGACTTTCTTTATGGTAACTTGCTTGAACACTTTGAATGTCATGACTATCATATATGATAGCCAGTTATGGTTCCTGGGGGACATGGCTATTATATACGATAGTCAGAGATTACTGATTTTATCTCTTAATATAATCTAACAGATAAGGCGTAATTTACAATATGCTAAAAAACATGATTAATAACCCTTTCATGCACATGGTTTTCGCAAATAATATGTTTCCCCTTGTTACTGAATCATTTAATGATACTCATTACAGGGTTTTCCAGGAGTTCTCAGTTCTGACTCCTTCTTGCGTGAAATAAACTTAATGTAACGGGAATTGGTCTCTACAGCACCCTTGTTGAACAAATCCAATAGGAATTTCCGATCATATGAAGTTCACTTCTCATAAGAGAGAGTCAAGGAAGAGTCCCACAACTATGAGAACCCCTGGAAAACCCTGTAATGGTGAAAAACCAAAACTGTAAATCTAAAAAAACACATTCCATTGATAAATAAACTGTAGCTCTAGTTATGTTGTATTGTATATATTGTAATGTATGTACTCTAGTTATATTGTCAATGTTTCAACGAGCTATTTGATGGAAAATATTACTTAAAATATCCACTAAATGAAAACTTACTTTCTTTAACACTGTTGTATTCCCGACAACAAGACAACAACCAATTGAATATTAAAGTGATCAAACGTTTGTCACCATTTCATTCGGCTCTGAAACATATTTTTACAACATTCGATTATTTTGTTCAACAAATTCGGTTATTTTGTGTTGTTTTTTTTATATTCTGTGAATTTTAGAAATTGTCTGAGGAGCTACAAAAACGACACAATCGTTGTGAAATGATGAGGTTTTTGTTTCAAAATAACAGAAAACAATGAAACAATAACCATCCAATAAAGTTTAGCTGCATTTACGTAATTACTGAGCATCATCATCAGTGATGTTCTATTTTCAAATGTATGCATTCATATGTTGCGTATCTCACATACCTAATATTATTCGTCAATGTATGTGCATGCCATTAAATGAATTAAGCTTGCCGGACTCTTACAAACACACCACCATCCTGCCGGTTCATATTAAACGATTCCCACCACTACCACCCCGAAACCCGCAAAGCGAATCAATTTGCTGTGACTTTTGGTCAGTCTGTTTACTGACTGTTTTCCGGAACATAGTCGTAAAGTGTTGTCAACGGACTGCCAAAAAACAACCGAACAAACGCAACCAAACCGGTGATTAACTTCAAAGACTGCTCTCATTCCAGCTACCAGAGCAAATACAGTAAAATAAGAAAGTCTAAATTGTGGAAATAGTTTTCATCCCTTACTCCAAAGTCACACATTCCCACTGCTCGAGAGTGCCTTCCCCAGAGTGAGGCAATGTTAAGCGTCACGCGACCTCCACGAGAACCGGTTTGAGACCGGACTCGGGGCTCGGGTCGGTAAGGATGGTCGTAAATTTTCCGACCAGCCTTCGAGTGTTGAAAACTAATTTCGACAAAATTGTCATAAAAAGCTGCTGATCTGAGCGCTGCAGCTACGAAGACTTCTGGGAAAACTTCCCCTAAACGTGGGGGAAAACCTTACGCCTCAGCAGTCGTCGGTACACATTGCAACTTTGATGGTGCGTAAAGATCTTCTGAAGATGTGTTTTTTTGTATGCCAAAAAGTTCCACACTTTCGAGAAGCAGCTCGCCAAAACCAGCGTTGGTCAGTAGCGAAGGAAAACACTAGAACTCTGGGGGACGAAAAACTAGAATACCGCTCAAAAACTCATCCTAAAGAGTCGCAGAGTTTTTCACGTTGGAAGGACCAACAGGACACAAACAAAAGGCTGAACCAAAAATCGCGAGCCCATAAATTATTTCCCTGCCCTTTCGATGAATGATTTTGCGCACGCCAGGAGATGGGCACAAACACAAAAACCCAAAAAGGAAAAATACTTCATTTTATGTCGATAGCGCGTCGATCGGGGGGGTTGGGCGCCCGTCTTTTTTTCTCCATCGCCCCGCTGTGTAACGACCAAAACCGGGCCAATCGGTCACACTGGTTCTGGCTTCCTTCCGCTTCAGAATTGTCGCACCAATTGTCTCACACGCACCAAAAAAAAAACGCATTGCGTACAAGCGACGAACGCGAGCGCGAACAGTTCAGTAGGTTTTTGGGGATATTAAAATTTCGCGCGTTCATCCCCCCGCTGGGAGCAGTGCTTTGTCTTATTCGAACACGCTGCTGGCGATTTTTTTCCGAACAACGAGAAATAAAAACAACGATAACCCGACGACAGTAAGTCTGCCGAGACTCGCCGAGACGCCGACGGAAACCTGCAGCCCAATATCGCGGCGCGGCACAAAAGGGAGCTCTCCTGGGCTGGCCGGCCGGCCGGTGCCGAACTTTACAACAATCAATTTATCTCTTCAGCGCCCCGAATGCACCATCTCTACACATGGAGCCCACCGAATCTGCCAAAGGTTCGTCCGGGTGGAAAAGAAAATTGATGCAAAAATCCCTGCTTCCTCTGTGGATTGAAAATGCCCAAAACGAAGGGAAAACTCTCTCTTTCTTTGTCTTCCCCTTTGCTCCCTTCGATGCGGTAAGATTGTCGAGGAGGCAAACGCTGGGGCAGAACTGTCGCCAGCGGGCCTGCTACGTGCCTTGTTTCCGGTTTTAACGTGCCGGAAGCAGTCTGCCACGCACGACCCCGTCGACCTTTGCCCTCTTTCTTAGGGCTTTTTCTCCCCGTTTGTTCTTACTCCTCTTTTGCCGTGCCATTTGTCAAGCGGAAAATTGCTTGAGCACGGAAGAAAAAGGGCATGAGGAGGGGTGCCGATGCCCCACAAATCCTAAGACAAACGGCCTATGCAAAACCTCGAAGGAGCACCAGCCCTTGAGTAAGTTGTTGAAGATGATAAAAATTCCAATCATCGGAAAAAAGTCATCGGCAGCGGAGGAAAGCGGACATGAAGTAGTCGATTCAAATCGGCCAGCAACGTGTCCTCGCCCGCTCTGTTGCTGCCTGCCTGAACGGGGACACAGGCAGGTCACATATCAGATTTTATGTTGCGCCTCTTTTAACATCACTACAGAGGGAAAAGGAAAACCACAGCTCGTCACTGGAACACTTTTCGGACATTCCAATACTAGAGCTGGAGCTGATGCTAGTAGCTGGTGTGTACATTTGCTTATCACCAATTCAGCTGCCGTCCGCTATGTCTAACATAACTTACCTCATCCTTCTCCTCCTTCTTGCGGCTACTATCCTCAATCCTCTAGAACGCGTGCAGAATTTGAGTCACAGCATCACAAATTTCTACGCTAATCGCGTATCGCTCTTACTCGGAAAAGGGCACGTCTATAATTATGTCAAACTACTACTACTACTGCCACCAGCATCACCATCAGCAGGAAGAATTTCCGCTGCACAGCTTTGCATCAATCTGCACGCCAAGCTGCGGACATTGGACGAGCTTTTCGGAGTGGTTTAGTGTCACGCGCAGAATTCCTAATGCCGCCACGCAAAGATCCCCGCGCGTTCAATCCACTCAATCCAATGCGGGTATAGATAAAATCCTGATGGGAAAGATGGTAATAAAATAAAAAAGGAAATGCGAATTATACATTTGCGGTAGAGTTTTTTTTAGTAGTAAGTTTTATGTCGATATACAGTATAGTATAAAGCAAGCTTTGTTGCTGTGGTTTGCAATCCCATAAATAATACTACACTCATTTCGGCATATACTTTTCAAACGTTCATCGTTCAAATTGATTTTATCCTCTCCTTTTTTTTGGAACGGCTTATGTTTCACAATCACCATGACGCCCGATAGTGAACGATTTAACCAATGCGTGCCGAGGGAATTAAGCCTCTGTTTGCTGTTGATTTATTCCGAATAAATAAATTGTCGTGATTATTGTCCAGCAACACTGCTGTTGAGCACGGGCACGTGTACTGTTTGTTATGATGTACTGTGGTGGAAAGTTGTTGGGTTTATCAAAAAGTTTGTTCTACGATTGGCAGTAGATGCTTCGAGCTCGTGTGAAGAAAGGAAAAACATCACACATTTGTAAAAATGCAACTGCAATTTGTAAATCGTTAATGAGTGATATCACTGACTAATACTAATAAAGTATTACTAGATTAATTGCACTGTTATGGGACTAATAATATGTATTGCAAGCTTTTGATAGCTTTTTGGAATTTGTGTTTTTCATTCACTTTTATTCTAATTTTTATAGTTACTGATATTTGCCTTTATACAGTGTTTCAATATGGGTGTTTGGTTGTTTCTCAAGGATGTTTAGATGCATTCTAATGTTCTTAAAATATTTTTACAATTTATTTGTCCTTTTACATTACATGAATTCGTCACTTATTTTATATACTGTTTTCGACATGTTTTTGAATTGTGTAGAGACATCGTCAAAACTATTTCGAACAAAATAATTGAAAAAAATATATCGATACATTCAATAAATTCAATAAATCATGCTAGCCCTGCAAACATAAACGTTCATGGAATTCAATAACGTTACGATTTCTTGAATTTCCGCGTAAGTCGAATTTCACGCTTTAAAGCCAAAATATCACTAGTTTTTGTGTAATTTATTTTATTTTATTAATTTTATTTAAATTTAATCCTGACTTTATATTACAATTGTAAGCCTTCTTGAAGAATCATTAAATTTGACCAGAAGGGAATTTATTTTGGATTGGACAATTAATGTGTCAAATCAGTAGAATTGGCTCAAGAAACTGCTAAATTTAAAAAAACGCATTACTCTTAAGGACCGGGTTGGTGATACAGTCGTCAAGTGGTACCACTCAAAAACATGTCCGTCATAGATACCAAGTTCAAGCCCCGAATGGGGAACCATGCCCTAACTGGTCCGGACTTGTCTTGACTTTGACTATTCTGCATCATGAATGTTGTAATCATTAAGTCACTGAAAGAAAGGTCAACTAGTAGTAGTGGACAAGGTGGTAGGTCTTGACCCCGACTACGGTTATTGGGCCAAAAGAACGAACAGAAAGAAGCGTAACTTCAAGCGTATTTTCTCGGGGGACCTGTACTAAATTAGAAAAGACTAGTTCCTCGTATCATATTCCTTTCTATTATACAGAATCAATGGTCTAGTTATCAATTGTGTTTCTAAATGTATCTCATATAAAACGCTAGTTGAACTGTCTTTCACTAACAATATAAGGTTGATGAATAAAAATGGACTGATTGATACGATTTATCCCATATTTCATTCAAATTTAAAAGATGAGCAAATTATAAAAATCACTTTAACATAAAACCAAATAATTAAGAAAATTCAAACACATTTTTTAAACCTAATTGTAAAGCAGATTTTGGTATGCCCAATACGCTTACACGATTGATTGGCGCTGAACCGTTCGGGCGGCTGCCACGTTACATCACGTTCCGGTTGGCAAGTGATATTACCACCACCGTTGGCAATGCAGTGGTGGATCACATTTCATCAAGCCCATAAATAATACTATCTATCGGCGCATCGGTGCACCAAAAGCCACCATCAACCCGATAAAGTCCAAGCCCGGGTGCTTGGTAGATAACACAAATAGTAATAAAAAAAGGTGCAAAAAACGAGCAAAAGGCACATGCAGCAGCCATAATCTAAATGGTCATTTATCAAATTGCTTCCAGCAGGCGTTAAAAATCGATCACAATCGGGACGAAGGGAAAAATGGAGGGGGAGGAAAAGACACAACTGTACATTTACGGTTGCACTTTTTGACGTGGCGCACGTGAACATTTACCACAAAAGTAAGCCACACAAAAGGCAAAAGGACAATATTTTTTGCTGTGTGTGTGTGTTTGTGTACCGCATAAGTAACACGTAACACGAAAAAACTTTTTAACCCTGCAGCTATATAGGGAGATAGAGTGCAAACACCAGGTAAGCTTTCCAACACATCCTAATCTTTCGGATAGCACAATGTAACTAACACATGTAAAATAAAAAAACAAATCAGTACAATAAACCACTTTTCAAAGGCCAAAACCAGGGGGACGTTACATGACGTTGTGAAAAATCCCATATCAATTGGCCCAGACCTGCAACCCCCCAAAGCATCGCCACACGAGATGCTCCTGTTGCATCGTTTTATAATTTATTTGCTAACGCAGCCCCAATCTCACCGACCCGTCAGGGCACGCACGTACGCACGATATAGGCGGCGATAGAGCGATTGAAATGCGGCATTATACACCATGGCAAACCTGTGGCAAACAGGTACCAAGACCATGTGGGGGGAAAAAACACATAAAAAGGGCACAGGTCCCAACATACTATCCACCGCACACACCACACATAGCAACTTGGGGGTGTGGTTATCATTTTTCTACCAATATTTCATGACACTGTCCACACCCGGGGTGCCCCGCCAGCCAAAACCAACCTTTAAAAAAGTGTTGTGTCCTTTAAAAAAGTGCCAGCGCAAAAATGGCCATCAAAATGGCCTAACCAAACATCAGACAGGACACTAGTGGTGGGAGCACAGAATCAGAACCACCAGATTGCGGGTTCGGAATCGATTCCGGAGCTGATTTCAATTCTTGAAACTGATTCCAGAGTTGACTACGATTCTCCGTGGTCGGTATCGTAGTCGCTATCAACTCCAAAAATGAGTTCTAAATTGAAATCAGAAGCCTTCATAAGCGGAATATTCAAGATAATGGATCGTTTACAAGTACAACTTTGGATCCTTTGCGGCTATCGATACAATCGACTCCGTAATCGGAATTATCTCCGGATTCGGAATCGGTCCAGATATTACAATCAGAATTGGATCCGGAATTGGAATTGGTATCGGAATTATAATCAGTACTAAAATTAAATCAGAAATGTCATAAGGGGAATCAGTTCCAGAATATCATGAGAATGGATTGTTCACAAGTACATTTGTGGCTTACGATACAATTGTAGATACGACCCAAAATCTAATTCTTATAAAGATGCCCAAAACTGGTTTGATTCCGGAAATGATACCGATTCCGGAAACGATTATAACATCGGAACCGATGTCGATTCCAGAATTGGAGTCGACTCCGATTTCAGAGCCGATTCCAATACAGATTCCGAAGCCTATTCCGAAGCCTATTCCGGAGCCCATTTCGGGAGCCGGTTCTGATTCCGGATTAGATTCAAATTCCGGATTCGATTCCAATTCCGGAACCGATGTTCGATTTCAATTACGGAATTGATTCTAATTTCGGAAACGAATCCGAAAACTGATTGCTGACCTGTTATTCGAAATCGATTCCAAACAATTTTGAAGCTAGCCGCAATCGATTCACCCAAATACTTCATTTTTCACATCACTAGTCACATGACGTGATATCGTTGGACCGTGCCGTTTTTAGTTGAACTTTGAACAGTTTATAGAAAAAAAAAATCAGAAATAAACCAGGGCCAGGACTCCACAACGCGCTTCGATGGTGACGTTCACGATCTTCCGCAAACGAACCCTGCTTCGATTAAAACGATAGACAGCATCACCGTGCAGGTTGTGATATTACCCCAATTTTTTTTGTTGGGCTTTTCCATAGATAATGTTCCACACAACAAAAATCCCCAAAAACGTAAGGTACACAAGCGCCACCAACCAAGTTGTGAAAATAGAATTATTCGAATGGGAAAAAAAACTCCATAAACGCCTAAAACCACCGTCCGCATATGCCGTATACACTGCTGTTTCGCGGCAGTCACGGTAGATTTATTTACAACAAGCCAGCCAGAGATAAATTTATAGCTGCATCCGAGGTAGTGTGTGTGTGAGTGCATAAAAATGGTACCTCGCAAAACGCACACACATACACAGCCTCCACAACAAATGGTGACGCGAGGAGGCAAATAAAATAATCCGCTAACGTATTTTAGTCCAATCCGGCACATTCCATACCAATACGGCCGTGACGTGCCGGGAAGGAATTGAACATTAAAAGCAAACCATCAGCCCCTTCGGTGAGGACATAAAGCTTTTTAGGAAGGGATGGGGCGGCTAAGCAATCAACGCGGAAAAATTGGGGATGGAACACTCCCAACCACAGATTGGTGGTCAGCGCTTCCCTTTTTCTCATTCCCATTGGCGAACAGGCCGAATCTGCAATAGCGCACCGTGTGCGAAACGATATAGGTCAATATTTACTCCACATTCGTTTCGTCCTCCCCTTTGGGGACGCTTTTCTTTGGTTTGGTGTGCAGCAGCAGCAGCAGCAGGTTTAGTGGTCGCCATAAGCACGACCGGAAATGGAACCGGACGAGAACCGGAACGGGAGCGGTTTCCTTCCCGCGGTCCGTACACACACACACACCCGAAACGGTGTTGATGCAGAAATATTAAACCGACTTCCCTGAAAAAAATACTAAAAATAAACGCAATCCCTCCCCTCCCGGCACATCATCTTCCAAGGGGTGGTTGTTATCTGCATTGGGAAAATTGAAAATCTGCAGTGCCAAAACAACAAACCTTCTCCCCATCGCCACAATCACGCAATGAGGGATAATTTGGCCGGCGGGCCGGCTTCCCCCCGGTGTCCGGAAGGGCAATGGGGACGGCGGCTTTGCTGTTTGCTGCCGCTCCGGAAGGTGACAGCCGCGCGCTGCAGTAAGTCGTAAACAGGACCGACCCTGTCGCCTTGTCCCTGCAGACCGTGGCAACCGCTCAGGGGAACCCGACACGGTTTGCACGGATTCCGGTGTACATCCGGTGTGTGTGTTTGTGTGTGTCTTTCAGCATTTTTTTGTTGTTGTTATGTCCGATGGGCGAATGAAGTACTGTAGCATGATAAGTCAGGCGCCCCGTGCCATTGGAGCCATCGTAAAGTTACTCGCACGCGCTTCTCTATCCGAAGAGCGACATTCCACTGCACTTCTTCCCGCTGGAGCAATGTTGAGTTTTTTGTAGGTCATCCCCTAAAATAAAAGGATAAACATTAATGCTCGGCGGCTAAAAGAAGCTGCATTTATGCACACGCGTACAGTGTGCACTTTCCCTTCGGGGCAGGGTTGTTTGTGTCCTATCCGGTGCGTTATGTGTGTGCTTTTTGTGTTGCTGTTCCCTTTGCACAAAAAGCTTCCCCCCCAAAATCCCGACCAATTTCACTAACGATGAGGTTGAGCTAACAGTGGCTTCCGACTTGCACCGCTCTCCATCCTCTTGGGTCCTTTGGAAATTTCTTTGGTTTTGTGATAATACACGATAAATCTTGCCTTCGCCCGGGAGAGCACGGGACAAGGTTGGGCATTCCCGCAGCACAGCTGGGAGGATTGTGCTCCCTACCCTCCCAAGAGTCCCATGGAACGATGCCAACTGCGTACGAAAGTGTGTTCCTCCTTCTCCGTCCATCGCCATTCCCAAAAAAAGCGGGGTAACGAGGAGCTTTCGCGGCTTTCTTTGCATCCTGGCAAGCCTACCCGGAATTCTGACACAAACTCACACACACACACGCTCCTTTGGGGGGGGGAAGAAGAAGAAACTTCCCGGCACACCGGAAGCAGTAGATTTTGTGCAAGTTACGCATTCACAAATCAAATCGTAGCTTACAGAAAGAAGGCCCCCAGAAGCCTGCTCGGTTTTGGTTGTCGTACACCGATTGTTGTACGGTTGCAGATTTACTGCAATTTTATCGTCACCGATCGTGTTTCGTGAGGCGAGGAGTGAGGTCGGAAAAGGAGGCCATCAGATCCCCGGACACCCGAAAAAGCTCGTAGACATGTAACGTGACCGGCTTGCGAGAGAGAGAGAGCGAGGAAGAGATAAAGTACAATGAACCCCATTGGTGCACTCTTCTGCTGTGTCTTCTTGTCTGCTCTTCTCCGGGTGTGTGTGTGTGTGATACCGATCTTGGGTCCAGCGACCCAAGTTTCGGCAGCCACGGTGGGGCCTTTTTTGTTAAGGTTAGTTGCTGTGCGTCACACTGTAAGTTTATGGAGTGGATTTAAATAATTACAAGCGATGGCGACGGCGGCGGCTTATGGCTTTGTAACCGGTTTCCGGTGCATTGGGAATGCAGCAGCAGCAGCAGCAGCGTGGTAAGTTGGCAACTGCAACACTAGGATTTTGGGGCTGTAGTTTTAGCACATGTGCGCCGCCGGTGTAATAAAAATAAAGATGCACTGCAAACGTTTGTCTTTCTCCGTGTTTCACACAAGATGCATGTTTCGGTATTTTGAGGTAAGCGTTGATATATTTTAATCTTTTTTTTCCCCACCCATAGCTCTGCAAAGACGGGGAAATTGATTATGAAGTAAGCAAGCAAGTGGCAGCGCTCCAAGGCTTAACATTCTTTTCTGCTTATAACGGACGCCTCTACAAGGAATGTAAGACTAATTCGGACATCTTTTACACGCAAAAGAGTGAGAAATTGTGGTAAGATTTGAAAAAACACGTGCAGGTTTTGCTTGTAACGTGCAGTGACTTGAACGTGCGCGAACGAATGAAAAACATAATAAATGGGCATGCATATTGAATGATGATGATGACATCCACACGGATAGCTATACGGATGAAACATAGAAGGGCATGATTTTCCCTTTCTTTGTAATTGGAATTAACATCTTCTTCTCTTTAACAGGAAACACGTAAATTATTCAAAACAACTACTGACATACAATATTGGTGTAACCGTTTTATAAGCTATCTAATTCACAAAACCTCCAAAGTAAATGGATTATAAATGGTGCACAGCATCGTTGAAGGAGACCAATACCACAAAAATTTGTTAAAAACGAAATAAAGGTAATATTTTTCACTAATAGACGCACAATTTCAATATGAAGTTACGAATTACGTTCGATTGTTGCATAATGAGGACTTTCCCGTCAATTTTAAACGGGTTTGAGACACACACACGCGCGAAAATGTCTCGATATACCCAACACACTGATGCGACACCCTAAATAAGGCATTTCTCATTTTTTAACAAGGATCCAGGGATCATTATTGACCGCCTGCAAGATGTTTTTCAACCGCTTTCACGTATTGTATTGACATCACAATAAAATATTAGTCAGGGATTTTCAATAAATCGCAAAGAATTGTAAAACTTCATACAGCTTGAGACGTGTTGAAAATCATGTTGATGAACTGAACTATAATTGTGATGCAAATACCACATTTGACAGCTGTTGAACAACATCTCGAAGCAAAGATTTTTCTTATGGTTGAAATTTAATATTGACTCGGAAAACCCTGTAATGATGAGTTGCAAAAAAGGTATAAAAAGTGTTAAAGTATATAAATAAACTAAAATTTCAAACCAGGAATTACCTCAAAAATGCATTCCGAAAATATAAGTGCCTTCACAGGGTTTCCCTAGCCAGCTCAACACCATAAGCAAACTATTCAATATCGTAAAATACATTTCTACAATTACAATGAAAACTCAAATGATCTGTTATTGGTTGCTTTGGGTACGTTCGACATATATTTGACAATGTTGAATAGCGATTTAACGCATTGGTAATGAAGCTTACAGTGTTGAACTGTTCCAGTAAACGGTAAGGTAATTAATAGTGTTTATGTATATTTTACTAATGTCCTTTGTTACAATCACAGCATTTTTTTGTTTTATAATACAATTATTACCGTTGGAGAGCGATCCGGCCGAAAGGTATTTCCGGTTATTATTTACTGTCAAAATCCTTTTGTTTTTTGCCCTCTTATTTCTGTCTTTAGTGCCTTTGTTCTACTATATTTTCATTTTGTCTGCTAAATGTTCCCTGATTTCGCTCAACTATCGAATAATATCTTTTCTGTTACATACTTAATTACGAACATAACTTGTTTTAAGCTCCTTTGCTTCTTTTTTTCCTTTTTAAATAACTTTACAAATCTCATTATTATGTATGTTTTTATGTTGTTAAAATATTATGATAATCATGATTACTTTAATACCATTATCTTGTCATTTATTCAGATCTATATAAAATTAGCCAGAATAGGATAAGGTAAGCAAAATTAAAAGAGTTTTTTGTTATACTTTCTTAACCCCTCAACCTCCTGCACTCTTCAATGTGAATTTCAGCTGGTTTAAAGGTCAACAATGATCAACAGCAACAACCAAAATTACATTTTTAAACACTTTTTATGGACCAGCAATTTGTCCTCAACTATCCTCTCAAAGCGTTGGCAAACACCAGCCAACCGAAATCTTCAACCAAAACCATGCCCCCCAAAGTGCCTAATTTTCGCCCATTTGGCATCATATGTACGCCCATCATCAACAATCGCTTCAAGTATGACCACCACCCTTCTTCCTCGAAACCAGCTGATTACGCCACCGGCAACCAGACCGAAACCGTCACATCCGGGATAGGTCCCACATGCGCTTGAACGGGCGCGCACACACGCACACACCCACCTGCCCAAAACCGCACCACGGAGGGAGCGAAGAGAGAGAGAGAGAAGCGTATGTGCGTGTGTGGACAAACAAACAGAAAAAATGCAACCCCGCGTAACAAAACCGCGCGAAAGAAAGCGAACAAACACAGCAAAAATCATGAATGATATACAAACAACCGCGTAACCGCGCAATTGAAAACCCATGGCAGTTTAACAAATGATGAAACGCATTCCCATCCTTTCCGCCATTGTCCCATTTGGATATTACACACGCAACAGCCCTGCCTGCCCGCCCCCTGGGGAGAGAGTTTGTTGGGTGTGTGGAGTTTATAAATCATTCCCAAACCCAACAGCCACCACGTGACGGATACATCACCCATGGTCCGTTAATCCGTTTTCTTCCGATAAGCATCCCCGAAAAAACAACAGAAGAAACTGTTAAAAATGGGATGACGCACGCAGTGCGAGTGAAAGACACGAAAGATGAAAGTGCGCAAGACAGGTATGCAAAGTGTGGCCCTAAAAACAGTCCAACTGTCCAACGGGGTTCGTCCCGGTTACAGCAGAGGAATGCGGTGCGTACATAATATCGCATATCTTTCGCTTTCGTGATTTGTCTGTTCACCCCCGGCCCGGCGTGCGACACGACCTTGCGAGATGGCCAATGAGCAAGGCCCCCCTCCGCTAGTAGAAAGCCGTACACGAAGAAGTGTGTCACGAGCGGAGGGGGTAAACATAACCGGATGCATTAAAAGAAAGTAAAATTTCCTGCTTCAGCAACAATAACCCTCGTTGCTCACTGTCGAAAAACGACAAAAAAGTTCTCCACAAATCCGGGCTCGTCCGGGAATTGAACCCGGGACCTCTCGCACCCGAAGCGAGAATCATACCCCTAGACCAACGAGCCACATGCTAGACACACCACTACACTCCCTACTGTTTGCTCTGCCATCTACCGAGAGTGGGTCGTACTACCATCGTCGCAAGCCGTAACGGTTATGCTGACCTCTTCCCACCCAGCACCGCAGCATGCTGTTATGCTCTTTGCTATGCTTTTCTGTAACGCCCAAACAACAACAAAGCGACACGATTTTCATTGCAATATGCTGCACAAATTGCACAGAAAAAAAAAAGATTGATTGAGTCGCTTCTAATCAATAAACGCTAAATGTGGCGTGCACAGGTCTCCGAAGGGCCATTCAACAACAACAACATCGTGGCCTGATGACATTCTTTTGATGTCATGTGGCACCGCGTGGCAACAAAAATGCGGCCTAAAAACAGGACTTCAGCTAGATAAATGGATGATGTTGACCGGATTTTTCACGTTCATCACTCTGGTCTGCCCTGTACAGTTGCCCCCAGGGAGGAAGGTTGATTGACCTGTCCCGGTGTTTGGACCGTTTGCAGCAGCTTCCAACCAGTAACGATGTAACGATGGCTCTAAAAGCAGAAAAAAACGGACTTGTTCCCCTTACAGGACACTTTCTTGACCATGGTACAAAGCACGGATTTTGATTATTCGAGACGGCTAATCGGATGATGGATTAAGGATTGCCAATTCCCTCAGGGGAAAGTGGAGGAATAAAAAACAATGCACATAAAACCCATTTTATAGGCAAGCCCATTTGCATACGATGGGGACACAACAGCATGTGCCCCCCTTGGGAACTACCATGAAAGGTTCCTGCCTTTCCCTACCAGACCGACATCAAACGAAGCAAATCGTTGCAGCTATAGCCGTTTTTGTAATGCCTTTTCAGTCTCTTTCTCCGACTCTATCACATCGTTCACCTAACATCACATTTCGTCACTTTAAGTGATACACTAAACCGCGGCCGGCCATCGATTTAAACAACAGGCCAGTCGGGAAAAATGGAGCAATTATTTTCACACTCGATTAATCCCACGTGGATCGGACTCGCCCCGCCGATCGCCGTTACAACCGCAGTTGGTGGGCGTTTCGCACCTAGCCGAAATTAATTGGTCTCCCCCCGGCCGGTTGGCATGGGTGGTAAATCAACCAGGAGGTTGGTGGTAGCCGGCGCTCACATCACTCGTAAATCATTGTAGAAGAAAAAAAAATGCAATCCCCAGTAGCGGCCCAAATAATGCCAAATAGTAGCAATTTTCTAATGACATACACACACGTGGCATCGGTATAAAAGATTGAAGTTGCGAGGGGCCATAAAAGCGACTCATTGCAAGGTGGTCTCCCCCTGCGCGCGCGCGGGCTGGTACGCCATCCGTGCGCGGATCGAAAGCGAAAGCGCAAAGCGGGTGTGTGCGCCGCACGAAATCGAAAGTGTCCGAGCACTGCGTGCCACGAGATCCGTCATAAATTGTGTTGAGGCTGTTGTAACTCTCTCTCTCTCTCTCTTCAAATATCTCAATTTGTCAAACGATTTGCGCCGTGACGCAAAACGGTGTGACACGCGCGCGCGCACGTAGTTTGGTAGCGATGGTGGCGCGGAAGGATTGCGTGACTTCCATTGCGTCGTGTGCGAGACATACACGCACCAGCGGATCCACGATCCAATGCACACTGCAGCACGCGCGTCCGGCCGCTGGGTTCGTGTGAAATGGTGTTGGCGCGAAACACCTCCCACCCACCCGCCGGCCAGATCCGGTAGCCGAAATGTCACCGACCGCGGTCGCGATTTGGGGATGTTGCTGAGAGAAGGTTGGCTACCACACTGTCGATGAGGCGGATGTGAATGAATTGTTGTGCGGTTCCTTGTTTGTTTCCCTGTCTACAGTTCCCCACCCGGGCCAGTTACCTCTGCGTGGGGAGTGGGTGTCTGTCTTCCCGGGCTGCCTTTTGGCACCTTATTCGCTTTCCTTCGGTATATGGCGCACCATATCCGTGTGCGTGGTCGGTACGGGTTTGCCCATTCATAAGTTGCGCGCGTCTGGGAGCAAAGATGGGCCAACACAAGGGAGACGCACCACACCGGGATGAAGTAGGATGCATCGCCATCATGGAGATGCATTACGAAATCTCTCTCAACCTAAAAAAACAAGATGGGTACGGATGTGATTAAAATCTTCTCAACAGACACGCTCAACGCAACGATCTCCGATCACTTTTTGGAACATTACCCAAAATGGACGTCCTTGCCAAAAAAAAAAAAGCTGGTTATGCACAACTTCACACATCTCCCGGATGGAACCACAAACAACTTTCATCCGTTGTCTGTCGTCCGGGAACTAATCTGCCAAGTGTGGGAGAGAAGAGATTCAATATCATCCGGCACTGATCAACTTTTAATTATCCATATTTGGAACAATGCGTTCCCGTTCACACGTACATGTATTTCGATACTTTTGATCACTTAAAACACACAAGAAACGATACCGGAACATGTCTCGAAAGCACTACACAAGCAAGCATCTCACGGAAGTAGATCTGCAAATGCAAATGATGCTCCCCAAAGGACGCCATGATAAACTAGCTGTCAAAATCGGAGCAAGCGGCTGACGTCTATAGTTCATTACGCCATTTGCATTGTTTCCTCATGCAAAGCTACTGCTGGGAAGGACGCGTAAAGAAGCATCTAGTTTTACATTTGCAGTGGAAGAGCAGTTTGTGCTTTTTAATATGTTCGCAACATTGTGTTAATTGTGAATAATTAAGTGTTGAGTGACAGTTAAAGTTATTGTTCTTATGCAAATAGTGATTACCAGTGAATGGGTGAACTGTGTATTGTTTTTGGTGCATTGGATATCATTCGCTCTTGTTTCGGGTTGTAGAAAGAAATTGAACTAAAAATGAAACAATGCAGTCATTTCGAGAACAGGTAATGTACCATCATCTGAAAATCACGGAAATAATATCGTGAAACAAGGAAGCGCTAAATACTGTTTTTTTTTTTTCTCCAAAAATGTCACACAAATGTTGGTTGAACATGTAAGAACTACACTCCGTACATGTAGGAATGAAAAAAGATTGCTGGATGTTTACCCCAGATGGGACTCGAACCCACAATCCCCGGCTTAGGAGGCCGGTGCCTTGTCCATTAGGCCACTGGGGCGGTGTTTGAGAGGGCGCCAGTAGAACGTTTTAAGCTGGCTGTCATTTTCGCGCAACAAACTGTCAATCAAGCGTTGGCTTCATACTTTATTAAGTAAGCGTAATTTTTTGGTCGAAAAATTAAATTTTTAATCACCTACACATTGCATCATATGGCACCATTAACGATCATGTGGATAAAAATATGTGCCATATATTTCTTTCTTTTTTTCTTGATATTTCGTACCATACTGGCCCTCTGGCGGATTTTGCGTGAAACTGCGAGTTTATGGCATGCTAAAATCAACTGTCACTCGCAGCTGTCAGCACGATTTGTTTACAAAATAACACGCGCGCGTGCAACAGAGCAAGCGGCCGCAGAAAATGTCGCGATTGTGTGAAATTTGTGCAGTGAGCGAGCATAAATACCGTTGTAAGACCTGTCGTTTGCTCTAGTAAGTAGTGATAAAGCAATACTAAAACATTCGATGTAAACGATGCCTTTTTTGCAGCTGCTCGGTAGTCTGTTACAAAAAGCACCAAGAACAACCATGCGAACCACCGCCACCACCACCGGAAGATGCCAGCAAACCGGGTGGTGTTGCGGAAGGACAGCAGCAAAAGAAAATCATTTTATTCAGCACAGTTGACACCGTTCCAGCGGAAAAGCTAGAGCTGCTCGGTAAGCGTTTTGCGGATCGCTTTTATCATACGTTTTTGTACATGTAAACGAACGACACTTCCTTATCGTAGGCCAAAGTGAGCATCTGAAGAACCTGCTGTACAATCCTCACCTAAGACGGCTACTGACGGAAGTGGACAACGCTCGGGATGGCATGAATGCGGTCAAGGTCGCCATGATGGAGCCACTGTTTGTAGAGTTTGCCGACGAGTGCCTTCGATTGGTTGAGCCGGCGGAAGACGAGCCGGAAAGGCTGGACGATCTGGTGTTTACCAACCTTCAGCATCGGCGGTAGCATATCGAGAACAAGTGTATGTGATATTTTAATAAAACCCATTCAGTTGAATAAATTCCACAATATTTCATTGCATTATCAGTCCAGAAATAGTTCCGTAGTAACACTTAACAGCTAGATGCTAGAGAAATAATAGCGGAACAACGCAAAACGATTGTCCAATACTTCAGGGTTTCGTGCATAACTCTAAACCAATTGTAAGTGGGTTGTTTGGCGTTAATGGCAGCTACACACTCACTCACTCGCTCACTCATTCTCTCTTTCTCTACAGTTCCGTCTTCTCATGTGATAGCTGGCTGTTCTCGGGGGCCGTGTACAGGAACAGATCGTCCGGCAGGTGACTCTTGCCCAGCTCGCCCAGCGCGTGGTACCGCTGGCGCAGCAGATACGCGGCCGCCTTCGGTTGCCGGTTGCGAGTAAAAATGCCCTTCTTGTTGCCCCCGACACGTGTGTACGCTGTAAAGATGAAAGGGAAAACATTGACCGTTTAAGCTGCAGGGAACCGTCTCCGTCCGGGTTTGAGCGAGTTTTAGCCTTACTTTGCGCCGTTTTGAAGTCGGCAAAGTTCCACACAAACTCGCCGATGAAGAAGTTCTGCTTGCGCAGCGCATCGAACGCCTTGAAGTGCTGGCTGAAGACACGCGTCTGGTAGTCCTCGGACCAGATGTAGGCAGGAAGCTGTGAATGTGAGTTTTGAATTCGTAGTAGTTTAAAAAATAACAGTGTTTTTTTTTTTTAATTTTATGTACCGTATGAAGTCCTTCCTGCGTATCGGCACCATACTCCGACATCAAGACCGGCTTATTGTGTTTTTTGTTCCATGCTTCCGCCTCTTCGATGACACGGTTGGTGATCATGTTGAGCTTCCCGGAGTTGGCATACCACGCGTTGTACCGGTTGAAGCTGACAATGTCCAGGTATTGTGCCTGTTTGTGTGCGCAAGAAAGAGATAGAATTAGAAGAAAGTGAAAAGATGCACATGCGTAGAGGGCGCTGGTTTATGAACGCATTGTGGCCTTGCCCTTCCAAGAAGCAGTCGTGGCCGAGTGGTTAAGGCGTCTGACTCGAAATCAGATTCCCTCTGGGAGCGTAGGTTCGAATCCTACCGGCTGCGAATTCCGAAAATCTTTTTTCTTTGTTTTCGTGTAATTTTTGCCATTCGCGCTTTCTACATAAGCCAATGGAAGGTGACATTTTACGAAACTGTCAACTTACCGCAACATCATCATTTACGTTCACGGCAATGGCGGCCGTTATGGGACGCGTCGGGTCCAGCTTTTTCGTGTACTGCGCCACGGCCTCGAAGTAAGGACTCGCGACCATCTTGCCCGTGCGAGGTTCATTGGCGATCGACCACATCACCACGCTCGGATGGTTACGGTCCCGATGGATAAGCTGCTCGATGCTGGATTTGTGCTTTTCCAGCAGGATCTGTGAAAAATTCCTGTACGAGAGGAGGTACAGATACAAACTGTAAGGATGAGCATGTCCTTTTTAGATAAACAACCCTCCTTTGAACCAACTTACTCCGTGTCTACGCTAGGACACTCGTCGATGATCATGATACCGTGCTCGTCGGCAAACTGCATGCTTTCCTCCGAGTAGGGATAGTGGGACGTTCGGTACGCGTTGGCACCGACCCATTTGAGCAGATTGAAATCTTTGGTTAGAAGCGCTAAATCTAATCCCTTGCCACGTATCTGTAATGATGGCGGTAGTGTAAAGAACCATACTCAGACATACTCCAAGCTATGTGTGTGCGGAAGGCACTCCACTATACTCACATCCGAATCTTCGTGGCGTCCAAATCCCCTGAAGTAAATAGGCTTCCCGTTGATTAGGAACGAACTGTTGTTCCACTCGAGCGTACGGATGCCAACCTTGAACCGGTACACATCCAGCACCGTATCCTCTTCCTTCTCATCGGTAGGCGCATCGTTTGATTGTGCTTTCCCGAGAGTGATCTCCATCGTGTAGAGATAGCCCGGCTCGGGATGCATCAGATATGGCCACCAGAGCTGCACCTGCGGCACAACTACCGTGCCCTGCAGTTTCGCCTCCGATTCGTCCTTGCTGACGAGCGTGCCGTTGCGATCGTACAGCTTCACCTTCAGCAGCAGATGGTCGGTTTCGTTCGTACTGGTCGTGACCTGGTAGTCCACCCGGCCTTCATCTCCTTCGTAGCTGGTGTGGATGACTACATCGCGGATGTAGACCCGCGGCACCGTGTACAGCACAACCGACCGATGGATACCTGCGTAGTTGAAGAAGTCGAACGTGTACGACTGGACCAATTCCACACCGTTGTCACTGTGAAGTGGGACGACAGATGAGTGTTTTATGATCTATTCTAGTCTTCCAACATCAAACTTCAGTCTCTTACATCGCCTGATTGTCGACCTTGCCCTGTGGAACCGTCACCTGAAGCAGCACATTGTCACACAGCACGGTAATGCGGTTCTCGGCGCCGTATTTAAGCGCCTTCGTCACGTCGGCCTCAAACGGAAGATGTCCAAACTCGTGGGTCATCACCTGAACTCCATTGATCCACTGCAGGAAAAAAGAAAGGATTTAGTTTGAAAATTTGAGCTTCAGATTCCTTATACACTAGCTCCTGGAAACACATACCACAATTGTAGAGTAGTGCACAGAACCGAACCGCAGGAAAACGCGATCATCACCCTTGGACCATGCCCTCGGGACGAAGAACTTGCGATCGTACCACACCGTGCCGACGTGATCGCGCAGGCCCGCATCCTCCGTGACGTCGTTGTAACTGCTCGGCACGGGCATCTGGATCGTTTTGCGAAACCGGGCCAGATCGTCCGTGTACCACTTCTCCCGGATACCTTGCGATGGGTTGTTGCTTTCCGAGCGCACAAAGTTCCACATACCGTCCAGCTTCTTCATTTCGCGAGTTTCCGATTCACTTGTGGGGGGGTAGAAAATGAGAGTAACGATGATCGTGTCAACGTCATTAGTATTTCAGAGATGGAAGAGGCTGTGGCACTACTAGAATGCGACGCCCTCTCGACGCGCTCTCTCTCTCTCTTACATCGGATAGAGAAGGCCCTCGGTGGAGGACTCATTGCCTGAGGTGTACATTGCTCCAAACACGACGTTCACCATGCAACCGATCATGCCCATTACCGCAAACGTCACCACTGGAAAGAGACAAGAGAGAGAAGAAAAACGGGGTTAGGTGTTTAGAATTATTCATTGCTTTACGCTGCGATAGTTTGTTGTTGTTTAGCCTGAGGTACGACGCGACGATTATTGTAATGATGATCGTGATCTTGAAAACCAGGGCTTTTCCTCGTAGAATCGTTTAGACCGAATTCATTACCAATGCCAATATCGTATACTTTCGATTCGGTAGAATGCGCGATCATGGGACTTGCATTGGATGATTTTAAGCAGCTCCTCGAGTGTGTGATGATTGATGTGGAAGTTTCTTAGACACTCTAGAGTTCAGCACGACCTGTTACTGTTATTGCAAAGATCACTAATCTTCGCTCTCTGTTGCAGGTTCCCAGAATGGGCAACTGGTTTAATAGTTTTGCTAAATGCAGTTTTCGTGACCAACCTCAACACTCAAACGATCGAAGGTAATTAAAATGTTCTGAAGACGAGGAATAACTCCCGAGAGAGGGGGTGGTAAGTTGCTTTTAGTTTGCTTGAATCATTATTTATGATAATATAATTTATATAACGGCAACATCATACGTGACCATATAAAAATGAACTCAACCAATTACAGGGTTGTACCAGGTCAACAAACAACTGTCCACTTGCTTAAAACAATCATCTCTTTGAATATCCTTCCAAGCACATCAGCTGGTTCTGTGTTGTCTATTAAAGGAGACGATTGTGATAAACATGTTATTTATTGGACTGATAAAACCCTGGCTATAGTGAATGATTTTACAAAGTTCCAATTGCATGAATGATTTGTTTTCTGATCCCCATCCCTTGTTCTAAATAGTATATTTAGGACATATTGATTTCTTTAACTTAAAACCATCTATTACATCATTCTACATAGTTGAATCACATGTGTTTGTGCAAGGTTGACAGAGACCCGTACATTATCGCACGTTTGATTAACGTAGAGACAAGCGCCACACAGAGTTGGGGCACTCCCTTTAGCCAAACGAATAAACCTTAACCTACTACACCTCTCGCTTCGTCAGAGGCTTCCGGCGTCACGTGTACGTGTAAAATATATTTGGCAGCTAGAATTTCATGCAAGACTCATGTTTATTTACTAGTTACGGGAGTTTTTTTTTTTTTTTGTTGTGGTCGGGGGTTCTTTCAGGGGCTTCTCGAGGCATTCGTTGGGAAGCGCTAGTTTTGTTTATTTTTAAGGTTGGTCATGGTGGTTCGAGGCGCATCCATTCCAACCTTTCCGAAGTTGCGCCCGGTAAATGGCATTCTTTCATGCAATCCGGGTATAAAAATGATTACCCAGACACACACGTATATAAATTATAATACAGATAGGCGTAAATCCTTCGCAGAAGTGCTTCTAATTACGCAAATGCTTATCAAACCCAGAACTGCTTGATTTAAACAAGGGCCTAAAGAGCGAATGGTTTGATAAGCAGTGATTTTGTGTTGTCCGGAGATGCCTTTGAAATGCAAATGCTTTTTTATATTAACGGAAAACACTTGAGCCTGAAGCGTGCTCTGTCCCCACTTGAGATCGCGGGCATATGGTGGGGCCAAATGCTTGCGTAGGAAGTCCTCTTCTGACTATCGGACTAGCGTTAGCCGATATCATTCCACAGAGGAAACACATCCGTCCAGGCATTTATTGCGTTTATACATATTTATCGGCATGTTACATTGTATCCAAGGTCATGTTTTACAAGTCTCTTGCTACAACTATAGTCACAAATCCGGAGAGGGTCTACGACGAATCAATCGACTAGGGAAATATGGAATGGAACAGGGGCAAATCGTTCACCGATATCTCCAAAAACCAAAACAGAATGAAGCAAACTCCTAAAAAATGGGGGTGCGCGCACTGGCGCCGTGTGCATATATCTGTTCCGATCACTTTCGTTTGCGCAATTGAAGGATCGCGTGTTATTATTGGGGAACGTAAACGACGGCTATACAATCAACACATCGTGAGAACGTGTGTTTGGCAGCTGATACACCACTGCTGCCCCCCCCCACTGCAAAAAGGGATGTTCCTCCCCGCAGGGCTGATGTATTCTTGTAAACAAATCTCACCCTATCATAACCTAACAAATGCCCGCTGCGTAACGAATTCGGTACAGCACGCCACACAAGGTCACAACACACACCTATAAGGAGCGCTGCGCTGTTGAGTGACGCGCAAAGCGATCAGTTTTTGTTGCTTAGATCAGCATATCTCAGATGCAGCTTAGATGGATATGTGCTTCCAGAGAATCCAAGACACGCGATAGGCCAAACAAAGCGAGCTCTCGATCCGTATGGGTGGGAAATTGTACGCTTCACGTGGTTTTTGTACGATCGTGTCATTTACGAGCATTATTGGTGGGGTAACATTTCACAGGAAGCACAAAAGAGTTTGTTTAGAGAGGTTTCCACGTCGTATCCCCTTCAGTCTACTCTCAAATAATGTATGACGAAATGCAGTTTTTATTGCTTTGGCTTCACAGCAAAACCAGATTAGAATACACATGTGTGTCTGTGTCTTCTTCTTGCTGTAAAAATCAATGTAACTCGTCCTGTTGGCTATACCCGGCTGTAGCTCGGAATTCGGTGATAGCAGCTGCAACGTTTTTGTGCTGTTGGCCATACTCGAACGCCTCTTTCTGATAACCAAACGTGGCTGGGCTCAATTAGATTGTGTTCTAGCTGAACCGAATTTATGACTTATTGTCTCTCTTTTGGGTCGAATTCAATTGTAACTTTCTATTGTAACTTTATGAACAAAGATAGCAAAATTCTTTAGCGATTCTACACCCTCATAACAGTGTCTCAACCCGGCAAAAGCTGTTTCTCCCGCGTACCTCTGAACGTACGTGTGCATTCACCTGTGTATATCAATTTGCGCCTCGGTTTTCTTCGCCGGTCTGCTGTGCCTGCGGCCACGGGCTGCTCACCATTCTCACTTTCACTACCACCGTTAGCGTTGCCGGCTTCATTATCGCGGTCCACGGAACCACCACCACCAGCACCACGACTGCACGAAAGTAATCGCATTACTCTACTGACTTCTTTCCGCGGGGACCGGCGCACATTTGTGCGAGCTGAGTTCTGGAGAGTGGCGCGACTTTGCGCGAAACCACCACTAAGAAAGCGCCTGCAGCACGTGCTTGTGTGATTGCGAGATACACGTGCACGGGCGCCGCTCTGCTGGCGCGAAGAGGACAGAAACGGAACGAATGCAAGATTGATCGCCAGTGTTTTCTTCGGTTGAAAAATTTGCATCCACCGGTCAAACTCTATGGGTGCGACAGCGCGCGCGCCCCTGAAGCCTTACGATGACCGCGGCCGACTACGGTTTTGAGTTGAACTTGTGCCGGCGTCGCGGGTAACACTCTCTCCCCTCCGCGGACAGCCTTGCACGCTTGAATCCCGTTGCTTTTTAAACTCTACATTACCGCCGCTGCCGCCATCCACCACCCCTTTTGCCCTAGTGAAGTTGCTTTGCAAAAGGATCCTCGCGTCCTTGTCGCTCCCATGCACGCTTTAGTACAATGGACACTGTAAAGAACTGCGTCGTGTGTGTGTGTGGGGCTTCCTGTGGCACAAACGATTATTTTCACTCTTCCTTGAAACTGTATCTTTCGTCTCCTCCTCTCCTCGTCCTTCACTTAACTGTTTTCTATTCAATGAGAAACTATTTATCACATGCCACTAATCACTCAAGACCACCCACCCGACATCGACAGCGCGACCGGCGTGCACGACTACAAAATGACGACTAATGCCTACTCCGTTGCTGGACGCAACTGATACGGTGGAAACAAACAATACACACACGTGAAGCGATCGGTGGGTAACGGTTTTACGCGCTGCGCAAGACACGACCAAACCGTGGCTGCGCTGGCATGCTTTTGTTCTCTTGTTTTTGAAAATAAAATTCGATCGTTTTGTTTCAAACAAAATTTGTGGAAAAACTGTTCAGTTGCGATTCCCAGGGAACAAAATCCAACACATGCTATCGCATTCTACGTCCCAAGGGACAGTCAAATAAGAATATTTAATATTGTTCAGTGGATTCTTAAGGCGCTTGTAGATGTTAGGCTGGAAATAGACGAACCGAGAATTTCGCGGTACCGGTGAAAATCGCGTATGACTTGTAAATTTAGCACAACTTGACTTGTGTTGCGCTGCTTATCCGCAAAAGTCCTTTAATTGCCTTCTAATCGCATTGTAATCGTCGGTGAATTGAAGTTTTCAATGAAACATTTCGTTTTGGTTTTGAAATTTAAATATGGAACTGCCAAAAGGAAACCTTACAAGCGTCTTCAACAGAGCAATATTGTAGTGATTCCCAGTGATGTGTGAGAGATTCGACAGCACTATATACGTGTTACGTTCTCTTGAGTTAAACCCTGAGCTATTTCACGTTATTAAAGAAGGACTGTATTATTCAATTTTTAAATACAAAAATATGAAAACTGTTAATTAGTAGTTCTCTTAAATGGTGAAATAAGAAATGAAATATGCATTAGAAACAAATACTAAAAAAAGTTATCATAAAAAATTAATAATTGAAATACACACTATCATGGGTTGGAATCAAACCACCACTCTATTCGGCAATTATATCTGTTAGGAAGCAAAAACGGAATATAAACAAATTAGGATGGTGGTAAGCTATTTGTTCTCGCTTAATTCACAATTCGAAAGATTTCGACGAGAATCCTTTACAGCCGTGATAGTTTCGGTTGAAACCTTTATTCACCTAAAACGAATAAGTCCTTATATGCCTTTTGGAGAAGCGATACTTTACGGAATTTAATTTCCTGGCAGTGTTAGACCGCTTTCAAAGGTTTGAATATTTAAAACATACTAGATTTTTAGTTTTTTTTATTTTTATTTATTTTTATTTTTATTCTAAAAATTCGAAATGTGGCTTTGGCGAATCTACTTTAACATGCTTTGTTAAACATTTTAATGACCACAATGTAGATTGAAGATTCATATACTAAATAGTTTTGAGGATTTAGTTCTTAACCAGCTCTGTCAACTCATCACATCTTACTGAGAGTACGGCACTTCAGACCGTTCTTGCCTCCCGCTTCCGATTCTTCAGAAGATAAACACGACACCGTAGGCTCGCCATCCTGCTCGTTTGGTGTCGTATTGTATGTACACGACTGCTAGTGGATAACTTTCACACAGTTGTTCCGTAATCCGATATGAAGGCTAGACGCGTCTTAAGCGGTTCTTAGCTTAAAATATAAACAACCATATGCTGACCTATGACGGCTTAATGTGGCATCATAATTCAATTTTTGCATCTTAATTTCATTAAAAAATATCAAACCTTCTGGCATTGCTTGGATTGCGTTAGCTTATATGTTAGTAAAAAAAGACCAAAAAGTGTGTTGCTGTACACTGCTTACCGATATTAATGTTATGGCTATATTTATTCTATTCTATGCTGTGTTATACCTATATTATTATAATTATTCTTTATTTTTGCATTTCATCGTTACTTGCCATTAGCACAAGCGTCTGATGTCGAGCGTACCTGAATGTACCTAAATTTCAACCAATTATTTCATCTTGATCATAACTCAATGCTCACTCGGCACAATATCGCCCTCAAGCAAGCTGGCCACCGTTTAATTGGCCCCTTCGATGATAACTCAATGTACGTTTCTTATCAATTTTGGTTTAGGCGCCTTCGACTATCAAACCTCACATGGTGCGAGATACACAAACTCTACCTCCGTTTTGGGAAAGGCGTACGTTTCATGATGTACTTTTACATTAAAATTTCTCGCTTACCTATTAACGCTATCACAATCAGCCGCATGCAATGATCGTGCTGGATGCGGCGCAACTTCTCTATCCGCCGCTTGCGTCGGTCTGCATCCCTGAGCAGCAGTAGCTTGCGGGACCCATCACTAGATGGCGCCACCATTATTGCGTGCTGGTGCTTCTCGACGCCACAGCCAATGGTAGACCGGAACACAAACACTCTTCAATCACAGTTGGGTTCGCTTGGCCAGCAAAAGTTACCGACATTGGCGGTCGGTAAACATAGGTCTTCGCATGCTCTCGTACCCTCTTCGTCAAACCTGTTGCGTGGTTTAACCCGATGCACTCCGAGCACTGACTTGCTGCTGTGTACTTTGAATCACGTGCTTCCCAATGCTGTAGCTGCTCCTGAACTAGTACACCCTACACCACACACGTTCCGACACTTCCGATTACGACAATCGAATTAAAGCGCTGTGTGGACATCTCATCCAACCAAACCCGACCCGCGAACCCGCGCTTCAACGAGTGACTGAGTTTGGTGTCGCTTTGATTATTTCCGATGGAGAGGAGGATGTCTCTCGCTGTGGTGTGTTGTGCTGCCCTCCTGGTTAACCACACCACGCACGCACACACACACACGCTGGTCGACGCTGGGGCTATTATCTTCGTCAAGAGCCAAAGATAGTCCCGAGCGTGAGATATGAACGGCGCGCCATACCGTACCGGGCCCAGGGATTGGTGCATTTGGTCCATTGCGTGGCTGGTGTGATTTTAGAGGTCTTATCGAACCCCTCGCGGGACTGTTGTCCCGACCGCCGCAACCGCCACGACCGTCGATCAGAGCTGCCTGCCTGATGGATTGGCCTCGGCAACGATAAGGGACGGTAATGATCAATCGATAGCGAGCCGTGTCATCGCACACACCAGCCCGGGAAAGCGATGTAAAGCTATAATCTCTGTTCTAGATAGGCCTAAGTCCTCTCCTCGGATAAGGCTTTTTTTCTGTAGACCAAAAGCGAGATAAGCTGTTGAAGGAGCTACGAATCCCCAAAAAGGGGGTGAGCAATGCAATTTAAATGTTTGCTCACTTTTGTAAAGGTAGCGTAACGTGTCGCGGATGCATTATGATGGAGCGTTATCGGTAGTCCTGGTGTGTTATTGTGACACAACAAGCGCTTCAGCTCCGTTCTACATATGGTTTGACCTACATTCCATTCTTCACAATCGCGCGCATGTAGAGAGGTCCCAACGACGCGGGTCCCAATGAAGAAATCGTTGACCTCGTCGTCGTTGATAAACTGTACCACCTGGAGAGGAGCTTCCATTTGGAGATAAACTGGAGTTGACCGAATTTTGAAGCGCGTTTGTGTGTACCGTTCTGTGAGGAAGAGGAGGACGTCGCTCGAGTTGTACTTAATGATGTTTGTTAAGCGATAATGCCAGGATGTAATTAATTCGGTGTCAATATCCATTACCCGAGAGGCACCACTGAAGCTCCAAGCTTTACAGATGCAATCAAGCGATCAGAGTTGACATAATTGGTTACATTAGAGCCCGGGAGGGATATAGCATAGAATAGCAACCAAGAACCTCTGAGTAATGTGTGGTGAAACGTGTGTACTGTGAAGGTTATTTATCACAAGGGGCATCAAGGAGAGCAAGATGACGATGACGACAACGCCGTGAGCATGCGAAGGATGGTCATTTCCAATGAAACGTTAATTGACACGATGATCAGAGATGGCTTTGGTGACGAGATCGATCCGGAGGGCTTTCTAACGATAAGCTCTGAGCTATGTGAGCTTAAATGGAGAACCATCCTTGATGATCGTCCTCACGATAAAGTATCGTCACGCACACAATAATCATAATAATTAGTATAGAATATCATTCGTTTCCAAGAACAATTAGGAGATACAAAATTATTTTGGGTAATTTTGCATCGTTCGTTTTGACGATCACATTCGTATGCAAAGCTCTCCTTCGCTTGACCTTTCACGGGTTTTTACACAGAGTTTTTGTTTACATTCTTCTCCACTTTACACTGTTAATTACTTAATACTAATTACCAGCAGCGATCGAACAGGTTCTCGTGATACGTTCCCAGAGACGTAAACCAGCAGCATGGGGAATTCAAAACGATTAACACACAATTCGTTGGAATCACTGTTGCTTTAAGCGAAGTTGGTATGCATCAAACAGCCAATAATTCATGTGCCAATAAAAAGAAGTATAGTAATAACTCATTTACCTGTTTTAGGTTGACCGGTGCGACGACCTCCACGCACAGCCCGCGACGAGCTATTACTGGCGGGACTCATCTTCGAAATTCTACCCAGAACCTTCAACACAATGAGATCAGCTGCACCCCGGGAACGGTTTTGAATTTGAAACTATGCTCACAACCACCGTATCACAATTATCAAATTTACACTACTCTATTTGTCTCGGACATCAGAGTTAATGATACGCGGAAGGGAAGAGCAGCCCTCGCGATAAGTATCAACTTGGCGTCCACCGCCAAAGGCGAATGAACCACAAATGCTTGAAGCTAATCAGCAGCGATCTTGCCGATATGTTTGTATGTGTACTTGTCTCGTTTGCACTTTGCTGCTGGACGTCTAATGCGCGCGATCTTGGAGTAACATCCGACGACGACGATTACCGATGATGAATTCTAACCCGCCCCCTCCCTGCGGACAAGTCCACACTCACAGGACAGACCACTACACACTCCACTCTGTGCTGTGCGTGTGTAGGAATAATCCACCACGCTTTACGCTACCAGCAGTTCGGACTCCGAGACGCTGCCCACTGATCAGTTCGAGACGACAATTCGAACTGGCGTGCTCGGCCCGACCGGAGACGCTACTTGTATGCAAAGGCCTCGGCCAGTTCGTGAGGCTTTGCCACCATACCCATCCGCGATCCGCATATCGCACCCGCACGCGGCCCGCACGCATTATTGCGATTATCGTCTCGTCGCTTTTCGTACCGGCGGGGAGGAAGGTGGTGTGTTTGATGATACAGTAGAAGCCCCCGAGGGTAGATATCGAGCGGTGGTAGGTTTTGTTCTCACACGCAAAAAAGGTTCTATTAACGTGATATGTTCCAGGAGTTTGTGTAATTTAAATTTAAAATTGTTGTGATAGCAGTTTATAGTATTTTAGATCACGAATGACTATCTCTTTTTACCCAAAAATTGTGTGAATGATTAAAAAATAAATAATGTTGTTTTATAGTTATTTGTTTGTGGAATTTTGTGGAATTTTTACATATTTTTCTCGATATTATAGAGTACAGTTAGAAGACTGGGCTTTATTTTTCGCGGATTTTTTTACCACTTTCCCCATTTGCATCGAGTTTCGTATTTAAAACAAAACGGAATATAAAAAAAAAAAACGAAAAGAATTTGGAGGAAAAATATAGCAAAAAAGTAAAAAGTTTAAAATTAATTATATTTACGAATAAAATAGATTGTGTTTGGACTGCCATTTCGCACACAATATCAATGTCGGTTGCTAGAGTAAAACAATTCCGATTCGAATCCAGCGAGAAAATGGCACTAATAATACAATGCTGAGCATGTACAAATAACGCTGAATGTTATACTACTGCTTGATAGCATGATGCGTAAGGCAACAGAGAATGCTGCCGTTAACGCAAACGATCTCTATGGTAGAACACCATCACAAAGCGAACGATTGCTACACTTATCCATTGAAGGTACACCGCACGATATAAAGGGGCTGATAAGAGCCCAGTCTCATTTCAACACGTTAACATAAGAAGATGAGTGCAATAGATAAGAGAGGCAAAAGATAAGGAGCAACGGCACATCAGCAACGACGAGGAATACACGCCATCGAGTCTTTGCCACTTTGCAAGCGTAGAGTGAGTGTTTTGATTCTACCCGCTATGCTACTCGCACAAGCAGAGCGGTAACTCTATCAAGCACGTGGATCATGTTAATTCTCACGTCTACCGGTGCACCTGTGTTCAACTATGACGTCATCAGGTGTATGCTAATGCTGGGCCTACATACCTCTAAGAAGGGCCAACAGATTGGCGCGCAATCGATCCACAAGTCGCCATCGGATGCTGTTGCTGTTTAACGATACTGATGAAGATACGGTCGACACTAGTTTGGTATTGTTTGATAACATTAAGAAACAAAAAAACGCACTAACTACTCATAAAACGTGTGAGTAATAACTAGCGAGCTAGCTGAACGAGAAACATCCACCACCAGTGGCCGATTGTTTACGATTGAGCTCATGGAAGGGGTGTGTCTGTCATCTGCTTTGACAATCAGCTGAGCACAAAAGCAAGAGCTTTGTGTGTTAGTTTTGCAGAAGCTTATTCGTATAACAGATGGTTAGATGGAAGCGTATGACAGACTTTGAAAAGCGTTTGTGTGCTGTTATACGAAACGCTCGAAAGTGGTGTAAAGTGTGAATGAGAGAAGGTTAGTAGCAAAGTTGGCAAAAAGAGGTGCGCAGCCGGTAGGATTCGAACCTACGCTCCCAGAGGGAATCTGATTTCGAGTCAGACGCCTTAACCACTCGGCCACGACTGCTTGGTGGAGAAGGAGGGTTGCATTGCCTACTGTACACGATGGACCGAGCGAAGTAAGCGTTACACGTTGTAACACATGATTGCAATCAAGAGACTTGAGATCACGTTACTTCAAATATCGAAGCAGCCAAACTGGTTTGGCGGAATGGTGATTTTTTTTGTTTGTGAATTCGCTGCCAAATACGGTGTTACACCACGTACGGCTTCAGCTTATCATCCCCGGGAAGGGGGAATCGTGATCCTATAATGGTCATCTGGTAGCTGCCAGAGTGGCTCGGCGTCTGAAATTTGCTGAAAGTAAAAGGCTTTGGCTTTTGATACTGGTTTTGATGGTTTCCTTTTTATCATTATCAGGCGCTCAAATCGCAGCTCTGATGTATCGACGCTGTAAGTTGTTCAATTGTAGAGTGTGATTGGCTTATAAAAAAAAAGAAAAAAAAAACAGAGAAAGACTTATCATTGGTCAGATAATTTCGTGATCATTTCAAAGGTTCTATCACGACGTGACGATTGTTCAAATAGAACCACGTGTGTGATCGTGTCCCATATGATTTTTTCTTCTGTCTTTTTGTTTCTCAGCCCTACGATTTTCTTTATAAACTGCTTAGAAAACGTGAGTCGTTGGTATGAATCACAAAATGATTAATAAACCGATCTTACATTGGAAAGTTTATCTTTCATTGGCTTAAAAACAATCATGTACACGCGTAGTAATTCATTTGGAATTGCATCATGTTGTGTAAACTTTTTTTTTAAAGAAGCGTTAATTTGGCAATGAAAGTTATCATGTGACCGGAACAATCGGTAGCGGAAACAAAATACATCACCATGCAATTAATCATAATGTTTGCCACATGACGTCACTGTGTCGATAATTACAAATAAACAAAAAATATCCTTACGATACAAGCAACATCTCTGAGTGCGACCTGTTTCGAATGTAACGGTATGCAATCTTGACACTATTGCGCAAGGCATAATCATCAATCATCGATTCCTGATTCCATGCTCGTCATTGATCCGGGTTCGCACGTTGGGTGGTCTAGTTGCTCTATTGTTGTTAGAACGCCGATGGCCGCGACAGATTTCGTTCCGAATGACTGTCTCCTCACGTGCTTTCTTTGTTGGGAATGTGCGAAGGACGGCCGAGATGCAGGAGATGCACAGCATGGTGGGGTCAGTTTGAAGGCAGCTTGCAATGCACGCGCATTGCTGTTTGAGCTTCGTTGTTCAGATGCTGGTTTGCTGGAAGATTTTTCCGCTGCGGGAAGGGTTTGTATACAAGCGTGATACTTCTCCAAGGACACATATACCATTTATGGAGGTGTGCACCGTGAAGCGTGCAATTCACACGAGAAGGCGTTACGCCTCATTCGCAAGCTCTTCCGCTCGGGTAAGATAGGCTTTTTTCTGGCAAACGTAGCATACAAGTTTGCTATTTTTGTTTAAAGGAAATGGTTCAAAGCAGTGTTGTGCTTAGAACATCGAAACAAAACAGAGTTTTGATCTTATCTGCGATATTGGGATTGCCATATCCTTTTATTTGTCTCATGTAGATGAGAGAGTCTTCTGCTTGGCTGCTGGAAATGACACCATCCTAGGGTCTGTCGTTTAGCAGCACTATTTATATGAAAACTAGAACTCATTTTCAGTTCATCTTACGTTCAACATAGCTACGTTTAAAAGTACGAAATCCAAACAAATTTCATGTTAAGGAACATTACAGCTTGTTGAAACAATGTTGATAGCTAAAACTATAGTACACGCCTGGTGCGTACGTGATAAGAAACTGTAGCTTTGGGGGAAAAGTAAGAAGCAAGCAAGAACCGAGACAACAAAGGGGTTATCAACAAGAGTTGTAATTGTTCCGGGGCAAGCACGCAGTTAGAAGGAGTCCCTGGAAATGCATATGCATGCATTGTCCAGTCAATGGGACACGCTGATAAGACGATTGACCATATGAAACCATTGCGTAGGATCAGAAGGTTCAAAATGCTTGTTAACCTTATGTTCGTTGCTTCCATAGGTTCATATTGCTCTTGATTTCTATATTAATTATTTATTCAAAGAGATTGTGCCTTCTTATCCGAAATAAAACAGTACGGTGAATATGATTCTCTTATGTTTGTTTTATTTTATATGATTAAGACCATTTAGTTACTGTATATAGATATGTATCAGTACTCCATTAAAGGGTTTTCCACGATTGATTTGTAGCATTTTTTTTGGGCTCGTTTCACGATTTATTCATCATAGCCCATAGATTTCTGGATCGTTCCTATGATTTGTTTGCAATCACCCAAATCGTGGGAACACAGCAAATAAAATTGGCAAAGAACCAAACATTTTCAGGAAACAACCAAAAAAAAAAAAACTTGAGAAACCCTGCAATTGATTTTATGCTGAAAAAAATTGTTGCCAAAGATGTAGTGATGTATTCTTCGCTTCGATCGGGAATTTTCGTTTGATCGGGGAACATCCGGCCGATCGGGATTGACGGCATCCAACGAGACCAGTGCTATAGTCTACTCTGTCAGGATAAACGAAGAATAACTCGTATTCAAATAATCTGCATCGCAAATGGCTCTTATTAGAACTTTTAATTCAGACTTTGATGTTACTTCTGACATATTTGGTGTAACATTCTTCGAGAGCCTGTACAGGCTTTCGAGACTTACACAGTTTTTTTGTGTCAATTTTTACTCTTCGCTTTCATTTGTTTGAATTTTTTAGTGTAGAGTGCTAAATTAAGTAATCGTTGTATTTGATATACATTGGAATACCGCATAACGAGTTTAACCCGTTCCAGTGACTCACTCGTTATACGTAAAACTCGTTATTGCGGAAGGCTTTTTTCCATTTGTATGAAAAGTAAAATAATTGGTCCCAGGATCAAAGGTGTGCTATAACAATGTGCGTTAAAACCTACAATCTGAAAAATAACAAAATGTCTTTATATGCAAATCATTTTGAAGATTTACATTTGTAGTTCACTGTTTCTGTATCGTTATTATTGATTCATTTTCTTGAAAAGATAGTTGATTAATTTAGTTTTTCCTTAATATTTCCCGAATATGTCGTTTTTTAAATGATGAGGGTTTGGCAACCAAGTTATACGAGTTTGATCGCAGTACCAAGAAAAACTCGGGACGTGTGTTTTGGCCTAATATGTAATATGTAATATGTAACATGTAATATGTAACATGTAATATGTAATATGATAAATATGATAAATATGACGTGTCCGACTTCAGGTTGCCGTCACTGTATAAAATCGAAGATCACAACAATCGCGAGAGAGTGAACGTTCTGCTAGAGAGAATGGTGAGAGCAGAGCTCTCTTAGGAACGTGCGTTCCTGCGAGAGCAATTGCTCCGAGCACCATTGCGCTCCTATCTGGCGATGGAGTGATGGTTACTTACTTTTTTACATTCACAAACCCATTGCAAACCACAAGCTATTGACTATTAAGGATATTTTTATGAAAATTTAAAGAAGCAAGTATTAGCTAACCGAACAGCAGTTTCTAATCAACAACAATAAACAAGAAATCAATGCAGAATGACTACAGAATGACCCACAATGGCACTGTACTTACTGTAGTATGCCTAAGTGAGCCTAGGAATCTAGCAAGAGTGGACAACTGATTATTTCACCATTCTACTCATCGGTTTTAGTTTGGAGGAACTCTGCTAAAATTAAGGACACATCACAACACATTAGAAGCAAATTCTGAAGAACAACTTTGATTTTGCGAACACTCCAGAATTTGTGGGGTCCCAGTAGGTTCCATCGGGCCTTATGACAAGTATCTGATTGAGACACCGATTTGTTTTATGGCTCACCATTATTGGTGCGCCCTTTCAATACGTGCTTGTTTAACATCTATCATTGTGGTATCTTTTACTTTCGATTGTCTATCCTATGACAAAGACAATTCAATGTTGAGTCATCAACAAAGATTTGTTGAAAGATATTTTTTTAAATTTCTCTCTGGCAGCCGTTACATTCACTTTTATGATCATTCCCAAAGGCCCTAAGACCCTAAAAAATGTTGCGAGAACATTTGTTGCCTAATTGGACGGACGAACTGTCAAACTCATGTTGGGGGAACATTTTTGTTCCAAGAGAAACAAATCGAGTTGCTACCCATACTTGTATGTATTGACAGATATTCGACATACGACTTTTTCGATTTACACTTTCAGGATTCAGGACCTGTTTTCGGTCCCAAATACAATCGTATGTCGGGGGTCACCTGTATTTTGAAGAGGTTCAATACCAGCCGGATAATCATTTCCACACTTTTTGCGTGACTGGCTATCAGAAACTGGATTCGTCACAGTAAGGTAGCTTAATTTTTAGGAAATATTATAAAAATCCAAGATACGGCGGGGTTTTTTTCAGATAGTTAAAAATTATTCACACACCGACAGGGATTCCCCCAAACTACCGGTATATTCCAATATACTTCAATATTCGGTTTATTCCAGCCAAGTATATTTCCCCCTCTGTTTTGTTGTCTTCGATATTCTCTCAGCGCTCTCTCTTGTAACGCAGCAAAGTGAGCGTACGCAAGTCCTACACGCGCGTGGCATGTTCGCTCTCTGTATTTTGCTCCCTGTAGATCGTAACGCTTCTTTGATCGTACTTTTGAAATCCTGACAAGAGCTAGTTAAGATCTGAACGCGCAGCAATACAGACCGGTTGCGCAGCGTCAGAAAGCGGCAATCTGGCGGGCTGTAACCAAACAACAACCGTATAGCGAAATATTACATCGGCATTAACGATTGAATAATGGTGTTAAGTTCTAGGCTTCTCATCCAATCGATTGCATGCCGACTTGACCGTGGACGGTATAGCATTTGTCCCTCTGTTTGAAGCCCGCCTGTTGCCGCTCCTTCCTCGTGTCAGCAAGCATTTACGCGTTACCTTCTATCGCTAAAGGAGAAAGGTAAAAATCACCTGTAACAGGAACAAGAGCCAGCGTAATAAGTGGTAAAACCAAAATAAAGCAAAAACAAAAAAAACTTCTAGAAGCCAAACGAATACGCACTAACATTTATACACGAAAGGACACATTGTACGCAAGCGCCGGAATCAACACGCTTCCCTCTGTACGGTCAGTCTGACGCCTTTAACCGGTCTTCCATTCTGTTTTGTTCGTTGTTATGCTCGTTGTTGGCAGTATTGTTTTGATACATCGATGCGTTTACGGTGCCCAGTGGCGTTCCGAATCTTGCAGTTTGAGTGAATCATGAAAAAAATAATTCCTTATAAAGTGCATTTATACGAGTAAAGTGGTTCAAAAGGCTCCGTATTTGTGTGTTTGTCAAAGTGTTTTTGAAAGTTTTCCTCGCATCGTGTAGTAAGCTTCGGCGTGTGAAAGTGTGTCAGAAGTGAGAAAGGAAAGGGGGAAGCGAGTTTCCAGCAAGGAAATCCCCCGAGTGCGTGAGTCATCGCTTCCGCCAAAACGGAAAGGATATCCTTTCATGTGTATAACGCGACCGAGTGGTGTATGTGTATCTGTATGAGTGATTCCAGTTAGCTGCCAGGAAGTGACGTGAGACGATACTCACACAAACGAAACGCCGCTCTGGCGCCAATCAGCTGATACGTCAATTGGTAGTGGTGTACGGCAAGTGTCTGCCAAAGTGTTCCCCCGTGTTAGTGCGTGCAATAGTAATAAAGCGTAGTGTGTATAATGTTTTAAAATTACCAAGCAAAAAAAAAAAAAAAATACGGCCATCTTTTGCACGAGTGTGTTCTTTTTGCAAAATAGTTTAAATTAGTGGAGCCCGGTTTGTGCATTTAATCAACAGTGAACGTGAGCTACTGCTTACTATTACTGCCAGTAAACGTGCAATAAGTGTATCATATGAAAGCCTCTGCTGTGCCGTTTGCCTCATTCCCAATGGAAAGGATAATGTGGCTGCACAGTCCTGGAAGCAATAGCTGGCCGAGGGTATTTCGGATAGCGGGGTTCAGCTTAACGGTCCCATTTCTAATGCTCATGCTCATAGCCATAGCAATCGTGGCCAAGCCAATTGAACGGGAGCGACGGTCCGAAGCCAAATTCTGGGATTACGACGATAGCGTGGTAAGCATCTGTTTGTACGGTCTATACCCGTAACATCGAACAACCTTCGACCTGTTGATACGGGTCTTCTTCCTGATTCCGACTTGAAACGTGTTTTAACCGCTGGAAGATGTGGTAGAATCTATTCTTGACTCTGGTATTTTGACTTATTTATACGCGTTTCATGCGTTAGAATGAGACGATGTTATTCCGATTGGCGTCATTTGATAAGGAGTACGAGTTGGGAGTGATTACTAGACTGGCTGAGGAGTTGTGTGAGCCAATCGGCAGAGATTTAAATGGTTTTCAGACGATGCTTTAGAGAGCATTTAAAGAGTCTTTTAGGATGATTTTACACGCTTTTTGTGCTTTAAAAATCGTTTAAAACAGCAGAATGTTAAGTTGTGTAGCGAAGAACAATCAATATCAATAAATGAATGTGTGAAAATAATTATATATGATAGGCTAACAACTTCGTTATGGCCTAGGTGGCCCGGTGGTCGAATGGACACATGTGCTAACTCACACAAGACCGGACGGGTTCTCAATCTAGTGATGGGCGGGTCGACCCGAACCTACCGGGTCGGAGCCATCAGCGACGGTTCAGCAACGTTTGAGTTTTGAATATATTTGATAAAGGAAATTAGGCCTACTTTGGATCTGAACCTATCCCGGCCGCGTCGATTCAACCCTGTCTACGAATGAGCCTGAAAATATGAATCTAACCGCGCGGCTACATGAGGGGTGATATTATACAGCGAAATGAACTATTTGACAGGTTAAATATCTGTCAAATAACACACATCACCGCAACCCTTGATGTGCGTGCAGTACATAAATAACGTGTATAAACAAAATCGCATATTTTACCTCGTGTAGCCGCGCGATAAGATATAGCGCCTAATAATTTTTGGTGACTTCTACTAGGATTGAACTCATTACCGGTGGTGCACTGCACTCAACTGGTAGGCACAACGCTATTGAAAGGCTGTTATTTTTAAAGTGGTTATCTTCTATGTGATACTCAACATGGTTTTGTAATGACGATATCGCTAAAATACTCTGTGATTTGTTGTTTTTATAAAAAAAAAATAGAACAACAAAATACAGTAATGATGTTTAAACACCATTGTAATCGTAAATAACAACGCACGTGTAATCCGTTTTAAAATTTGACGGATGAAATATAGGTTTCGCAGTGTTCAATTACTTCCACCACTGAACCGGCTATCGGCAAATCTCTCAAACCATCTGCAATGTTTAAAGTTTCATCTACGAAGTCATAGAGCACGACCGACACGCTTGTTGTTAATCACGCATGGTAACGTGCCAACCCTCTGGCACATTGTAGAGAGATGTGTGTAGGAAAACTAAGCTCTACCCATGCAAACCCCGCAAAGAATGATGGTGCCAGGGCTGTGAAAACAGTAATCATAAGGAGTTGGGTGTCGGATGGGTGCTGCTATTTTCGCCCATTAAATCTAATCCATCATGGCTTTTGCGATGTGACGTGCAATTCTCGTGTAAAGTGTCCAGCGTGAGAAACGGTTTGAACAGTGGAAGAGCTACAATCATTATATGGGTCATAAATTAGCAGTTTTTTTTTCTTTGGTGGATAATGAACAACCTATTCAAAGAGGTCGCCTTTTACATATGTAGAATGGAATGAAGCAAAGCTGCAACTGTACGCCGATGATTCCAAGCGTAATGCCAAAAGCCATTCTCACCCGTGCGGATCACGTCTCACCGATAATCGATGGTCGCTAATTGCCTCCCTTGACCGTTACTGATGTACTGACTCGCTCGCTCAATATCCCTCATGGGCAACTGCATCACGTACCGGCGAATGGAATGTATGAATGGAATGGTTGGAGTCTTGCACTTCGGCCGGAACTGCAACAGCCAAGTCGTGCGTAAATTTGTCATATCCGTTGTAGTAAAATATGCAAAATAATAGGTCCTCCACTGTGTGCTACCATTTAAATCATGTCGACCCTCCCCGAAAGTTAATTCGTCTCAATTGAGTGCAAAAACGAAGCACAACTGGCTCGCTCGGCTTTTTAATTAAATTAAACCATCATGCCAGAGGCCCGGCGTTGATTACTGCGCTGGCTTGTAGAGCAGCATGCAACAGGAAACTCTTGTGTGGACTTATCAGCAACGAAGAGCCATGACATGCACGACACGCATATATGCATGTGTTTGTCTACACTCCAAACAGATGTTGGGAAGAATAGTACCAATGCAACACAAATACTTGGCCACGTCTCTGAACTCTGAAGTTCTAATGCTCTGCATCTCAATGTTGCTCACACAATTCGTCTTCATCAAGCGTTACCGGGGCAACATAAGCCAATTTAAAACAGCAGTTTGTTGCTCTCACTTTCTCTCTTTTACTCATTTTCTCTCCGTTCTTCCTTTACGGATTAATGCAAACTTGCTATGGTTATGTTCTTTATTTTTGGTTTCGTCCAGAGTTTCTTACTGGAAATTTTGAGCGCCATTTAAATTAGTTTTCTCAATGTCCATTTAATGTTGTAATTTATTCTTTTATTCTGTACGAAAGGTATTTATTTTTACGAAAATACTTTCCATGTTCAACAACTCATTTTTACCAAGAATTCATTCACAATCTCATGCCCCAACACTGTAGTCTCGTACTTCAAATAGCTTCCATCTGTGCATCAACAGTTGTACGCTTTCAGCGCTTTCTTTCACTTGTGCACTGCTTACTAGCCTATAGCTGGAAAGATAACAAAACCATTGCAAGATAATTCTATGCTGCCTCTGTGTTCTGGGTGCCGGTTCTCGCTTCCTCTTCCTTCTTTGGTTCACTGTACTGCTTTTCCATACTGTGCCGGCTGCATTTGTCAGACCCCTGCCCCTCGGTACCCGTCCCAGTACCCGACATTATCATGCTCATCATAAACATCATCATGCTGCGCATATGGTGGCACATGGTTTCCTGTACGCAACTTGAGACGCGGGCAGTAGCAAAGAATAGAACGGAAAAAAGGGGTACAGCGTGCATCGAGAACCGCGTCCCTTTATGTTTAAGCCGGGAGGCGATAGGAACGCTCTCCCTGCTCGTGCTGTGTTATTGGAGTAGGCCGGGAGTTTGTAGGAGTTTGTGGTTCCGCATGGTACTGCTGCTGCTGCTGTTAGCTCAGCTGGATGGATGGGTGGACGCTGCGCTGGATGTTGCTTCCAGGTCTGATCGAAGGGTCAGGAAATGGAAATGAATGGTTCATTCAAATATGAAAAAAAAAACACTCCTGTCATGCGTTGGGCACTTCTTCAGCTACGGAAAACAAACCGCAAAACCCGCCTTCGAAGCGGTGAGCTAATGAAGCGATGAATTTTCAACAGTTTTCGTAAAACATTTCCGTTGCCCTCTTCCGCTCGGAAAGCGATTTACTGTGTAGCCGAATGTTACGAGTGATAGAAAATCGATTGACAGAACTTTCTGTAGGTTCTGATAGGGTCGAACGGAAATGTGAATGTTCGAGTTGGGTTAACCTTAACGCGGGTAGAAGGAGTGGTATTTTTTCCCTGTGGATGAGGATGTGATGAGGAGAGAGAGTAGGGCAGGGTAGTGCTGACCACCCGACGATCCGTAGACGGTTGGGTACGCCGGCTGAATGTAACGAAGCGAAAGCGTTTAATGAATTCAAATGTCATCGTTATGTGAGTTGATTGACGAGATCGCGCAGGGTGAGCTCATGGGCTGAATGTTAAGCCCTATGTGTCGTAGAGAGTGTACCTCTGTTGCAAGCGATGTGTTGTCCAGCTCATGCCAGAGACCCATCAGAACGCATCGAAACAATCGCGCTATTGCTGAGAGTGTGAGAAAAACAGTTAATTAGTTAAATATACTAATTTTTACTAATTTTAAGTTGCTATGGTCTTGAAATATTCGCTTGATTTATTTGGTGACGAGTTGCGCTTGGTTCAGCATTCGCCGCGAGTCCCATGCTCGGTCAGCTTCATTAGGTCAGCGCCGGTTGGGTTCAGCACGCCATTTTCTAATTAACTTCTTGTGTTTTTTTTTTCTGTCCACAAACTCCGGTTCAAGGCTGGCAGCCGGCAGGGTGTGAATAATGTTATTTTCGAACGCAGTAGCTAGTCACCGGCGCGTCACTTGACGTCGAAAGTCCTTCCGTGGACATGTAAATTATGGCAATCGAGAAAGTAAATAAGAACCTTTACTGGCTTCACATCGCTTTAAATGTAGAGCAAATATTAGCCCGAGAAGAAGAAGACAAATTACCGCAAAAACAACATTTCTCCTCTTGATATTGCTTGCTCACCGTTCGGCCCTCTAAGTGGACGTCGGACCTAATGGATTGTGTGCTACCACGTCGAGAGTCGGAAGTGGTGCCGCTTTTCAGCGCCATACGATCATCGAAAGTGATTTTTGGCACACGGACGTTCGGGGGCCTGTCAAAGTCAATCACAATTGGATCTAGTTGGAGGTTGCCCTTAAACCCCTAAACCTCCTAAGGAAGGTTGAGAGTGGTTTTATTTTTTCCTGCGCTTGCTTGCTCGTCATGGGGTCGGGGTTGCCACCTTGCTGCCACCGTGAAGCCACTTGAGAAGTGAGGATTCAGAATGGACGCATGCCGCGGTTAGTCAGCTGGCCCGGTTAGATTTACTTGCGGGGGGGCTGTTAGTGAAAAAAAAGAACATTTTTGCGTGCGTAATTTAATAACTTTTCCATTCGAGTGAAGTTCTCTTGGCGTGGGGCGTGGCTTGTTGTTGTTGGGTCGTTTGTTTTGCCTTTAGTCGGTCGCGTTTCGTGACCGAGCATGCTTTCGCGTGTCTAGTCGGAAGGAATATTTTGTGTGTTATTGTTTTATACTTTTTATGTCTGTCTTTGTATGTGGCTGTGAGGTAAACAGTAGACGTGCAGTGAAAATCGAAATCGTTACATTTTTCACTTCTGTGCATGTGCGCAGGGTGGAATGAACACTGCGTTCTACCTCAACGACAACGAGACACAGCGGAGTGCCGGTTCGGTGCGTTTTTCATGCTGGTCTGTGGAGCATGAAAACTTCACATTTCAGCAGCACCAGAACGTACGGGAACGTTTCTTTGTTGACACTCTTTGTGGCATTTTGATGACGTTTTGGAAATGGATAAAATTTTCAATAAAAAATGGAGATAAAAATTCCATTTAATCTAGAATAATAATTTTAGTGCAGTGATCCTCTTCTTCCTTCCTATCATATCCTTCCTATATCTTTCCTTGTATTTACGTGTTTCCGAAAACTTGAGCTGTTGGCAGAAAATCAGTCAAATCTGCTTACTCGATCGAGATTTATTTATTGTTCAATTGGGACGGCCTGGCCGTACTTGATCGAGATATATGATGTCAATTTAAGCTTCATCGACATGAATCTGCCGACCGGAATCAACTTGTCAAATGATAGCAAAATGAACAAAATGAACAATTCGATTGAATTGTCTTGAGGCCTATTTGTCTTATGAGAGCCATGGGGACTGTGCTCTAAGTTTTGTATTTTAAATTTTTTGGGTCATCTTGTCACTTTTTGAAAATACCTAGAACTCTAGAACAAAAAGACATCAAACACAATGTAAAAATTAGTACACACCAATTTAATAATTTTAAATCACATTGAAAACATATAAACTTACAGCTTAAGCTAACCTGATACTCAAGAATTGGCACCCAAGAGTTAAGACGCACGATCCTAAGCATGAATCACACAGAACGCACCAAATTGTTTTTTTCGAACTCCCAACGATATTTTTCATTATATGCTTTGCGGCATGCGCCGGCACTGTTACAGCTGGTTAATTTCAGTATTCCAGTCACCATATCCGGCCATTCCGTCCAACAAGGCAGAGGGTTGAGGTCTCGCAAGGTCCAAAGCAGGAGTACCCAGACCAGAAGGCTTCGCTACGCGTTGGTCGCTTTTGTTTTCATGTTGTTATGCACACAAAGACATTAAGGTAACATAAAGCCTATCGATTGCATTGCGATTTCCGTCCGGCTTCCTCGACCGGGGGTAAAGAGCCATGATCACCCGCGGGTAGTAACGATCGTTCACGAACGATAGGCCGGCTATAGCTTACTGGCACTTCTACCTTCTTTTTATGCTGCCAGCCTTAGCAACTAAAATCCTCACCGTGCCCCTTCAGTTGACATTGTTCCGTTTCGAACTGTCTGTACGTGTCCCCGGTTAGTTTGGATTTCCTTTCTTCGAACATTGATTGCAAATGACATCACATGCAACGTTTACACCTGAACGACCAATTTTGTCTTTACGAAGCAACTCATTGAATAAGCACGTTGTAGGGTTGCTCCTGCGTAGGGCACGGGGTGACACATTTGAATTATGTGCGTGCGATGGGTTTTAATTAATTTCTCTGTTAGATTTCTTTTCCAGTTAACGCCACGCACCGTCCTTTCTTTTGTCCTCCCTCTCGGTACTGGGCGACTTATTTGCCCAATCGCGTGAAGACTTTGAGTCAGTCAAGCTACTACCCCAAACGGCTGCATGTGTTGTGCGAGCGCGCGCTCTATCCAATCAGCTAATCGCTGGAGCTTCTTCTTCTGTCACCGGGCGACAGCAAAAGGGATTCCCTGGTGATCCGTTGTCCGCTGGCTTAGAGCCGCACATCGTGCTGGGTAAAGAGCATACACAGGAGTCAATGGTCTCATAAATCAGGAACAGTACACCACTTGCTAGTCTCTGTGTTAGGCGCAGGGTGTGTGTGTCTGTATGTTTGTGTTTACGTTGTCTGCGCTTGCTGTATGCGTTGCCATAGGCGACGCGTCTATTACGCGAATTGAGGCAGCCGTCGCTGTCGTTGGCTCTCGCGCGCTACCAATATTGATTTATGAAGTTCAATCTCGCTGGCACTGCCAGTGGCAAGGGTGAAACGCCACTGGTAATAGGGACCGGGGAACCCTGTCTCGCCTGTCAAGGGCTTGAAAATAAAGGTCAATATTGACGGTATTGAACGGGGCTTGGTATTGGACCGTTGGCATGGTGGTTTAGTGTGGCTTTAAGGGGTTTTAGCGCCGCCGAAAGGAAACTGTATGTTTGTAGCCGGATAACGAGACGTTCGATTTCATTCTGCTTTCGGAGTCTGACTTTGATTGTTATGGGAGGCAATCAATCGAACAACGGCTATTTGCGACATGACACTTGATGAGTGCCGTGGAAGCGTGTATCTGAGTGAATCATCTATTCCATCAGAATTACTCATGGGATAGATGGGATTGTAACTTGTGAAGTTCTTTGGCAACAATTCAAGAGCTGCTTATTAGCTCATTAGACAGTGAAGCAGTCGTGTAACAGTAATTATTGAACGTCGGAAAGTTTTTCTCTTTCTTTAATTATTTACCTTTACTCTTCTTTTGTGTTTTTGAAATGATTCACCAATACACCAGCTGTACCTGGGAGACTAATCATACAATGTCCACGGAGTTGTATCACAAATGGTGGAAGGTGGGGATTTATTTCAAACCAACCAGATCTTGCAGGATGCAATGGTACTTTCCCCAAACTATGAATCACCAATCAGTTGCATCTCGTAAACTATTAAATGAAACAGTGGATAAACCCTCCATAAAGCATGGTTCATTTCTTGGAGTTGAGTAACAAATGACACATTCCCAGGAACTTCAACTTTTCAGCAAAGTTTCGAGTTTCCATTTCGAAGGTAGTGCATAAATTCGCTCCATCCGAAGCTTATTATCCACTGGATGCACCTTCCGGGCAATGAGGAATCATCCCTGCCACTCTTCTATCACTACAGGTACATAAAACTTGCCAAAAAATTAACCTCCGCCTCATCCGATAGGTTCGTCGCCAGCGCCCTTTTTTAACGAGCGGAAGTGGATCAAACCGGTTGGAGTGGTGTAGCCTATTTCAAATTGCAGCGCGCATCGCGCGTAGTTCACAAACAGCAGGGCGGCAATCCCGATCCTCCTCAATTGCATGTAAATCAGATGCAAATACCTGTCCGACGGTCTGTCTTCCTCCCCTCCCCACTGCCACTGTTTCGGGCTGGAAGGCGTACAAAAATGCGCGAAGTGGTGTGGTAAATGCCGATGCTATTTGCATCGATGCATCGTTTCCGAAATGCACGCCCATAGTTCACGCTCTCCCCTATTCCCGTCCTATCCATCGGTCTACCAGCAAGTGACCATTTCGAGAAGGAATGCTGTCGATTCCACTGAAAAGAAACGGCAAAAGGGCAGGATGGCGCCGGCGTTTTCCTGCTGTTAAATGGTTTGGCCGCCGGTACCGCGGCGATGGGCCAATGTTTCAGATGGTAGGGTGGTAGGGGGCACTCGGGGACGATCACTTGTGCATATTTATTTAAATTATTATGATTCCACGTCCATAATCTTGGGCGGGGAGTCGCCGCGCGACGGTCGCGAGGATACTGCTTCCTTTTCCAGAATGCCTCCCCCCTATGGCGAGGAACTCGGCGTTTGTCGAGTTGCTGGGTGGCACAAGTGCACACCATTGCATTGTTGCATATTTAATTGTTGCGAAGGGGTGTGATGGGAAGGGAAGCGATAAATGTGCACGACACGAATTTCGTTCCTCGCGGGACCTTTGAGAATCCTTTGCCCGATCATCGTGCCCGTCCGTCGTAGCGAATGTCCTCGAGAAGGGGCAATGTTTCTTTCGGACGTTTTATTTCCACCCCTCAGTGGTCCCAGGGTGGGATTTCTTCTTCTTTCGTCGAATCGTGTCTCGCACGCCGTGCGAATATAGCGAATGATTCTTTATCCCGCCTCGGCTAGTCCCATTCCTCCTGCTGGAGCTTCGTTCGGTAATTCCACCCAAGTGCCCCGGCGCTGGAGCCACGTTTCACTGACTTTTAATTATTCTAGTGTGTAGTTTAATTAATTTCCCAGTCCCTTCCCAGCGGACCAGGGGGCTCCTCATTTTGCATGCTGCCCTGCAGATCGAGGTGTGTGTGTGTGTGGGTTTTGAACACTGGCAAGAGGTACCGCCGGACTGAACGACGGTGGGTAAAAATGGTTCGAAGTCACTGACCAACGATATGCCGTGGCGTTCCTTACTTGGGAGTCCGGGAGCTCTAGACGCTTTGGGGGAGGTGCTGGGACGCGCTTTGGTTAAATTGTTTGCCAGATCTTCCTTTCCGAAAGGACGGGGCATGCAGCAGTGTTTTTTTCCAGTTTCGTCCAAGGAGAGACCGTTTCAGTCGAATGTGTTGCAAAGGGAGAAGCCGTCCTGGAGACGTGTGAACAGCCAGCGAGATATGTAAATCCAGCACCAGCTCCAAGCCGCTCCAATTCCATAATGAAGTAAAGTCCGAGCTGCATAAGCAATACTGGTCCTCAGGGGTTGCAGTTTGAGCTTGGTTGTAAAGTCATTCCAAGCAGCTAATGGAGCAATATTGAGTGTGTTCTACACTACACTCTGCATGCGGAACGTGAACTTTGACGGCGGCGAATCGGAGGTGTACCTCCCTGCCGGACGAAGTAGCCTCGGGATCTCCCGCTGCTGTTAATTGTTATTATACCAACCAGGGGGAGATGAAAGGCGCGCGCACTACTAGTCACTTGGTCGTGTGTTTGCTTATCAGTTGATTTTTATTAATTTAAGCAGTCAACCCGGGTCGGTGTGGCTTGAGCGCCTTGAGCGTAATATTCGGAAGGCGCCCAGCAGTGGGAGGTTTTTTTTTATTATTATTGTTTGCGTTGACCAAATCTTTATAAGGAAGCCGAAAAGTCCATGCAGGGATAGTTGGAACGTGACAACCATTGGAGGATAAAGTTGTCTCAATGTTGGTGTTTTTTGGAGTGGGAGGTTACTAAATGAGACTAATTTTCCCCCCTTGTTCTCATGCGCTCGGGATAAAAATCTTGGTAATTGCTGTTATGTTTATTCAAGAGCTTTATTGATTCGTCTGGATGTTTTAATTAAATGATGTGTTTAATTTAATACGTAAGCATGAATTTGATGAGCCTGTTTGGATGTTTCTTTTGAAGCAAATATGTTTTAACAGTATTTCTTTTACTTACTTATCAATTTCCATCGTGTTCTCATCGTCACATCCTACAAAGTTATGCGTTGCGACGTAAACGACAAGCAAACCGGCAAGTCATCCATCATATTGGGGGGTATGATGGTGTCGATATGGCTGAGTCCTCCTTGTCACTGCAGTGTTTATCGGTCCCTGGGTTTAACCGGCCTGGTAAATAATTTATCATTTTTAAAACGAAACTCCCTGCTCGTTCAATTTTACATGTGGTCTCTGCATCCCGCATGGGTTCTTCTTGTTGGAAAAGTCTCACTCCTGCCGGAACTTGGTACGGTTCCATTAAGCTAATCGATTTCCCGCGGCACGATCATTCACTCTGCGATACGATCGTCACCCGTCACACGATTATTCCCCTTCGGACGCGCGTATATTATCTCCGCTATACTTTTGCAGATGTCAGTCAAGCCCCTCGTTTCTTCATTGAAGGGATATGCCTAGGTCAGTTATGAAGAGAGCGCGCGCGCGCTCACGCACACGTGTCCGGTTCAATTAATTAATAACCCTCTCTAGGGTAGAATATGATGTGTATGAAAAGGGCGCTAAGAGTACATACAAACACATTCATGGTGTTTGGCTAGTTATTGTATATCTCGACCAACCAAATTCTTGTGCGATTATATTACGTCTCACTACTTTACCTTATATCCCCGCGCTATGTACTGTATTAATTTTGCCTTTTGTTTGGCTATGTTATCATCTTTAGGGTTGTAATTAATTTCAATCCGCCTGTGTGTTTCCTGCAATGAAAATCCTCTCCTTAAAAAAAGAGGGTTGCTATCCCCAGATAACGATCGATCCTGCCAGGAGTCGAACCTGGAATCTTCTGATCCGTAGTCAGACGCGTTATCCATTGCGCCACAGGACCCGTGTATGTACAGGCCGTCATCTGTTGATGTGTAATTAACACCGCAGCTAATGGAAACGTGCCTGTATGATCCCTTTCCTGCATTACACCACAGCGTTGTTTGAGGGAAATAAATTAAACTACGAAGCTTTAATTTCCTTGTTTGTTTTCTGTGTCCCCAATCGCCAAATCGGTTTCGGATGCAAAATTGGCGCCAGTGTGCTTGTTGTTGTTTTATCGCTTTGATTCGGAAAACTGCACGATTTTTCGCACATGTCGCATTCTCGTTACTCCCTTTCCGTCCTTTTGCTGCTGTTAAGATAGTTGGTTGTATTTGGCAAAAGGTCGGTGGCTGGCGGGACGGCATTAATCCTCACGCGGTCACGGTTCAATAGTCAATGGAATGGCCCGGCCGAAAAGGGGAGGGAGTGGTTCTATTTTTGGGGCCTGTCTAAGATTAAAATTTCGCTTACGGGGAAACGGCGATGCATACTGTGCGTGGATGAGCGTACTCTGTGACTGCGCGTGTGAATTTCCGTACCGGGGAATCAAAATAGGCGCGCGTGCGAGAGAAATTTATTTTTCACTTATATATGTATCAAATGCTCCACTTTCCAGAATCGTTTTCTTTACCTCGTCGTAAATCTTTTCCATCGGCCCAGCCGAGTGTGTGTGTGTGTACTCTCTGGCTATCTATCTATACTCCATTTCAGCCGGTGTTTTGATGGCATATTTTGTTTTACTTTCATTTCGATTTTCATTGGTTTTGAAAATAGGAAAGGGTAAAAGAACGCATAAGAAGAGGGAATAGTGTCGTTGCTCTTTGCGTGCTTCACGATCGCAACATTAGAATGATGATTTACGACACTTGTCGTGTTGGTCCATCCTTTATAAGAGCATATTGGGGTGCATTGGCCAATTTTGGAAAATACGAGCGAGAGAGATACAGAGAAGGGTTCGTATGCCGTGTTGTGATACTGGTTATGTTCCTTCTCTACACAGAGTGCTCATTTAATGATCCCAAAGTCTCAAAAGCGATAACTTCGCGTTGCAAATATGCAAAAAAAAAAAAAAGAATGATGGCACATTTGTTTGGAGATGTTAGAATTTCTCCAATATTGGCACGGCTTATGGTTCGGAGGCGCCCCAATCTCCCGGCAAGACAGCTCGCGGATGGTAAGGGGGAGTCATAAATGTCTTCCACAGCACGGACACGGACCCGTGCGCCGTGCAACAACACAGCTGTCGAAAGCGGTTCGGTAGATCGGCTTAGTTTATGGTGTAAATATACGAATTTGCAGGCCCGCTGCCTTGAAGCGCGCGCTGTGTTTGGAGCGCGTTGTGTAGACGCATCGAACAGGAATTTTGTGTACGTCAGCCGCAGGCTAGCGCAATCGTTTCGATCGAAGGCGGGAACCTGTGGGGCACATAGTTTTCCGGGATCCATTAGCATGGGCTAATATGGTGTTAATCCGTGGGACAGTGAGCGGCAAAGGAGTTACGGGTATGCAGTTAATCGAAATGAAGCGTGGCAATTTGCGATGTGTAATTCAAGCTACCAGCTATTTTGTCAGTTAGGTCTATAGGAGTAGTGCAGTGGAATGTTGTAATGGTACGGGCGTGTGCATTTATGACCAGGAAAAGGTTTGAAGACGAAATCTCAATTTGAGTGCTATGGTCGGTGTCGTAGGCTTTCATTTAATTCATTTGGGACCCAGATTATGACAGTCTCTTTTTTATATATTATAGTATTTGTTCGTGTTTTGTAATCAGTTAGTTAAGTTAAATCCTTTTAAATGATTTCATAGTTTCACTCATATGTTTATTAATATTTTACATATTTTTAAATGATATTTGTAACTTTTCAATTATTCATGGTTCTTTTGATGATAATTTTTATCAGGTTATATAATTTGAACCAACTTGTGCTATTTATCATTTATTTTGTTCCTTTTGCTTAAGGTGTTCTTTAACTTGTTAAGTCTTTTTTTAATTTTGTAATGTTATTGTTATGTTTTGTTGATATTTACTTGTAATGGTGCATATTTCAACCAGATTTTTGTACAGTTTCATGTGCTAATCGTTTAGTTTTTAAATTTCTATCATTTTAAGCAAGCTAGAGAGCTCTCGAGTTCTTATTGTCTTTATATTCTCACATGGTTGTGCAGTTGGCAATATATTCCGATCAATTTGTTAAGCTGATTCGTCGAGTGGATAGCGTCAATTCAGGATCCGGATAGTTTTAATTTATGAACTATCATTCAATCAATCCTGTCAACCAGTAGCGACTAGATAAATTGCATAAATTTTATCCATTTTCTCAAATGAGTGTCCCACGCGCGCTCTCTTCCCCAAGTGGTGTGCTAGTAGTAGTGGCGGTTAAGTGATCAATGTTTTGAAAACCTGCTATCCATCACCGGGCGGTATTCAGCTGGTGTGACTTTTCTTTTGTCGCGACCCAGTGAACTCCGGGCGGGAAACACCCGCCGTACAACAACCGACCGGCACTTGTAGCATATGCTGCGAAGGCTCACGGCAACAACCAGGGAGTTGAAGTAAACTGCAGTTAGCTCCATAAATCACGGTCAGAGGAAAAAAAACTGTAGCAATGGTGAGAAAATTAGTACAAGCAGAAGGAGGAGTACCCACAGACTGCTGTTGCGCTTGGGCGGCCCCAGTCCGGTCGGGTTGTTCAAAGGGGCAAAAGGATCCGATTTTACTTTGCCGTGTAACGTCAAGCCAACTCGGTTGGATCGGTTTACTTCAAATGGGTGTAAGCTACATTTTTCCGTACAAATGAGTGGGTTTGTCGGACGGATTGTGTAACAGGGAAGGCAGGGAAACTGCATGCAAAGCAATGCGTTTTTTCCAAAAATAAACTCACCATACTTTTCTTCCTCTACCACAGTGCAGTTCTTTTCGAGGCGTATGTTAGAGGCGAATGATTTTCCACGCTCTCCGAGTAAATTTCTTTCTTTCTTTCTCACTTTCTCTCTCTTTCTCTCTCTCTCTATCTATCTCTCTCTCTCTCTCTATATCTCTCTCTCTGTCTCTCTTCCTCTCGTTAAATGGTTAAGTAGTCACCCTCAGTATCGGAAAGGGGCAAATGTTTTCCCATCTCCAGGGTCACTCACCCTACGGTCGATCGATGCTTTCCGTCCCATCAGCTCTCTCTGCCTCTCTCTCTTCTTATAAAATTACTGTTTTGACGTTGGATTCGATTTCTGTATTCCAGATGGGATAGTTCTCGGAGGGCTAGTGAAATGTAACAGTTGCTGGTCGACGGGGCTTTCTTCAAAACGAAAAACAGTTTCACATCCAGTTTGCAGACGGACATGCATAGGTGTTTTTATTACTATAATCACATATTTACATCTTGGATGTGTTGTTTGTTCGATGTTAAATGTCATGTTTTTCTCATTCAATTGGCTGAAAGTGTTTCGTTGTTATTTCTTCGTTTTAATTTTGAGTAATCGTTTGTTGGTATAAGATTTGTTTTAAACGATGTTACATTATTTTAAATGTTTTTCCTCAATAATTGTATTTTTTTGTATATTTTCATAAAACTTATTGTGTGTTATATTTGTTTCATGTTTTTTTTTATTCTAATGTTGTGTATTCAACTTTTGTTCAATTTTCTCCTAATAAATTATTTTATACGCGTCAACATATCTACTTAATATTTGTATTTATATTTAATATTTTTGTTTATTATTGAAGAAAAGCTAGCTTCTTGGATGCTATATAGACGTTGGAATATTCGAAAATAATAGTTCAACCTCTGCAATTACTTACTACCCCCGCGGGACCTACGCAATGTTATTTTACCTCGGCTGGATGTTAGTAAATCTTCATTCTTTCCTGCATTTCTGTTTACCGTAGGCGCAGATTGCATACACCAGGTATGTCAAACTGGCGGCCCGCGGGCCGCATGCGGCCCGCGTCGATTCTGGATGCGGCCCGCAAGAGTATTTTGAGAATTGCTAAAAGCACTGCAAACCCTAAATCTGTTATTACTATTTGTCAAAGTGTATTAAATTTTCCAGAGAAGGACAATCCTTTTGTTGGTATATGGAAACTAACATGAATGTACCCATAACATCTCATAAACTTATTTTACACTAACGTACATATCAATCGAGACCCTTAAGAATCATTGAATCGAATGCAAGCTCAGTCGTATTATGTTTCGATTAAATTCTGAATATTAGCATAGTTTTGTGCACATTCGATTGCGCATTCTGTATGGAAAAATAGATTTGCGTCAACTGTCTACAAACGAAAAAGAAATGAAAATAACTTGATACACACACTAGGAAACTTCGCAACAACTAGTGATGGATTGTCGGAATCGCATCCACGGCTCAAAACCATTTCCGATTTTAGCTATTCTTACTCCGAATCCGGCCAAAATCAAACCAACAGTTCCGTTCGGTGCCGTCCGAAGCCTATCTTCTTCTTTTCTTTGGCTCAACAACCGATGTCGGTCAAGGCCTGCCTGTACCCACTTGTGGGCTTGGCTTCCAGTGACTAATTGATTCCCCCCATAGCAGGATAGTCAGTCCTACGTATGGCGGCGCGGTTTATTTGGGGATTGAACCCATGGCGGGCATGTTGTTAAGTCGTACGAGTTGACGACTGTACTACGAGACCGGCTCAATCGGCTACGGTCCGAAGCCTATAGAGCCGTTTAAAGCCATTCGGAACCGTTGGAGTCATCGGTTGTCCCACCGAATTTGACAATCTCCATGCCCCCGACTGCCGAGTAAAGGATTCATTCGGCTTCGATTTTTCCGACCTTAGAATGTTACATCATTGATATTCGATTGGAGCCACTTCTGTTTTTTGTCATAATCATGCCACCATAAATGTTAATAAAAATGATTGTAGCCAAGTTGGAATTATTTGTACCCAACATTCTGCAAGACGAATTAATGTAATTTCCAACCTCCTCAAAAATCAAAACCAAAATGATATGATTACGTTTAAGCCTAAAGGATTTAGATTAAGGATAAAAATAATCTAAATGCCGAAGCCATGCAATACAAAGCTTATTAATAGATTAGCTCACACAGTCCTCAATTCCTCAATTCGCGAATCATCTCCCTTCAAGTGTCAAAAACAGATTTGCCGATCTGTATGGGAACACACACCACGACTCTTCGTCAGATAAAATTATCGTAATTTAAAAAAAAAAGTTATTCGTAAAATACGGGTTCTTGTTATAAGAAATGAATATATCACCAGAACACTTGGAACTTGGAAATTAGCAAAAAGTAATGTTTCAACACGTGTTATTACAATTTTTCTCTTGATCTGTCAAAACATTGCAAGCAAATATTTTTGTTATTCATCCAGTGATGGATAGCTCGGATTGCTTGAAAAAGATTCACTACAGGCTGCTAGACTTCTCCTACTTCAGTGAAAAAGTGTGTTTAACAGATATTTTCTAGCAGAACTGCCGTAAGAGAACGCGAGTAATGTAAAATGTCCTATTTTAATAATAACGTTGAAAGTACATTAAAAAAAATTTCTCATGTAAAAAATAGCACATATAAAAATAACATCGCAAATTTGTACATAACAAACGATTCCAGATAAGAAGCGAGGAGTACACAAAAAGTCAATTTGTTTAACAATAAAAATGTAAAAAAGTATTTTACATAAATATTGGGGTATATTTTCCATTCCCAACTTTGCGGCCCGCGAATCACTGAAAATTTGTACTTGTGGCCCTCTGATGAAATGAGTTTGACACAGCTGGCATACACAATCCCGGCACCAAGCCTGCGTGCATCTGGGTGCACGCATTTCTAAGCAACTCCATTACCCAGAATTAACTCTCATACCATTACAACGATTACCCATCAAACACGCTGCACTAGAAAGTATGCCAACGGAATTGACTCACCAGCGGGTGTGCTGTACTACTCGCGAGACCTAGGTATGATATTTTTGGGAGCGAAAACGCCCTTCCGGTGCACTCCGAAGTATGTCGCTCCGGTGATGTTGTGCACATGCGATACTAGTTACGACATTTTCACTGTCGTTTGAATTTTTCCTGGCACCCGCTACCCCGCATGTTGCTGTGGGAATTGCTCCACCTATCGTGCCTGGTCCCATCTATTTTCCCTTTCCCTTTCGATGTCTATCGGATGGATCGGACGAAATAAAAAAAAAAAAGTGAAAGGAAACGCAACTGGCAATTGACTGGCGGCTCTACTGACCTACATTTTAGAAACAAATTTTTCATCGCTCTACTCGACGGTTTTCGGGGGTTTATCACGTGTTCGGAAATGTTTTCCCTACCGTGTCCCGACCCGATCAATATGCAAGTCGCGAACACTGTCTCGGACATTGTTGATACATGAGTTTTTCGTTGATGATTTTATTTGACCAATATAACCTGAGGCAGCTGTAGCGGACGGGCCCGATCCAGGCCGGCTTTTTAGCAGCGCAGCTTGTGGTGTTTTGGTGCAAGCGTGGCCTTTTTTCTTTCAACGTTTTCGCTTCGTTTCCTGTTTGTGTAAACAACTGCTAAACGCGCCCTGCAGACATGGGGAGATGACTCTAGTTGCCGAAGCACATCTTGACTGCAGCTGCAGTAGGAATGCGCGTAACGCACTTGGCGTGGGATGCAGTTTACTTTACGCGTTTCCTCATCCGCCAACTGCACATCTCCCCAAGTGGCTGACCGGGACGCTTGTTGGTACATTGGAAAACAGGTTTTCAGCTGGTTGATCAGTACAGCCAAGCCAAACTCGCCGATGTCCTTTGCCGGGTGTGTTGGTTTTACTGCGGAGCGTCGTCGCAAGCACCCCGGTCGTGCTGGTCGGGTTTTTGACCTCTACGTAGGACGTTGGCGACCCACTGGAAGGGCACTAGAATTGGCTAGGTGATGCACTTGGCTCGGACAAGGGTCTTCCAGGGACGCTGTCATAGTCTGGGCCTGACCATCTGGAGACAATGGAGCGGTGCCGTTGTGCACCGCACGGGGGGGGACCTACTCACGCGGACAAAGTAATAAAGAAATCACACGCCATTGCCCAGTGTTTACCGAAAAACCTCTCCAGAGATGACGGATCTGTCGGTGCTGTCTGGCGCGCTAATACAAACATGACGCTAATTAAGCTACCAGCCAAACGCTACCAGTCGTCGGACGATGCCGTACGGTTAAAGTCAGAGGATTTTCCACGAATGATGCGCTCTTCCTGGATGATGCGCTCACGAAGCAAAGTAGGAAAAAAAAAGCGATCCCAAAATAATAAATCATCTAAAAGGGTTGCTCCCACACACCAAGCGCCAAGCGTGTGTATTTTTACTTGCCAAGTCTTCAGGAAATACCGTCGTCCATCAGACCAAATCTGTCTGGGTGACCTTGCGGTGATTCATCGGCTAGTAAATGCTTCGGTCTAAATTAGAGAAGCTGACATCCAAAAATAAACTTTTGTATGCAACAGTTTTCGCAAAATCAATCAGATTTTGATGCGATTTTTAGAAAAGAAAGTGAATCAGAAAACCATTCTGAATTCAAGTACGCTGGCGCCGTTCCCTTGTTCCTTAACGCAATTCTCTGTGATGTGAACAATTCATTGGGCTTTTACAATTCGTTCGCCACTGTCAGACAACTGGCTTTACCTGGCGCGGCCAGGGATTTTTTTGTCGAGCAGTTTAACCTGTTGGAATCCGGTTTTTGCATTACTTTAATAGCTTATGTGTCTCGTTCACAAGTGTGTCCCCAGTATCAAGAGCTTGTGCGATGAAGAAGAGAGGAAACAAACTTACTTGAATCCAATGCTACCTTCGTCATCGTGTTTAATTCGTCATCGCACAAATTCCCTCTCCAAAGCTTGTGAGGCTCGTACGAAAAAGCCTGTTTTGGACGGTGACGCCGTAGATGGGCTGTTTGGCAAAAGACGTCACCTAAGCACTGCCACGCTACATCGGTTAGAAGAAACTGAGTAGTATGAAAGTTTGGTTGGAATTTCCGATGCTGCAGTCAATGGTGGTTCTTGCAATAAAAAGCAAAATGCGATCGAATGTCAGTTTATGGGCTCAGAACATCAGCAGCCTTCCATTGTGTGCCTTATTTGGATAAATTGTGCTCGCGGGATGAAACATATTTGCCAACGGGTGTGCTTCATCGGAGCGACCGGTACGATTGCACACAGCTCAAACCGGCACTCTGCACTCGGCGCGTCTGATGCGATCTCCAACGGAATGGAACGCTGTTAGAGAGAAATCGCAACCGCGATAGTTTCGTTGTTTGGTGTGTGCAAAGCGCACGCTGATTTTGTTCGTTTGCCGTTTCTTCCAGTTTTTATTCGCCGCCTTTGTTGCTGTTCGCATATTTATTCAAATGCATACACCGGATGAACCGAAATACGCATCCAAAGGTCAACAGACAGAGACCGGCCGGCACCCGACACGGGTGGCTCTATTACCATTGTGTTTGTTTGAGTAGTTTTTGGGAGATTTTTCGTACTGAAGCTTCTGCTTTTGTGTGCGCGTTTTGCTCCGGGCGCCATCAGATTTCATTAGAATGGATTTTGAATTGGGATGCATTTTGGGTTTGGATTTGTTTGTAGAACGATTTTTTTAGAATATGTTTGGAACTTTTTACTTTCATTCTAATGTCCATCATTTTTAATCGTATTTCAAAAAAGAATAGCACGTTTTTTTAATTGGTCCAATTGTCTGGTAATAGATTTCACTTGAATCTTCTTCTTCTTCAGTTGAATCTAAAAATGAACAAAGCGTTATATGATGTTAGGTCTCAAAATCTGCGTTACGGTAGTTATGGGGTGCGTGTTGAGAAATCCCAGTAACGAGTTTGTATAATACGTCATAAATTGACAGATAGGCTCCTTAATTTTTTTTGATAAATTGAGTGGAAACAAAAATAACTTGCAAGCGATGTTTTTTTTAAAACTACCTTTATAGTCTGTTTTTAACATTACACAATATATTATTTTCAGTTTTATTACACAATATTCTAGTTAAGCTACGATGCACTTTGATTTGTTTTTGAACTGATATTTTGTATAATTCAAAATATTTGCTAATTATCCTGAAAAAGTATCATGACATTAAAACGTCAAGCTACAATGGAAACTAAAGGTTGTAAAACTCATTTAATAAAAAAAAACTAATCACTTCGCCGATCCTGCCAGGAGTCGAACCTGGAATCTTCTGATCCGTAGTCAGACGCGTTATCCATTGCGCCACAGGACCCACATGCTGAGAGGGCCGTTCGTTGAGAAGCTGACGCACTCTGATGCTGAACTCGCTACCATGAGCCATGCGTGAGCATTGCGCACATTCTTATGTTCACAGCACTGCGCAGAGAGCGACTCAACGATTGCGCAATAGACCACTCGCCCGTCCGTTCGGCTGCTCTCGTTGCTGATAGCCCTTATCATGCCGCTGTCCTTCCGGAGGGTGGTCGCTTCCCATTCTTGTCGCAAGAGAGGCTCGTTGGAGGTCATTACACTTTTTTAACGAGCGGCTTTATCATTGCGTTTATGGTTCTTGTAATGTTTCTAAGAAGCATTAACTTGCTCACAGCATTTGAACGTCGCACCACACTATGTAAATAGCAACTCCAATCATCGCCCTTTTCTGCATTACCGTGCATAAACAAAAGTCTGAGGCGCATCGTGTTTACATTCGTCCGACCGCATTTGTCATACCAGGCTGCAGTCGATGGCAGAATGGAGGGTGATGGGCAATGGCAAATATTGATGTCAAACATGTTTACGCGATCTGAACTGTACGGCACGGATGACTTGTCACAGGTAAATCCCACTGGCCGGACAAGGCTAAGGAACAAAAAAAAAAGGTTAATCCTTTGTATCACACTACCGCACGGAACAAAGCACCGTACACACCAATTGCATCTATCATTAACCCACAGTCAGTCACAGCTTCTCATTCTGTCCGCCGTGTGCATCACGCTGCGGGATGAACGATTATTATTTGACCATTTCCTCCCGCGGATGCATTGACGTTCTTGTGTCCCAGTGTGGAAGTAGCACAGAGATAATCGTCGTGTAGTTATTGACCATGAAAGTGCCCCCTGATGAGAGCGGAGGGAGTGTGGTCAGCTTTGCATCTCACCTTTCAATTGTCCTTCATATTTTGTCCATCATTGTGGCGTCGGTCGTGACTGATCTGTTGCTGCATCACACCGTTTTATTGGCGGCGTCACGCTTGGTCGCGGCGGCGTCTGGTGCTGTCTGGTGCTGTATTTCCCCAGGGGCAGTAATTGTCTTTGTTTCGGTGCATGCCTTTAATAGCTGTAAAAGGATAAAAAAGGAGTGTTGTTTCATTTGGATGAAAATAGGAGGTAAAATTAATGGAAGTGACAGGGACGAAATTCAGTGTCAATTTGTTACAGCAGCGGTTGGTTGGCTTATAGAGACTTTGAGCATCTCTGCTTCATTCGTCTCCCCCAGCAGTTATTAACAAGAATTGAGGGGTATAGAACACGTGCAAAAAGCAGTTTATTTTCTATTCTTTAATTTTCATTCGTTGAAATTTTGTTCAAATTTGAACGTTGAATAGTTAATTTTACTCTATTATACAATCGAAATCATGTAACTTAATCTTTCATTAATATTATTATAGTTATTGATGGGAAATTATTTATTGGTTAATCTTCACATTGAAGGTAGTTTCCTATCCCTCTTCTGTATTAACAAAAAGAGCACGAATCGTTGCCAAAAGAGACCTTCTCAAACAGACGCCAGTTTCAGGGTGTGTTTCGCAGACGAAAGGTAAATCTTCGCGAAAACGGATTACCCTGTCATGCTAATTCTGGTCGCGAGACATACGTGGAAAATGGTTCGTGTCACTAAGCCAAGGTGGACGCAGCCGGGACGCGTGTACCCTGTCGACCGATGTGTTCCGGTATCTCACGGCTGACAACGCACGAGCGGTGTGCTTGGAGATCTCTGTCTAATATGGCAGCAGAAGGACATTGGTCGGCGAGATCGCGTGTGTCCACGCAATTCTAGACGAAAGGTTATTGAAAACGTCGTATGAAAGTGTTTATTATTAGTTTTTCATTTCTTTTTTATGGCGTTTGTTTGTTTGGAGTGAGACGCGGGGAACAGCTCGCACCGGCTAATGAAGAAACCGACTTACCTTTGTGTCAATTAATGTCATACTCGATCATATTAGCTGGCACAAAAATAGGAGACAATACTTTATTATAGCTACTGCAAGAGCGTGTGTTTGGAAAAGAGTAATCCACAATTTATGTTAATTTTTGCGCGGGAAGCTGCGACCATGCTCAATGCAGTACTAATTCATTGGCTTCCTTCACAGCGTTGGCGCCACACTGCAAAATCAGCGCTGTTTGCTATCGAGCGTAAAAATAAATTAGAGAAAATAGAAGCTTGGCCACGCGTGTCGCGTTACGGTCGGTATGAACCCCCTTGCTACCACTAGCAGAGAGCCAGAAAGTGAGAAGCTAAATGCGTGGGTGATTGTTTTGTTTACGATCCGCGGGGATGATGCTGGCCATCACGTTTCGGGAGACGTTTGTATAAGAGTCATTAACATTTTATTGCAACCGAAAGCGGCCGAACTGAGCGCGGTAGCGTCCGGAAGTCCAATTTAATGGTTTCGAGAGATTTTACGCGCTCTTACCGAACTCCCGACTAGATAGCGAAGCAGTTAGAACGGATGTCAAGTGTTATTTGATGAAGATCGATCAGAGCACTAAGCGGACCAATGATCGAGCGTGCGGTTTTGTTTGAGTGGAGATGAATTTATTGCCCCGAGGCTGTCTGACGCTAGTTGGTGGTGGTGGAATGCAATAAAAGTTTCCCTTTTTCTTCTCATAATGATTTGCTCCGCATGATTGTCCAAATTGACAGCATAGTCCGATGTTGGGGCTGGTTGGCTTACTGTAAACGCCTATTTTCCGTAGGATAATTAATTGCTAGCTGTTTATGTATCGGTATGGGTTACGCGAAGTTGCTTAATTACAGTGCAGAACGTGCTCGATATTTCAATCTTTTTTACAGCGGACTTCTTCATTTTCTACATTTTTTGTTTTCTTCTTCTTCTCCTTCCTCTTCTTCTTTATTTTTGTTTTTTTTCATCTATTTTATTCTTCTTATTAATTAAAGTTTAGTACGTGCTCGTTGTTTCAATCTTTTTATATCTCATCGATTCTTTTTCTTCTTCTTCTTCTTTCTTGCTTCGTTTTGTTTTTTTTCAAATCTTTCTCTTTTTGATTGAACAAAGCATTATTCCTCATTGATTTCTTCTTCTTTTTGTAGTTTCCTTTGGAGTATTTTGCTTTTTCCCCTTTTCTTGCATCTTTATTGTGTTTTCTTATTACAACTTGTTCATTTGGTATTACAACTTTGTCCTCTTTAGCTATGTAATACGGGTTTTTCTTCTTTTTTGTTTTCTTTTATGTCCTTCTTTAACTTATTCTTCTTATTGTTCTTCTTCTTCTTCTTCTTATTCTTCTTATTCTTCTTCTTCTTCCTCTTCTTCTTCCTTGCTTCTTTTTTGTTTTTCTAATTATTTTCTTTTTAATGAACGAAGCATTATTCCTCATAGATTTCTTCTTACAACTTCGTCCTATTACAACTTACAACTATATTATATTACATTACATACAACTTCGTCCTCTTTATTACAACTTCGTCCTCTTTAGCTATGTAATATGGTTTCTTCTTCTTTGTTCCTTCTTTTACTTATTTTTCTTCTTCTTCTTCTTCTTCTTCTCTTACATTTTTATTGTGTTTAGTTATCACAAATTATCCACAAACTTCAAGAGAATGAAGTATTTATGGTCGTGGTAACATAGCAATTTTTTGTTGCAATTCATTTGGAATTGGAAGAATACATTATCCTGTCCTTTCTTGCGTAGTATATTGAGAATCATGTTAATAAAATGACAGCAGAGCTTTAAATTGAATCAATTTAAAGTCACAATCAGTGCGTGTTCTCTGAACCACCACATTTGATAAATCAGAAACAAAAAGCTCATCGTTCACAAAAAAGTGCAATTTATTCATCTCCATTGCAGTACGAGGATTGAGGTAGGTCTTCCTTCGCGTCAGGGAATTGTGCCCGCCTAGCAGTAAAAAGAACCACTGTTAACATAACACAGTGACACCAAACAATCCCGCTTTATCCTCAGTCTTACCGAGATTGGTGGTTTCATTTTTTTGCCGTGGTTTGTTTTATGCTTGCCGGCGCTAGAAAACAGATAGTATAGACTCACAGATTTATGATATTTTCCATTTCCCAAGTGCGATTTCGTCGTGCTACCGCAGCGGGGCCCGAATATCTTGGGGCTGTCGGCGACGGGATAGTGTGTGAAAAGATGACATCGTTAGCTAAATGTCAAATCCCGGCTGGGGAAAACTAGTGGCGAAGGGAATGGCACGGGAGAGAACCTTGGGGAAGTAGGTATTGGTAGGTAATTTATGATACCATTTTACACTACGCTTCCCACGGGCGGCTCGCATATTAACACTTGCTCGCCCGGGGGCGGATAATGGTCTCTCGTAAACATAAAACCTCCACATACACATACATCCACATCCAAGAGCTCAACATTAAATTGCAGATTGGATTTCTTTGCAATAGTAGTTGTTGTTTTTTTCTTCTTCTTCTTCGTTTTGTTCTAACACTACGACTGCCGGGTGAACGATTGTGTTTGGGTTGCGAGAAAAACGATCTCCTGTTTGCGCGGAATATGAAAGAGAAAAATTACACATGCTCTGCTTGGTGGGTTCATGATAGTTGTGTTTCGTTGTAAACGTATCGCAACGGAAGGGTTTCCGTTTGCTTGATTGTTTGTGGTTTACTTATTGCTCACTGGCCGTCTGCTGCACGAGAACGGGTGTCAAATATCGCAAAAGTTTCCTGCAAAGCACCACGAGCACGGGTGAAGCATTATCACAGCTGGCAGCAGGGGGAGGGATAGTGTGCATTCCAAACGCATCAAATAAGCACCGAAGGTCGTCTCCATACGTCCAAGTTTGCTCACAACGTAAACAACTATCCAAACCCCCGCACCATCACAGGAGAATCGGATCCATGGTGCAGATGGTGTCTAATGGGTAGTGCAATTTTGTTTGGCTCATTTTTCGACCCTTCATTTAGCACTCGTAGCGTGTGTGTATGTTTAGGGATGGGCATCCATCATCGGTGGATCAAACTTTCTGTCCAGCGATTCCATCGTGGGGCGCTTTTCTTTTCCCATAAGTCATCGGGCTCGAAATTGGGTTGATTGTATCGCCAAGCGCGGGAAGTTGATGTTGAAAAGGAACGTGGAGATGTAATGCTGGGTGAGGTAAAGCATAATTTATGTGTCGTCGATGCTATCCAACTGCTCGTAATGATTTGTTGAAGGTGTTACCTATCCCCTCCCCTGTTCAATGGAGAGACTGTGGACGTTGCATGCTGGCGCTTTCCCGTCCTGGAATGGACGCGCTGAATCGCCATAACTCATCGGCCACAGTTATAGCCGGGGCCATCCCTTCCTGAGAAACACTCGGGCGCGTCTGTTCGTCCCAGCGAAGTGTATTGAATTAGTTGCATATTGTTCAAGTTGCGGTGGGGAATGTTCATGCATTAAACATCTGCACTGCGTGCTGGACAGCATCGTGCATAACGTTTCCCGGTTTGCAGCGGTATCGTCGACCGCATGTCGTTCGCTGCTGACTAAGCGTGCAACTTTTGAAATGGCTGATGCGAAGTGAAAAATGGGCAACGCAACGCTGTTCGCATATGTTTGTGGGAGGTTTGGAGCGTTCATAAATAGGTGACAAATGTTTTGAATGTGCTCCAGCATAAAGTGACCACCAGCGTTGCGAACGTTTGCAAACTTCGTGAGCAAACGTCTTGTGGAAGGAATCATTCCTCTCCTGATGACCTCTTGTTTGGTATTTACTATAAAGCTTTTGCTTCACCATACTTTTTCGTATACGAACGATGTATATATGTCCTTTTTGAGAAACTATAAACACACAAGAAATCCAGTTGCCTCAGAAAATTACTTCGATTGAGCCAGGTCAGAGGCGGAGTACGCAAACTAAGCAACTGCGTGGGGCCCCGAAGTATCGAGAAGGTCCCAATGAACGGAACATACCCTCTGCTTACAAGTAAATTTGCTTCTCAATCATCCTCTGATGAAGAATTTATCATACAATTTCTTTTGAGACAGTTCTGAAGAGCCTACATTCGTGTGACCGCTCAAGGCCTTAACTCGTGTTAATCCGCTACTGACTCAGGTTGTAAGAAAATGTATGATATTAACTTGAAATTAAGCCTTACTTACTTCTAAAACCTGAACATTATTAGATATAAATATTGATTTCTAGGGCCGGTCTGGTGGTGCAGTCGTCAACTCGTACGACGCGACAACATGCCCGTCATGGGTTCAACTCCCGAATAGACCGTACCCCCATACGTAGTACTGACTGACTGACTACCCTGCTATGGTACCAATGAGTCACTGAAAGCCAAGCTCACTTCACTAGTGGGTACAAGCAGGCCTTGACCGACAGTGGTTGTTGTGCCAAAGAAAAAAAAATATAAACAATGTTAAATGGATCAAATGAATATGGCTCGAGCTAAAATTAACGAAAAATCGCAAGGGTCGATCGTACCGGATCGATCGAATTTAGGAAATGTTACTAATGATTCACGTTGATCTTAAATATATCAAACTACATCGTAAACATCAATAGTCTTAATTATTTGATACAAATAAAAACCCCAACGCTGTAAAAATAACTTTAACCCAAGTGATTCATTGGCATTCTCGTCGAGTTACACGCTGGCTGTGAACGCCGTCTTCTGCCACTATCTTAATTACCGTGTCAACAGGCGCACGGACGCTGCCGAATAGCCCCAGCAATTAGCAGCGATCTTGTCAAACAACTCATGCCGCTCTTGCCCGCGCGATTTTTTTACACGCCACTAGAACGCTGAGATGGTGTTGGGTTGATAATCTCTGATCTCTTGTTGGCGCCTTGTCGCTCGATGTTTTCGATGAGGTGTGCGGAAGGAGCAACGGTGCAAAGGGGGGAAAAGAACGGAACAGAACGGCTCACCTACACGCCAAACGCCTCTAGACAGCTCCCTAGAATCGAAGGTTTTTATCGGGTGCCGCAGTTATGTCACCTTTTCGATGCGTTCGATGTAAAGAACGAAGATAAATGAGCCGGAGACGCATCGCCACAGCGACACGACACCCACGATATGTGTCTCGGACAGTACCGAACGTTCCCCGCGTGTGTGGAGGTGTGATGGGTTTTAAATGTAGTCGGATGGGAGTGCGAACCCCCCTCCCTCCTGAGTCTCGGACAAGCGCATGTCGTCGATCTCCTTCGATTATCTGTTTGCCGGGAACAGAACTGTCAGTTCCTGGCGCTTCTCGGAAGAAACGAGACGATGAGTTATATCGTTTGAAGGCAATTTTCCCCCAATAATAATAATCAATCTGCACCGAGACGGGGAGACGCGTAAGGGAGGAGGAGTAAATGGTGCAGGGTAGGGCAGAGAAGAATCGGAAATATTCTGATGGAAGGAGGCGTTTGTTTTGTGAGACGCGCATCATTCCCCAAAACGCGTACGCGTTTCGATGCATGACCGGATGCTACGCATACAACATAAATGAATCAATGATGGATTGGAATCCACCCACCATTGGAACTCCGGTCTTCAGTGTGTGAGTAAGTTTTTGTTAGTTCACTTTGTTTGATCTTCATCGTTGATTTTTATACTTCTCTCGTAGGCCGTAATCAGGGATGAGAAGATAAATTCATTGGTTACAACTTGATAATTTTGGAGATTTTCATAATTTTTATAATTCTTTATTCTACTTTTTGGAGAAAGAGACGATACACATTTGCAAAAAATATAACGACAGCTTTGAATTGTATTTTCTATGTACGATGTTTTGGCTAATCACTGTTCAATCAATCTACCCTCTACCGATTCTCTTGAGTGCCTTTTCCGATGTTTATCGTGTGGAAGCAAAACACACAAGTTGCCTTTTTCCCGTATCTTGCTCGTTCATTTTCCAAACCACCAAGCAGCACTCTTCTGATTTGGATATTCTGTATCAAGAGCATCCCGAGTGGGCTGGCTGCAAAATGTTTCTTCCGAGTCAACAATCTTCGGTTTCGGCTTCACCTTCCTGTGAACCATCACCCGCGCTTCAAACATTGCCTTCGCTTGTTTGCATGTTTACTTCCATTTTCTTTCCTTTACCGTGTTGATCCGGGCTGGTCGAGAAGGTTTACGGGGTTTGCGAGAGACCCCAGGGGAATCGAGTCTGCGTCGAGAGGGACACGCGTAATCCATCAAAACAAAGCGCGTCGTCGTTGCATAGCGGAGAGAGAAGCGGAAGAGCAGACAAAACCGTCTCAGACAGACGGCTGCGCGGGACAGGGGCGCATACAATAGATCGCGTTTGATTTAGTACCCATATGCGTGCATGTGAGCCGGTTTTTGTGTGTGAGATTTTGTGGTTTTCGGCATTAATATTTTCTCTGAAGCGTGATCGCACAGCGCGCGCTGTGTTTTGGGTGAGGTTTGACGCTGGAAAAAGATAAACCTTCCGGCACGTGCTCGCGGGAAGGTGTAGGAAAGAAGACACCGAGATCTTTAAATATGCGATTCTCTTACGGTTAGGTTTTCGTTGGTATATTTATGTTAAGGATGAGTAATGTCAGCCTGTTTCGTTTGCATGCGCGTCTGGAGTACGAACGTACGAACAGCATCGAAAACGGAACAAGATTTTAATGTTTGGTGCGGTTGTATCAAGCGGCCTCGTAATGTCTGTTTACAAACCACAATATCTTGTTTGATTATTTACAGGCAACATTGATGTTGCTATTCTCTCAATTCTCATGCGCTGCTTTAGATCAATCATTTATTTATTTATTAAATTCTTCGAGTCCTTGCCTCCCAAATGGAGCTGTGTTGGTGAAAGATCAAATTTGCCAACCGGTTGTCTACATTCTTTTATTTTTCAGTTTTATCTATTTCCCTCTTCTGGGTCAATCAAAAAGGCTCTGAGATCATCAACGCGAGTGGCCATTAGCTGTGGCCGAATATGGAAGACTTCACGAACAACAAGAACAACAAAATGGGATCACTTTCTTTCCACTTACAGTGTGTCACACTGTACTTCCATGAGTCATGGTTGGAGCAGATCTAAGCCTAAACGATGACATCAGTTTCTGCTTTATGCTTATCTATATAGATCGCCAAAATTTCAATTTTGGAAATGATCTAATCATAGTTCTTTATCCAACATATGTATCCGGTTTTATGACACTGTTTTATGCATAAAAAAGTCGCAAGCCTGTTGATGGTACTGTTCCCTTTTACTCAGCATGTCTGGAGGCTTATGGGAGGTATCAGTCAGCATCCAGTTGAGATGAGTGAGGATTGTTTTGTGCATTGGATTGTCACCATTCCTTCAATACGAGATATTCAGCAGGAATGGTAAAGGCGATAAATGCACGGGATTCGAACTTCCACTCCACTTGGGTATGGCAAGTGGAAGTGATTGCTAGTGATCTTCTTCAAACGACATCTTCAGCAATGTCGAACATCGGTCAACCAACAGACTCGGATGTAAATTGATAGTCGAACAGCGGAAAACTTCATCTCTACGGAAGGTGTTAAATGGGCCATTACGGACAAGATGAGCTGTAAATAGCTTCAAAAACGACCAGTAGTGGGGATGTTATGCGACAGACTGTTGGAATGATGAGAAAAAATTATGACATGTTTCCGTGAAACGTTATAACCCTGCCGAGACTGGTGCCTCTCCGCAGTCACGGCTGCTCGTCGCACGGCTGCTGGTTTTATCACGCAATCGCTCTTAAAGCCATCCAGTAAGATGAAGACATTTGCAAGAGGTGATAAATGTACGCGATTGCTGTGCATGATACCGTGAAGATGGTATGGTCCCGTCCCGAGATTGATTCGATTCACCATCCCCAGACTCGACACGGTGCACAACTCGAGGTGACAAAATCAATCGCCGACAACGGCAACACTCCCCGGCTCTACGCCACCAAAATCGGAACGGAACGGAAGCGGCGAGCGCCTAAAATCAGCTCGCGAGCACTCGAAGTGGTTGGGGGGGGGGGGGGGGGCTCGCTGAAAAACGCGATTGCTGTTTAATTGAATTTCCCAAACTAATTAACCGCCCGCGCGCGCAGTGACGATAAATTGAATTACCTTTCTAGCGCTACTCGCTGTTGCTGGCGGTGCTGTGCCAGGATTGTGGAAAATGTGGCATCCAAGCGTACCAAGAGTGTGTGTGTGGCAAGGCGCGAGTATGGGGTACGAATTATAAGTGAGTGTGTGGGTAGGTTGGTGGTGATGGTGGCTCGACGAACTTTGACAACGAAGCGTCATGTCGCATGCGATGAACTTAATCAAAGCACTAAAGTTGAATTCAATAATTTCAATTGATCAATTTCCTGCCGTTGATTACGATCATAAAATATTGACATGACGGATGATGCCGAACGCGGTCGTGTCGTAGTAGTGGTGGGCTCGGACTTTGGAAGTTGATGCTTCCGTGTTTTTTTTTTTTTGTTTGTTGGCGGCTGCTGTTCGGAAAAATTATTAGGTGTGCCATTCATATGGAGGCTTTTGGATGACATTAAAAAGAAAAAAGAAATAATGATAGCCATTTCAAGTAAAGTGCGATTTAAGGCACGTGTGGTTTGGAACATTATTAAATTTTCAAATTGAAGCAGTGGGGAAAGTCAATCTCTGTACGCGTTATATTCAATTTTGATTTTAGGAATTACCCTAAGGAACGTGTCCTTCTTTTGTTATACCTCTATAGGTCGTCTTTTTTACCTCTTTTCTTTTGTGTAATTAACCAATGAGTTAGAATCGTTGTTGGCCACCTGGAAAAGGTTCTAAGACATATTATTGATTGATGTACACATGGGTATATAATAAGCACTGCAACGAAATGTCGGTCTGAATGAGAATCAATCCCATGCTGGGTGGTTGGAGTCAGCGTGTTTACCGAATAATCTACCGCCACGCTCATCTAGGCTAGCCAATAATCGATTATAATAACTGGATATAATTTCACATGCAGTTCAAGAGGAACTTCGATCTTACTTTAGAATTTTCGTTATATTTTGCATGATTAAAAGCAAGAATTCATTATTGCTGTACTTTTTCGTATGTTTTTCCTATTCATTGCATAAGAATAAAATTAGAGAAATCGCTAATAAGTTCGTATGAACCTATTTTTTCCGTTAGCGTAAAGTGGTTTTGTTTGACACATTTTCTGCCTTTACCATTTGTTTTAAAAGTCATATCACCAGTGCGTATGGAAAATGGGCACCGAAGCCAACACAGATCACATACGTTGCAGAACGAATAAAATAAAATTTCCACAATCAATCAAACGTCAACCTTATCATTCAATTACCGGGATGCGTACAAACATCCCAACCCACAGGAAACAGATTCTTCCTAACAAGCTACCCCATAAGCTCGCTGTGCGGTTTGGAAATCGCACAATCGAATTGCCACTTTTGCAAACCGATCATTTTTCATGGTCAACATAAGCAAACACTCACGCAATGTGCAGAGGCTTGGGGGAAAATATTTACCCAAACATTTTCCCCTAGCCTCCCGGCACCCATGATCCTTGGCGGCCGATCCGATGTTGAGGTTGTGGGAACGGTTGGTCTCTCTTGCCCACGGCAGCATCCGAAACTTTGGACCCAAAATGATTGACAAGAGTTTGTAGTTCATTGAGAGAGGGTATGTACAGTAGTGTGGGATGCCTCCTGGCTATGTTTGGTGTTGGGATGGCTTATTTTTACACGTGCGTTGCCAATATTTTGGCAACAACGTATGCCGACGAGGCTCTATGCGGTGCTACCCAAAAACCTGCGTTTGCATGTGTGTACATACACACAAAATTTGTGCTTTCTGGAGTTTTTTTGTCCACTATAGGGGGAAAAAGTAGCTCACCAATGCATCGGTTGCCATCGGTTTCGTGGTTTCGCTATTTTATGTATGGCGGTGGATGGTTTGCCACCCATCGCGATAGCAGCGTTATTTATGACCACGCGGCTGCTAGTAGCTGGAGCCTGGAGCCGGGCACGCATGCTAAACGTGTGGAGATGGTACAGATGGAAGGGTGCGAGGATGAGGGGAAAACGAAAAGTGGACAGCTACTCCGGTGGCGGTTGACGCTTTATGACATAAATAAATATGGTTTTGAAAAATGATGATACTTTTCGCAAACGGACACCCAAGCTGTCGAGGCCTAGGAGGGATGGAACATTGGGTGAGTCCTTCGGGGGGAGTGAATTATGTATGCGTTGCGCGTATCTTCGGGTGTTAGGAGCGACTTCAATTTTTGGCGTGCCCACAATATTTCCAACTTTTGTTCCTCTACGAATTCGTTAAGAAACAAGCATATTTCTGGAGATCAAGCCTACTCGGGTGATTATTTCGATACAAGACAAGAAATGACACTTTTGTTCGTTAATAAACTAACGATTTGCATACGCATAGAGCGTTTGTTGGTAAATATAATTGAAGGTCTTGTTATCTATTGTTTGGTTTCGTTCAAAAATGTATTGTTTGTTCATGGCCAAATGCTGCATTGTGTTTGTCATGATGAAATATTGAAAGTTTGTACAGCAATGAATAAGTCAAGATCACCCCAAACTATACATAAGTTTAATAGACAAACGGCCACTCTTCATGTTCATTTTCTGATTGGAATTTGGCAAAAGATGACAAATTCGTTGTCGTAGCTATACGTCTAATAATGAAATTCATGACATTTGCTTTATATATGAATTGAATGTTCTTTATTATTACAATTCATGATACTAATAATCATCTTTTTTTCGTTTTATTCCCAGGTATGTACACCAAAACTATCCTTAAGCACAAGAAATGCGGGCTGCAAGCAGCAGAAGCGAATCCACATCGAAATGATGTTCATGAAACATTTACAGTAAGCTCTCGAGTTGCAGTCTTGTCCACGCAGAATGATTTATTTATTCCTAAATAGCCCTTACCGACCACAGCTCCATTAGTGGCTTAATTTATACCCCATCTAGAAGCAGAAAGCACCGCACAATTAAGGAAAGCTCTTTAGCCTGCACCAAAACCGTACGGCTCGGAGCCGAAACTCAATTGTAACGATATCGATATCGGATCTAATTTGCAACAATCTATTGGTCGATGGGAGGGCGATAGGAGGCGACAGATGTTGATTGGAATCAGCGGCACAGGTTCGTTCGGCCCGAGATGGTCTGATGAGATAGGACAGTAAACGACAGGATAGATAAGATCGCCGCTGACCAATTTGGTTTGGTCATTGGAACCGACTTGGTTCTGCGATGTTCCTCCGTGCATATATCCTTTCTGTGATAGTCAAAATTCTCCCCCTTCCATGTCGCATCAGCAACCGTGCCGCTGTGCGGTTCGAGTCTTACCGTAGCGGCAACAGAGTGGTGCGTAGAAAAAAGAAGCTCTCTGGCAGCTTGTCCTAACGTGTTATACTGGACCTTCTGGAAGATCTTGAAGGATTCGCCAAAGTTGGGATACATTTTTTGCATCTTCAGATGTCGGAGAGCATCCTTGTTTTTTTGCATCATTCCTTACAAGTGTCAGCAATACTTACATCGCATTTAACTTTTTAAAGACTCTAATGCATCAAGAATTGTAAATATTAATTTTCAATATTCAAAGTGTTCTATTTATAGCTCTTTGAAGCATCCCCACTCGAGTTTTTTCCCATCACTTCGTCCAACGAGCTACCGCCACTGTTGTTGACTTCAGCTGGAAGCGAGCTCTAATTGTGTGCAAGCATTGGGCGCACTTTACACTGATTATCACGCTTCGCTGACGCTCGTCATGCATGCGAGAAGAGTCTGCATGTGTCTCGATTGCTCAAAACCAAATCACTGCAGCCGCTCCGATAAGGTGACATGATAGTAGTGTCGGTTTCGTGCTGGAGCAAGCTCCAAATTCGGGACAATCACGCACCGTCGCATGTCATCACAGTGCGAATGTACCTTTTCCATTAACATTTCAAGCCCCAAACCAGAGTCTATATTCGTTGGGCTGGGTTCGAATCTAGCTTCCTCTCGTTCACCCTCAATTGCAATAAATTCGTCACATCCGAGCGAAGAGCTTTCGGTCGGTTTTGTGAACATACACAAAACCATCGAATCGTGGTCGCTGGGATCCTCACAATTGCATACAGCAGAGAGGTTAGATTAAGGAGGGTTTACCCCGGACCAGTGGGTTGTCTGTGCTGGTCCGGATATGGAGCCCATATCCGCACACAGAGCCATCAAAGCCGCATGGTGATTCCTTTTTTTGTTTGCCTGCCAGTTTGTGCGGTTATTTTAAGCTTGTTTGATGTTGTGTTGTATCGGTCGGCAGCTAATACGCCGTGAACGCACGGGGGTGCGTGTTTGGTGGTAATTTTTAATCACAACTTACCCCAAAAACCGAAGGGCGCATCGCTAAATGCTGCGTTTTTGCTAGGGCTAAGTGCACCTGATGATGGCAGATGGAATGAAACGAAACGGAGTGTGTGGGTCAGTAGGAACTAGATTAAAATTTTCGCAAAAACGTGCACCGCATCACACCACCCCACACAACACAGCTGGTCACTGCTGGGAGGGCGCATGCTGTTGTATTAATTAGTTTATGTAACGATCGTAAAACCTAATCCCAAACCATCACCGCGCTAAAACGTGCGGAGCGCATGGTTCCGAGCATATGGACGTTTAGCATTATGTTGGGCGGCCGCCACGGTACGCCTGGAAAATTGCAACCAAACACGTACAAGTGCCGGCGGGATGCACCAGCCGAGTTGTAACGGTGTGGTGAGAGAGTTTATTTACCATATCCTGGGCGCTGTTCCGGTGGTCAACAACTGTATCGGCAAGGAGAGGCAGGGAGAGCTTAGGGACAACCATAAGGATACTTAGAGATAGAGAGCGAGCGACGCCCGGAACTAATTGAATCCTAACCGCAAAAAAGCGTTGGTGTGGTAGAGGAAAGTTTTGCAGAGATTTCCCCAGAGTCGGCGAAGCTCTTTGGTTGCGTCGGAAACGAAGGGATAATGAAAATGTGGCACGCACAGGGGGGGGTAGTAGCTCATCTTCACCAATTGCATTGGTGCCGGTCGTCAATTGATGTGCTACACTCCGCTGGTGGAAAGGAAACTGCATCATAAAAAAAACACAAAAAAAGCTTGATGAAAGGTTTTGTGCCGCATCGGAAAACAACATTAGTGGTCCGGATGTGAGTGAAACAGCGGCGCGTAAACAATGCTGGACACAATTCCTGCTCGCAAATGGAAATGTATAATCCCGTCGTGGAGGGAGAAACTTCTCCATTCCATTCGGTGAAGGGGGGAGTATTGTATGTTCAGTAGCAACTTTATGATTTAGTTGTTTTGTTTTACGGTGGTTTTATTTTTCATTTCGCCCTGCGAAGCATTTGATTTGAGCGTTTAGATTACCAGCGTTTGTATGGATATTTGTGTGGGTTCATCATGTACCCATACCCTGTTCATACGGGTTTTCGACTGGAGTTCGACTGGAATAAAGCGCAACGATGATGATTAGTTTGAGTTTTAATTCGTTTGTTTTGCTTCTCCCTTGCTGTGTTGGCAGTTGGAACTGATGCTGGGAGTGTTACGTTTGGCCCGGATTTTAAAACAAGAGTTCCAGAAGCGCAACAAACCATATCGCGCAAATTAATTCAGCGCCGAGTCGCTGCAGCAGCGCTCGTCAAATTGCATTGAAGGAAAAGAGATGTAAAAAGCTGCTTCTAGACAACAAAGGAATGTTTTGTTTTAGTGCGCCGTCTAATATTTAATTGTTTTACATGAAGAAAAAGAGACATTACCCATGTTTACTAACCTTCCTTAATTTGCTTTTCTGACTTAACAGAACACCTTAGAAATAACAAATTGCTTTTATCGTAGAAAGAGTAAATACAGTTTCTATGGGAGGAATTAAACGCATACTATTTGCACAAAGAATATTGGAAAAATGTGTCGGTTCACAGAGGTGGCAATGAACGACATGAAAACATTGATATTGAATCACTGGTATGCTCCGGATGTTCAATTAATTTTCATAAAAAAGTTAGGTTCGTCGCTTATTCAACGGTTGAAGTCTTTTTCTCATTAGGCTTAATTACACCTAGCCACTGATGAATAGATTAAGAGATAAGTCACAGTAGATTAACTTACAGAAAGAGAGATATGAAATAGACTAAAAGGAGCATTATTGATCGTTGCATTCACACTTCGTGTAACTAAATGTCTGAAAATGTGTTAAATTATTATTTTTAGTGTGTTTTTTTCCTGAAGTAATGTTTTGTTGTTTATGTCACATTTCTAAAAATAAAATAATTTTTATGTCTATTATTTTTATACTGACCTTACACTCTTCCCCTTCACTGCATTAGTCTCTCCCTCCAATGTTGCTCCATTAAGCTTCGCTCAATTTCAGTAACCTCATTTTTGTTTAATTCAATCCTGCCATCCTTGACCACCACCCGTGACAAAAACATCCAGCACAGTAATGACAGACAACGGAAGGGCGTATCATTTGTAATATCTTTTCCCCCACAACCTACCAAAAGGAAACACGCAGCACAAGACTAGCCCTTTTTTGTCCGCCACATGCAGCGATTCCGTGGTATGTCCGTATGTCCACCTTAGTAGAATGAAACAGAAAAGAAAAAGAACAAACAAGTCTTGATGCTGGTTGTAAACGCTTGTTTCATTGCGTCTCGGTTGGTGGCAGAGTGGTTAAAGCAGAGAGCGAGAAAAAAAATATGATAAATTAGTGCAGCAAAAAGTATATCTGTTATACCCTCGCCTGCTTTTTGTTTGTATGGCTTTTTTCCTCGCCAAGAGTACCCACCTTTTTTTACAACAGCACGGAATCACATCCTTTGTGCGAGAGGTTGCTCAAGATGGTCAGCGAAAGAGCTCGGATCAGATTTGTAATTGGTAGTGATTATGACGAATTGGCAGGAGCGGACATCATCTTTGCCTTCCCAGTGGTTTTTGGAGAGGATTACACTCGTGTCCTTTGTCACCAGCAGATGGTGGTGGTGGTAGTGTTGAGTTAATTAGATTGGCGAGTAGCATTATCCACCCAAGCGAAACTAGCTGAAAAAAAACTACCAGCTGCACTTTTTGCAATTGCACTTACTGTCCGGAACCGCCCGTTACATTCCCCATTTTAAATGTTCGCTTTCTTTGTTCGCCCAGCGAGAACACGTGTGCTACTCGCGTGGCTCGCGTTCGGTGCAATATTGAACCGCCCTACAGACAAGGATGCAGTAATATTAATCTATCTGTACTACCCTTTGTACCTCTCGCTACTCCCATCCCCTAAAATGGACTAATTCGATTTGACCATTTAAACATCGAAAGCTTCCGCCAAAAGCGTGGTGAATTTAAACGTGAAACAGCTACCGATGGCAATGGCCAACATGTGTGTGTGCGACCAAGGCGGCGGGGTGTGTTGCAAGCAAATGGAGTAGAAATTCATTTAATTACCGCCGTCGCCGGTTTTGTACACAGGCCATCATAATGGTCCAGCTGGCAGCTGGCGTAAGGGCGAACGGTGCGGGAAAGGGCCAAACGCTTCGGGCAGTACAAATGTATAGATATCGCGTAAACATATGCGTTTATGTTTTCTATGCAATTGGTTTGTTTGTTGGTTGAAATAGCCCAACCGCGGGCCTCAAAATATAATCGTACCGGTGTTAAAATGTACCATTAAAGAGGTGGCAATGTTTGCACGCGAGAGTGTATGTTTGTAGGTGTTTGTGTAGATGCATTCGAAGCTGGATTTTCACGGATCATTATTTCAAATCAAAATGAAGGTGTGCTGCTACGAGTTTAGCGGTGCATAGGGGCGGCGTGTTGTGTAGGACGAGCGGTATTAATATTCGTGCCCAAAACGGAGTGCGTGTTTGGGCTCGAAACAATATCGCACCTCTAATTTAATTGCTTTATGTCGCGACACCCGGAAGGAAACGCGCGCGATCGACACCTCGGTGCTCTGCTTCTGCCTATGCGTTTATGCTTTTAGGATGGCACACGAGCGATATGCCGTAGGGGTGTGTGTACATTAAATTTGTTTTTGCTGCTTAAAACATCGGGGATAATCCGCTCGTTTTATCACATTGATGACAAACACGAACGCGAGAGTGATGTTCATAGGAAGCTAGCGAGGCTTTTCATTAGTGGGACATTTCGTGGGTCGGCTCATCTACATGATAACTGGTTTGAATTTGTTATGAGCTTAAAATGGACATTATGTGTTTAGCATATCTTTGTCCTACTTTGTCCTTTTAGTCCTACGCCGACTTTGAAATCTTAAATGGTTTAACACATTGATTTACTAAAAAAACGAGATATGCATATCTTACTTTGCATAAGTTTCATTTAATACGTCTATTTGTTATTATTTTCATTTAATGTGCTGCTGATTTTTCTTTCATATTTTTTAACTTTATTTTATGTTGTTTAAATTTTCAACATGTATCATAAATTTGACTCAATTTATGTTTTCCTTAAATCTTTTGTCTTATCTTACATTTTATTTTAATTTCTTTAAGAGTTGTCTAGTTGTGTTTTTGTTGTTTCAACTCATTTCTTTTTAATGTTTACCCAAAAAACTACTTTTCACTAACGTTTTTAGTTTTATTGCAATTAAATTTATGTATCTCTTTTTGGTTGTATTTTTAGCCAAGAATAGATCCAATGATTCACAGATAATGCATTTATTTATTTATATCAAATGACAGTCATTACCCGTGCAACCGTTTTTTCCCTCCGTCTCGGAACGATTTCTAGACCCAGCTTACCATTGTATCTTAATGGTGGTGGAGCTCCGATCTACATATGGCACCGAAAGGGGCAATGCGCCGTTTGATCGGCACCATAAATCTTACTCCCATTACTGCATGCTTGCTTGGTTTGTTTATTTTTTTTTCTTCTATTCTTCTATTCTATAGTTCAGTTTCCGCTGCCATTTTGCACTCCCCATGTCGCGTAACAGTTCATCGATCTTCGGAACTCGATGTGGTTTGTGTGTCGTTTCTGGTGTGTGTATTTTTTTGCTCCCTTCATGCTTCTTCTCCATGCTGCGATCGTACGCGGCGATAATGTGTTTGACAGTTTTTCAAATTGATCGTCGTTTGCCACACATAGTCGAGCGGCGTGTGTGTGTACGCTTTCATGCCCGCTCCGAATCGTTTGTAGGAAAAATAATACAATTATTACTACTATTGCCACTAAAGGATAGGATGTCACGGCTGCTCACCCGAGTGTGCTGTTTGAAACGAGTGCGTGATCGATGTCGATGCATTTCTTAGCTTGCACTTGCGTCGAAGAAAGAGTGCGGCGGTGGGAACGATTTATAGTCCCGTGCTATGTGGGATTGAAGAAAACTCATTATACCAGGCACATCGTGGACACAATCGTGTGCATTCATAGTGGCGGTAAGATGATGATGATGATGTGGTGATCATTGGGGTAGTGTTTTCGAGAGCATAAAAGCATCAGTCTCTGTGCCCAACGATCATAAGGTCGAAGCAATAAAAAACTACACTAGAACATGACCTATACCGTGGACTTGTGCTCTAGCCTGAGGTCTTGCCGAGCACTTGAGCGGGTACGGGCGGATTTAAAGTGGAATGCTGATCTATGACCAACTCCTCCAACCAACGAACAGTCGCTCCGTAAATGATGCCGCCAATGGTGCAAGATTGAAATCGGAGTCAATGAAATGCGTTCCTTTCGTTTGCACAGCATCTGGTTTGATGGTTCAGCATGATCATGCCTTATGTGAAGGAATGTTGTTAATTTCCTGGTAATGACCACAGCGCTCGCCGCGCGCACACGCCATCAGATGTGCAAAAATGCGATGACTCGTGCGGAGGATGCTGAAACGTCATCAAACGTTTGGTTACACGTCATCGATGGGGTTTGACCTGCTGGGCTTGGGGATTTAAACACGCCCCGGGTAAAACCCGCACCAAAGAGGTGTTAACCCATCTGCACGGATTTCTTCCTGTCCGGTACACACTCGTCTTGGTTAATCATTCTGTTGATCGATGAGTCAACGATTGCCACTTGGAGCTTTTCTGTTTACCGAATGCAATGGGGCATCCTCCCTCCGGTGAGAGATTGTGTGAAAATATTCAAAAAATGCAAATTCCAGCTTCAAAATACCGCATTGTTTGGGTTTGCGTCGGTGTCGAGTGTGTTTGCTCAACGATTGTCACTTGGTGTCTGACCGTTGCGCTAATAACAAACAGCTGCCAAAGTGGCACAAGCGACAGGGGCCTCTTCTACGGCTCGCGCTTAGGTGTTTGAGGCGGTGAGTACACACAACAAGTTTCCTTTACCGCGAATCTATCGTCGTCCAACGTAGGTGAGTCAGGTAATTGCGAGCGATGGAATCTCGGCAAATGATTCCACGCGTGTGCGGAGATTGATAGTGGAATTTTGAAAAGGGAAAATGAGCGGATTGTTTAAGCATTAACATTGCTAATGTGAATTATTTGACGTACAATCTATAATTAAATTACAGTTCGTATGCTAATGCTACTGGCAGTGTAGTAATTTCATCGGTAATATCAATTGTTTCCTTTGTTTTTGAACCCATATCATCATGTTGGTTGTTTTCTTGTGTTAATTAATCATGTCCATTTAGAGTTTTGCAAATTCCAACAATAATGTGATGTTAATATTGATGTATTATTATTAGCATATGAAGGTATATTTTTCTTTAGTATATTTTGTTTTCTGATGTGAAAGTTTGGCACACAAGCTAACCCTGCAATGTTATCTTTTTTGTCATGCTTTATTCGGATTTAGGATGTGAAATCTTAAATCTTTATATTTTTAGTTCATAATGCGACTAAATAAAAAAAAAAAATTGCTTTTATTTTACAATTTTAGTTGTTAAGTTGCATATAATAGTGTTTTTGTTAAAATTCAATATCAAAAGTTGAAAAAAATGTAAGACAATACTGCCAAATTTTAGGTAAAATAAACATTTTATTTGTAATTTTAAACGCTGTATGCATTGTTTGCTACAAAATCTTATTGTGATCGAAGAAATCGCTTGCTGTCTTATTGGTATATATCCACAAGGAAACCCTTTTACTTCACATCCCTGTCCTGGCTTTCATCCTAGCCTTGCTTAGAGTATCAGTTTTCATCTTGCCACATGTTTCGTTCTGTGCTGATGGCTCAAACAATTCCCTTTCTTGTACACATGGGATGCAGGAATCTGTATCTGCTAAGATCAATTACCATCCTGCAGTTGACTTTTGGTATGTGTGTGTGTTTCTCACATTAAGCAGAAAGCTAGTAATTGGGCATTAATGGCGCCTGGTGAAACACAAGAAGCGCGTTCACATTAACCGAAATTGAAATTCCATTTGTAGCGCAGACACGCTGATTCTTCCATTCTCACGTGATGCGAGTGATCTGGAGTTTGTCAGCGTGCGATGATGCTAATGTCACTTGACGCAGCAATTGAATCAAGAGTGAGAACAGAAAAAAGCAACCAAAAAGTATGTCCTCGATATGTATGAGAAAGATTGTATGCATGATGAAATTTGCTGCAGACACTGCTCCTATTGGAAGGTACTGAGGAACAAAGTAACAAGCTCAGTTTGCGCTGAGACTTTATTTTTGCCCGCTTTTCTCATTTACTCCTGCACTGGGAAAAAGATCCTTATAGCGAAAATTGGATCTTGATTGCTACCAGAGTGCTGGCGCCCATGTGTTTTAATTGATGATGGACGTCTATCGTGCGTATCCTTAATCCCTAGCCGGCTTGAATCGAATGCCAATTCCATATGCCCAACAAACCCATCCAGTCCCACTTAGTCGTCACTTGCAGTGCAGCAGGTTCTGCAGAGTCCGCGTAGATGGAGTCATAAATTTCCGATTAGCGTAAATTTATCGTCCTATAAAATTGTGAAAAATACTGCACTCTTCTCGCACTCTCGGTCAATTTTTTCCCCGTATTTAATCGATTGCCGGACTCTGTGGTTGAATGTCTGGTTTTGCAAAACAGTAAGTTGCAGCTGTAGGGGAAAAGGGTTGGCAGCGCAGCGGTTGAGACACGATGCTGAGCATTGATAGTTGAATTAGAACAGACGCTAGCTATTTGAGGAAATAACACAAGTAGCCGGACCAGACGTCCTCCATTGTACGTATATGGACATTGTCCGCCAACCCGACGCAGTCCTTATCGCGATCCGTCTACGCGCGCCGTCCTTGCCAACGATCGAAGCAGCAGAAGGAAACGTTCTTTCAAGTCTGATCGATCGGTCATTTCCAATCAAGCCCTTATCTTGCGGTTTGCACGGTAAGCAAGGCATTAAATTTGTGCAATAACACAAGAGCACTCTTGCTTCTTGCCCCTCAAGGGCCTTCTTTGAACTGTGGCCTTTCTTTTGTAGCAGAAAAAGTGACAGCTTCACCGGACTTGGCAGCTTGATGGTGGTACTGTCAAAATCGGCCGCCCAATACGGATGAGCAGTGCTCAAATGGGTGGAATCCAGATTAACGATTATCGGGCCCTGAACCACGCAACACGGATGGGGGACGCTTCACTGTCTATCCGTTTATCGGTCATCCGCCTCCCAGTTGGCGAACATCATGAACCTGTCAATCAGATTCGCTTCGATGGCAACCGCTTGATATCAAACCGTTCATTCCGTCTTATGGGCGGGTTTGAACTCCCGCCTGTGTGTGTGGGTGCTGTCCTTGGATTGATAAAAAGGAGCAGTTGTTGCTTGCACTGTTCCAACGATGGAATAACCGTCCGTCGCGTAGACGCTAAATACCGGAGGTCTAGTAAATCGAAGGAAAGGTAATATCTGCCGGTACTAATGATGCTGCTTGCATTGCTCAATGTAGGGCCCAAGCACATCAGAGGAATTACCGGCAGGTTCGCTAGTATGTCGTTGGTGCCAACGTATGGTATTGTATGTTCTCGTGATTCGTGGGGACGAGATCGGGATGAGATTCGATCACGGAAAAGTAATTTTCACGGTGGGAAGCTGGGAGTAAACGTTCGTTGAGCTCGCGTTTTCAACCGAAGCTAGCCGTGCGGTATCTTGGTGAAGAGTTTAGGGTGATCTTTTCCCTGCGCCACTGATCTCGATGGCAAGCGAGATGATATTTTTATCTCGAGACGTTGCTCGAGAGTCCGGAGGTAAACATATGGCACCGGAATGGTACTTGAATTGTAGACGGTGGTGCATATGTATACAAACGCTCATTAGCGAGAGCGCGAGAAAAGTTCATACAAATGGGCCGGCGCATGTGGAAGGCGCTCGTGAATGAAAATTATATTTAGCGCACAGCTGGGTAGTGGGGAGATTCACTCTGCGCCTGGTTTCTACGGGAGATGATAATAACCCGCGAGAGAAGAGAGTGCTTGAAGATAACATTCCCTTTTTGTGAAAATCCTATCTTATCATCTATTGTCCAGAGCTATGCAAATACGCTGAAAGACACTGCAGTTTTTAGAGGAAGATTCGTAAGGCTGATCAGATATTAAAATTCAAAATTTAGCTTGATAGAGCGCAAAATAGTGATCGTATGAATCATAGTAAAACAATCTAAATTAAAAATAATTATTGTTCTCAACTGTCTCAAATGTCCACGTGCTGCTAAAACTTGTCCAGCCCTGTTCACCAGACCAGTTAGCAAGACCGTTCAAAGTAACGGAGATGCGTAACGCTACGTAACGCTGTGTAACGCTTCTCAGCGCGTGATGCGTGTGCGTCATCGTACCGCTGTGCGACAAAAAGCAACTCGTCACGTTGCGTGGTTGCATCGTGAAAACGCGCGGTTCAGCACGCAACACGGAGCATGCTCGATGCGTGTCGTGTACTGGCTGCGCAGCGAAGCAGCAAAAAGAGGATGTCAGAAGTGGGGTTCGAACCCACGCTCCCTTACGGGAACCAGAGCTTAAATCTGGCGCCTTAGACCGCTCGGCCATCCTGACTTGTGCTGGCTGTGAGTCAAAAGCGCTATACAAACAATTCATCCCATGGCCGCACACAGCAAAGTGTTCGATGTGTTGATGCTGTTGACGGAGGCGGGTATGTAGATTTACGAGCGTTGTAAGTTAATTACAGCATGCCGCTGTTGCTATTTTCTCGTTCACATGTTTGATTAGGTGGTATTTCGTTTGCAAGTGCGTTCATGTCAAATGCTGCTGTTATTGTTCTGTTGGTGATGTAATTTTAGATTGCTCAGCAGAACGTATCGGTTTGGCATGCAAACTTGCCTATAGTTTTGTACGATTTGACATCGCATTAGGGTAGTAAAGTTCATTGGTTAGCGGTTGATGAGGATTTATCTTATCGTTAAACACCGATTCGACAGGAAGCTATCAGAGAAAATACTTGTGTTCTCTCTTTGTCGGGGGAACTCTTTACAAGCACGTTGACAATGCTCGCTGAGTTGTGAAAATGAGAAAAGTTGATTTGCTTGTTTCGGAAAACTTTCCTTTCTCGTTCTTCAGAGCATCCCTTATGCGCGCGCGTGTATGGCATCTTGCGGTGGTCTTTATTATTGCCCGCGGCGAGAGCGAAATCTGCATACCGTTGCCGATGAGCATCTAGGTTGGTGTGCTGCGGGTGCGGGCGCAAATATGGTGGCGGCAGTTTTCAATATCACCTAACGCCGCCGCCGCGTGTGTACCGGGGGTGCCGGCTGCATTCGTAATATCCGACGTAGGATCTCATTTAAGTTGCCGCCGCCAGCTCGGCCTCGTTGCTTGCCTGCATGATGTCGAACACACGTAATGCATTCCTGAGTAGAATCTGCTTTTATATGGGGATGATTGTAGTAAGCCCGATTGGCCAGGACGGTAAGGTTCCGCCGAGTCAAGGGTAAGTAGTTTTCAAACAGCTGCAAAGTTAGCGTCTCGCGATTGGGGAGCACAGTGGGGGAAAAGGTATGTTGCACCTTTACCGGCCGCGCCCGGTACACCATTGTGCATAAACGGTTCCGCGCTCGTGTGTCCTCTTTATTGGTTCCCACACAAAAGCACCGATGGTAATTTCAGCGATGATTAATTATGCAAACGAGAGTACGGCGCGGGATTGTGTTAATGAAAATTTGGGCAACAGTTTGTTGCTTGTGTGTGTGTTCCGTTGTTAAGAAGGGTGAAAAGGGACCTGCTACGCTGCTTAAGCTATAGGTAATAGGGGTGGCAAAATAGCTTAGACCTGGCAGGCAACTCAATTCTGGGTAACATTTTTGCGTTTATGATCATTAATCATGCAGGTTGTGGTCGGAAAAATAAGGCGGGAGGTATTTCCAGACCTATTGTCATTTAAGGAGTCATGTTTTGTTTCCTTTTCGTGTGCGTGCGTGTGTTGCTGTAAGTGTGTAAGTATATCGTTTCCTTTACTGCTGTCGCTGCCTGCCCCTTAGGGCCCAAGAGAAAGGTAAACCGTAAACGTGCGTAATGTTAACGGTAATCGCTAGCTTTTTATGGCGGTTAATTACCGATAAAGCTTTTCCGAATAGCAGACCCCGACAATTGTGGCCATCCAATGGGCGTCGTGCATTGTTTGCTGGGCCATGTGTGTGTATGTAGAGTAATAGAATATTTATGGTTGATTTTTATCGAATTGGTTTGCTTTAATACGAAGCGATCAACTATTCTTTCATGGTTAGCGTTACATTGCTGCTCTGTTAATTAATCAATAATAACTTTATATGAAGTGATATTTGTTGATTTGTTTATTTATAATATGTTTATTCAAGCTATTTTTTTAGCATTGTACAATAAAGTAATTTGTGTTTTTTTTGTTCTACGTTTTATATTACACAAATTTTGATATTAATTTTAAGTTAGATATGTTCTTTCCATCCATGTAACTGCATAATTATGTCATTATCATGTTTAATTAATTTTAATTAGTTCTGATGGTTTCGGGTCATTTTTGTTTCGTCTTTACAGATTTTCATACTTTTTGTTTATTTCAATTTACTTGTTGTAATGCCAGGTTGCGTTATGCATTAGTATTTAGTATGCATTCTTTAGTTGTAGTTATGTTTGTGTATCAGTCTTTCATTTTCGTTTAATTTTTTATTACAATCCTTTTTATATTTTAATATACACTTCGCGAAATTAAAATAGCACCACCTGTTGTTTGCAATAATTGTGGAATTACCAATCCACTAAAGATTATTTTACCATATACCATAAATATTTTACATTTGATGTTTACATTTCAATTGTTTCATTCACTAATTTTTATTTGTAATTGTTATTGTAATTGTTATTGTTTGTAATTGCAGTTATTCATTGAAGTACAACATTAAGCCTTCTTTTTATATATTTTTCATGTGTTTTTACGTTGTTGTAATTAAACGTTAGAGTAATATAGCCATAACCATTAATATAGAATCTTTTTCGTTAATTTTATGGCCATCACAAGGGTATTATTAAATAAATAAAACCCAAATTCTTTATTTATTCAAGCGTTTTGCATACGTTACAGTCTTTTACCTTTGGGATACGATTTTGTTTATGTTTTTCCAAGGCAGTATAACGAGATATCAAAAATGACAACCACGAGGGGAAAAAATTCTTCCTTTCAATCAGATTTTAACAAGCTTATCATTTGCAAACATAAAACATAAACAGCGCTCACTCCCATTCGCAACCGCCTCTCAAGTATTGTCCGCCTCAAACCCATGCCATTTACGATCCAATAATCGTAATCACATGCTTTCGTAGAGCCACACTTTACATCTCTGATCGTCATCGAGGTCTTATGACAATCATCACCCCGTACACCTTGTGGGCTGGGGGATGGTGTACGTTGTTCGAAAAGAAAAGCTCTCCACGTAGAAAATGCATAAACAAACACACAACTCAACAACACGGGGGGAACGGGGCAAACGGTATGCTCAAAGCAAACAAAGCGATAAGAAGAAAGAACAAAAAAAAAAATGAACACAGAAAGAAAGGAATTCACAAACAAAACGCAAAACTATCGTTAAATGCCCCCTAAAGGATTGGATGGAAAGGAAAGTGCGGCTGTGAACCAGTCAGTCGGTTTTTATTTTATTATAATCCCCCGCTGCCGTCCCGTGGCGCGCCAGCCAGCACAGCAAAACACTCGGCTAAGAATCGGTCCCCCCCAAGGGGTGGTGCAAAAGAGGAATAAACAAGTTTATCGCATAAAACCTGATTTAGGTGAGAACAAAGAAATGCATAAACTCTCCCTGTGTGTGTATGATGTTGTCGTTTTTTTTACACACATTTCGTTTTCCTCCAAAGGGAAATAATGTTCGCCCGGATTGGATGGATTAAGGAAAATCAAACCGAAGTAACGAGGAGCGCGCGTGCAGAACGGGGAAGTAGTCAGACGGGGGTTTGCAAAAAGGATTCCTTCGCACTTCGGAAAACTACTTCGGTGTGTATTTGTTACAGCTCTGTACCGCACGAGACGAGTTGGATAATCGTTATCGCTCCGGACAGTGGGTGAGGAGAGCTTGGGGTGACGGTATAGGGGGGGTGGCCCCTGGGTTCAATAACCAAATAAATTCGCAATCAAATTGACAGTGTGCTTTTCGTTCTGGTTCGCTTTTCGGGAAAAAATCGGAACCACCCGGGTTTCGGTGCAGCACACAGTGGAAAGGAAAAGCTAGCGAGAGGGGGCGTCTGTGGGTGGGTGTTTGTGTGAGATTATGTGTTTGGGTACGTGTCAATAAAGACGCATTTTACTTGCATCTTCCTAATCGTTGCCATGGGAAGGCCAAGGCGCCAGATCGAAGGAAAATCGTGTTTGCTTGGGGGAAAGTCTTACCAATAGCGTAATAAACCATTATTCGAAGTCATAAAAAGCAGGGAACGGGACAGTTTCCCCCCCATTTTTTGCGGCTTGAAACAGAGTTTGATTTTTGTTGAACGAGCTTTTTCGTCCTCGTTTGCTTGGTGTCATCACGACGTTTCTTCCGTTCCGTGCTTTAATGGGTTGATGCCACACACACAGACACATTAAGAGAAACACAGCTTCCTTCTCGGCCACAGTTGCGAATTGCATCCTTCGCTTGTCGATCGGAATCGTTTTTCGATGTAGCTGGTAAACTTCTTTTCTCAGCTTGTGTGTGTGCTTCCTTTTCCCCCAGAACCGGGTGTACCGAACCCCGAAGCCGATTCTTGTTGTCATGAAATCACACAAAGGCAAATAAATATTTATCACACAGCGTAGCACACCACGCTTACGACGCTGCTGTCGCCCAGGAGTGACGATGAAAATCGTCGGTTCCCTCAGTGGACGGACTGTGCCCATTAGGTGCAAAATCTTGGCAGGGAATGAATGGGGGAAAAATACAGAAAGAAAACACTGTAATATCGCGTTGACATCTCCTCACGTAACCATCACGCGTTACCACTCGCCCGGCGTGCATAATACTGCTGCACTAAGCTTTTTCGCTTCTTAGATAGCATGGCAATGGCTGTTCTTTCTTCGGCGGTCGGTTTTATCGGTTCATCGATAGCGCGCGAGCGTTAGATGGTGATGATGGCGTCCTTTTTTTAGTGAGGGTTATGGAATTTAGGTTTATAATATTCTTGGACAATTTCTGCGTTCAAAACCATGTGTAAAAAAGGGAAATATTTTCCGACGAATGTGATTAGTTGTTAATGAGTTCTCAATTGCAAATTCATTACAAAGTTGTATACAATTTATACAAAATATGAAAGTTTAAGCTTAACTATGAATACCAGCTTATCGTAGAGTTATTATGTTTTTGAATATATTACTCTTGTTGTGCGCTTATTAAATTTGGCATAAGCTACGTACAAACTATAAAAGAAGAAAAATAGACAGTGGAACAAAACAAACAAAAATAATAATAAATTATAACGAGACATCTATTTTTCATCTTTCGACTTTCTGTCGTAATGTTACCTTTTCCTTTGGTTATCTTTTATTAATTTCTTTGTACATTGATTCTGTTTTATTCATCTATGTTTTATACGTTTCATTCTATTCGATTCTATAAACATTCATTCCACTTTATGTTTACTTCGTTGTCTAGTTTAGTTGTCAATCAATTTATATTGTTTCCTTTGTTTTTATTGTAGTTATTTGATTGTTATATTTTTTTTTCTCTCGACTCAAAGTAGTATCATTCTTCTTCTTTTATTTGGTAACGTCCTACGCGGATATGCCGACCTACATAGGCTTTAAAGATATTATACCTTCCATACACCATGATACAAAATCATAATTCATTACAAGGTTTACAGCTCACTTTCGAATGTAAACATTATTATTCATCGCGTGCAAGATGTCAGTGCGCATCAATCTGATATTTAATTTCCATCATAATAATTTTTAATTTCATCAGCATGATTATCAACACTCATCGGTCCATTGTGATCGTTTTTTTCACCGGGGGCTTGAAGCCGCATCTCATCAAAATGAGTGCAACATTTTCAAAATTACAGGGTTTCCAAGCCAATTTCCAACATCTGCAACATTTTCCATTGTATGCGAGATATTTTTCAACAGCTGTCAAATGTTGTATTTGCATCACAATAATGTTTCAGTTCTTCCGCATGATTTTCAACACGACTCAAGCTGGATTGAATTTAATAGTTCTTTGTTATGTGTTATGTGTTGAAACTTAAATTTCATTTTGAAGCTAATAAACTGACAGCTTTTTAACAACATATTGGATGCGGTGAAAAACAATGGTTACATTCGAAACTTACTTGGAAAATCCTGTAATGATGCGCTAGAAAGTGACGTAGAAATGCATATAACACTAGTTTTGTAAATGTTGTACTAATTTAGATGAGATGCGGTTTCCAAACCCCGATGAAAAAACGATGGAAAAAATATACCCATGAAATGTTGAAAATCATGCTGAAGAAATTGAAAATGATTATGACGAAAATGAAATGTCATAATGATGTGGAAACACTTTTTGCACCAGGTGAAAAACAATATTTACATTTGAAAGAGACTGTGAATGTCAATAAAACTCGTTAAAATAATGTAATGAATGATAAAAGCGAAACAGTTTTGAACGCGAAAATGGGTTTTGCTCTTTTATTTATTTCTTGATAATTTTTACTTCCTTAAATGTAAAACAATGAATTTCTGATCACTAACAAATGCTTCACACACGCGCTTTGGTGCAGTAGCGCGCACTTGGTGGGATTCAAAATGTGATTCCAACGCCACCGCAACCTTACCATAGCGTTTCACTTGCCGCTGGCTACCCGAGGCGTAAGGATAAAAAGGAAAACATTTCCTCGGCATCGGGGCGAAAAAACATTTGCCTGCAAGTTAGTTGAAAAGCAATAAATGATATTGTCGGACCGTACAAACCGAACACATCCTCGAGAGAGTGAAGCGGTCATCGTGTGACGGGCGCGGATGGGAAGATTGCGGCGGCGGTTGCGAAAACATGAAAACATTTACCGAACACCACAGATCTCGGTGTGCGGCAAACGAAAGCCACTGCGCGCGACAACTGTTGAAGCAGCGTGGAGCAGCGGGGCAAGCAAAGGAAGTTTTGTTTTCACTGTTTTTGTTTGCCTTTTCGGCGGTGGTGGTGGTGGTGGTACTGGCAGCTGGCAGCAATGTCTTTCGTTGCTTTTAGAGCGATAAAAAGTGCAATCTTCTTATCGCCCTCGGTGCGAAATAGTTCTTTTACTGCAAACGGTGTGCCTCCTCCGCTCCTCCTCGCTCTGGCAATGGCCACTTCACGCTCTCTCCGTTCCTGAGCACAATGTATGCTGCATCCTGACAACCCCCGCGCCCGGGGGTGGTGTTCCACGGGTGACGGCTAGAGACGACATTTTCGCACCACCATTCCGGTGTGGTGCTGCCTGGCAGGGCGAGTGATGATGATGCTGACTTGGTGCTTGGTTTTGTGCAACCCGAACAACTGCAACCGAAAACGTCAACGACAAAGTTGATAAAGATTTCCCAGCCCCCAAATCCGGCAGCAGCAGCAGCAAGCATCCCAAGCTCTCTGCAGGCGATTGGGAAAGAGTGTCGGAAACTCTCCTGCCGCTGCCAACGCGGTGTGTGTGTGTACTAATGCCGGGGAAAGAATGTGCCACTTTCGAGTGGAATGACTTATTTCGGGCAGATTGGTTCTTGACGGAGCTAAGACGAAAGTGAAGTTAGCCGTAGAAAGGTTGGAATGTGCGTGTGGGTTTCTTTTTCTTCACTCTTCTGCTGCAAACAGTGCAGTGAAAGTGTTGTTTTTTCACTCGAATTGGAATGAAAATAGAGTCCACAAAAACAAATCGCTCCAAGAATGGTGCATTCCGGAGGTCACCATTGTTCCGGGCGAGTCGAATGGAAAATCGTTGTCTTTGACTTTGAGGGCTAGCTTTTTTGGTGGGAAACTTTTGAGTGGTTTGTTTCCTTTTCCCTTGAGAGGGGCGTTGGGTAAAGTTGGGAGTTTGGTTCGATGTAAAGCTAACGAAATAAGCTGTCAACTTCGAATTAAAAGAAAATAATTATTTGACCCCTCATGCTGTACTTACAATTCGTCATTGTTCAGCCTCACGTAATAATCGTGTTATCCTTGCGGGATTGGAGGGGAGGCATAACTAATACATTTGTGTGGTGCATAAGTAATATCTTCTTTATGTAATACGATTCATATTTGTGTTCATATCATATGAAATCCCAAGTGGCGAAAGAGACGCTCGAGATCCAAAACCGCTCTAATGTTACAACAACAACAGCTTGAAATCTCAAAGTGATCAAATAAGTCACATGATATTTTCTACTACCACCATTAAATGGTCACTAAGCTTATAAATCAATGTGAGTTTTCCATTATTAACATCAAACACCTGTGATTTCATTCATTTGGTGCCCTCGGACGATAGGGTTTCTGCTCGAATAATAGACGGGGGAAATCGAGCAAGGTTCGCAAAAGGGAAATCGAGTAGCAAAAACGTCCAGTTGTTACTGGTTAGGGGAATTTGGGGCAAGTGTGCCATATGGGGCAAGAGTGCCACCAAACATTTTTCCTTAAAAACTTTAGTTTAATGATCAATTGTGTATACAGTTGGTTGCTTTCCAACGAAAAGGTATACTGAGCCGAATTTCATATTGACCAATCGATATTTCGCATTGTTTTGAACTGATTTATATTGAGCTTCAAAATTGTGCAGAATATTATAATTTTTTCATCCAACCAAATAAGCTCTCAAAAATCATGCGAACAATCAACCGAGAAAATATTTACACCACCGTATAGCTGAGAAAACGTGAAATTTTTTGTGGGGTTAGTTGAAAAAACTTTCTTTTTGTCACTGAAATATTCAATTTCAAAAAAGTAACAACTTTTGGGGCAAAAGAGCCATCTCTATTTGGGGCAAGTGTGCCACCATCTTTCATAGGCGCGAGCTGTCAAAAATGTAAACATTGTTGTAGCGTTCAGTGGTATGGTCCGCTTTTACGAGCGGATTCTACTCCGGAAAAACAGACCAGCAACAACCCATATTGCGATACAGTTTGTGATGAAAAGGGGTTCATTGGTGACTCAAGACATGTAGGAATACATACACTAGTGGTACAAACGTAATTATTTCCAATTATCTAAGAAATACGGTTATTTTAACCAGGTGGCCATCTTGCCCCATGCGAGTGGCACTCTTGCCTTGCCCCATAACCCAAAAACATCGTCTTTTTGGACCCTTTTTAAAACGCTTCAAAAACTATGTTGTTTGCACTTTTTTCAAGCGAAATTCATTTATAAGTGAGGAAATAGATGTAAAATGGTTATGAGATTGAAATCGGCTTTTGAATAACACGTTTTAGTGAGTTATAACTTGAAATGCTTATGGTGGCACACTTGCCCCAAATTTCGCTACTATGGAATAGTTGCTATCAAATCATCATTATTTTTGCGGCAGTGGTGCCTAGCTTCCATAAAACGGATGCTGCTCGAAAAATCCAGTTATAATAACCGTTTCTCATGGTTACGACCGATCTATCGCCCGGCCTATCAAAAGATTGCAAGCAAAATAAATTTTTGTCATCCATCCAGCTCTTGAATTGTTCGAAAAAGATTCTCCAAAGGCTGCTAGACTCCCAGTCGGACAAATCGGACTTAATTTACCTCTATCTTACGACTAAATTACCGGTAATTTAAACCTAATTTAATGGTAAATTAGTAACCGTTAATTTACCCATTCGAGCAGTTTTGACAGATCCTATTCCTTCCTCTATTTTATTTTTATTTTTTATTCGGCAAAATTGTTAATAAATGACACGAAATGTATTATATTACAGTTTAATGGTTATATTCAATCATTTTCCTTAACTTATAAAAACGATTACAATGTATTTTTTTTAGCAAACTCGACTTGAACAGAAAAAGGAAGGTGATGCACAAATAGCACTAATAGACGCAATTTCTCGGCTGTTTTTTTATTTAACAGTTTTGAACATAGCGCCGACGTCTTCTTCCACTAAAAGGTCATTAAAATAATACTCTTTTAGTTCTTATTTATATCTTTTCACAGACAACAAACGACAACACTTCGTACCGCTAAATTGCTCCTAAATTACTGTTATGACAGACACAAAACTGCTCGAATGGGTAAATTAACAGTAGGCTGTCTGACTGGGTTCCCTCGCCTGAGTGAAACAGTGTGTTTGACAGATATTTTCTAGCAGAATAAGCATTGTAAAAAACGCAGGAAAGGGAAGGTTTCACCAGCAAAAACAGTCGATCGTTGGAAAGATATCTAGGATATTTTAAAATATTTTTGTTGTTTTTTAGATTGTATGCATTTCAAGAATTTCGTAAAAAAAATCCTTAATTTACCAAAAAAAAAGCTTCAAATGTCAGCTGTATTCTTAGTATGTTCAGCTCAGTTTATGTTTTGCTTTGATTTTTGGGAAGATGAAGCATATTGCAACACTATTTGTTTCTAAATTTTAAAATGCCTTTTTCAATAATCAAATATTGTGCAATCTTTCTCACCCACAATCTTAAAAAAAGGATGCAATTTCTTCTTGTTGCGCTGACCATTAAACGTGCGCGTGTTTCTCGTAAAACCCAGACCCAGTGATACCCCTCCCGTCCGGCAGTAGTGTCCCAAGCGCTTTGTGAAATCGGAAGAAACGTATGGGTAGAAAGTATGTGTGTGTGTGTGCTGCCCGATTTTCCACTCGTTGCATATTCCGTATGCAAAACTCACGGCGCAAATGAGGCAGAAGAACACATGTACAAACGGATCGTTGCGATGGCTCGTTAGCTGCAGCCTCCTCATGCACGTTGCGCTTGGTTGGGGGTTTTGCGGAGGAAAATAAAATTGGTGTATTTTCCACCAGCACCGTCTGTTGCAAAATAAGAAAAAGAAAGAAAAGTAAAACAAAAATGGAAAGGAAATCACATAAAAGCGATTCGATGTCGTAAAATTTCCCTATAAACGCGGACGAAAAAAAAAACAGCTCTTGATGGACAAAACTTGGGGAGCAAGGATATTTTCTTCCTTGCGATTCTTAACACTATGTAAGAAAGGGAAGCTGCACAAAAATTGTCCCAGGAGCGGGCGATCCCTTAGTCGACGACGGTTCGACGAAGCAAAATCAATAGTCCGCGGCATTACTTTTATGGTACAATAATCGTTATTGGATAAACACGGGGACCATAGTTTCTTATTGCTTTCTTCAAGAGCTGTCGTGGGGGGGGGAGCGGTCCGTTATCCATCCCGCGAGCCGAACATTTACTATGTAGCAACATGCAACACAACACAACCGTGCTCGGCATGGTACAACACGGAGACGATTTCAACGATGGTTTTCGTTGAAAAATGGTGCACAGGCAGGCGAACGGAACGCCCCCTGGCCTTATGCTACTTCCGCTCTCCTTATCGGCAGTACACGCCGGCGACAGAGAAGGCGGAACCGGAAGCCCCGGGTGGGAGGGCGTAAATTGATTATCAATAGCGTGGAGCATTAATTGAATCATTCTAACTCGGCGCCGTCAGTGGTGTACTCTGTTGCAACACGGGGATCAAGCCGGCCCTTCGAGTTGGGCGTCCCTGGCGTCCAGAAGTCGTCCCGGTGTTCTTCCCCACTAAAAGGAACATTGTTTTTAAAGCCGCGAACGTGCATTTTTGCGATGCATTTGCGATCGAACGGCCGTCCCTTCCATGCTGGTAGAGGAAGCGGTGGGGGGATGCGGGATTCATTGCCATTGTTACCATTATTATTGTTGCCATCGCGGTCACCCGGAAGCTCTTTACCGAGCAAGGGGGAGGAAGGGTTGCATCCATTAGGGTGCGGATGCGGGGCTGATGATGCTTTCTTCAATGGTGAGTGCATCATCGTTTGACGTCAAGACTTGGTGTGGTGGGTTCGAGCAACCCCTACAGTGGAGTTGGCTCTCTGGATGCGGCACAAAATCGATGGCAAACAGGACGTGACGGATTTTTCTGACGTGCCTGCACTGCAATCTACTGTTCGTTTTTTTTTCTCCAGTAACCAAGCTGGGCCATAGTGGTGGTATGCCGTTTGCAAGGGAAACGTTATTTTTAACGGAAATCTTATGCACGTCTTCACTCTGCGGGAGGTCGTTATTGTGTGATGGGTGGGTTGCGATCTTTTTAACCCATCAAGTATTGATGTAGTGTTATTGGTTAGAGAGGAAATTGTGTTTATTTTTCAATTTATAGCGCTCTATTGCATTTCTTGTGGTTCAAAATTTTGTAATCTTTTTGAAAAAAGAAGTATGAAATTTGAATAAAAATAGTCAATTTTATTTGTGTAGTATATAATTAATTAGTATATTATAATTAGTAATATAATGTAAAACCTCGAATTTTACTTATTTGAATTAAACGTTCAAGTTATAACAAAGGCACAAAATCACAAAGTAGAAAAATAGACAGAAGGCTGAAGGTGTTATCAGTACAACGATCCGTAAACGAATGATCTTTATTTTGACATTCAGATTATCGCACAGTTGTCACGGTGATGGTCATATTCTGATCCGGCATATTGGGCACTATGGTCTTATCAGGGGTCAAATCTCCAGGATATTACAATAATTTGTGTTTTTTTTTTACGATACATATTAGTACAGTTAACCCTCTCTTATTTGAGAGGCGATGGGACTGTCGAATAAGAGGGGTTTTCAAATTAGAGAGGTTGAAAGTGAATGAAAGGTCCATACAAATAAGAAAGAGACAGAACATTTAGTATGCAGCCTTAACTGTTGCTATAGGAAACTGCGAACAGAATCGCCAATTTGAGCATACATCATTCAATAACCATGGCAACACCATACACAAATAAGAGGGACACAGATTTCAGAGGTTTTCCAAATTAGAGGAACAAAAATGTACTGAAAATCAAGGGACTGTGCAAAATGTTCAAATAAGAGAGGTTTTTCAAATTGGAGAGGTGTCAAATAAGAGAGGGTTCACTGTATTAGCAAACTGTCAATCAATATATGTCAAATGTTTGTTGCTCAATTGTGAACATTTGATGTTTAAAACTGTTCCAATCGTTTGAAACAGGAAAATGGAAAGCAAAACGATTTTCAAATGTATCTTTGAATTGTACACAATTGGAAAATTCCACTATGGTGCAAAGAAACTTTTAATTATTAAAACTAATTGGGATCGGGTGGACCAGAAGATGATACATACAAGTCTAGCCAATTTATTGTTATTTAAGCCTAATTTCACTGTAAGTCATTTTTGCGCAAATAACATCGAGCTTACTCTTAAAATTTCCAGGATATACATTTTCTTTCTCTCTCTCTCTCTCTAGTTCGTGGCCAATTAATACCGCTTGTCGTTTTGCCTGTGATCCGATCCGTGTGCTATATAGCTAGGTCATGTTCATTCCCCGAAATAGAACAAGCTTATACTCATCACGCATAAGCTTAATCATTAGAAACGACCATACATTTCGCACCGTTGTGCCTCCTGCTGAACTCCCACAGCGGCTGTAGATTCATTTAATCGAGCACAACACGTCCACTTTTCATCGTCCGGATGTTATTAAAACCACGTACCACAGGGCTGGACTAGCACGACTTCAGTGCGAACAGTGCAAGCCAGCGCACATCAACTTGCTCGGACAACGCGGATTAACCATTTCGTATTATGGAGTGATACCGTCAACGGGATGGGTGGTACCATTGTCCTGCTTTATGCCCTCCTTCTCTCTCTCTGTCCTCATCTCTTGTTAGTATATGCAAGTACCTCCCATCGGAAGTGTAATTAGTCATTCGCAACAAACGATAAAAAATAACCACCACACCGACGTGAATAGAAAGGAAGCAGAGGGTACAACAAACAGACATACATTGTTTTACATACTGTACGCAAACCTGTCGTTTGGTTTGTTGCGGGTTGAGACAGGGGGCCACTGTTATGTTGGAGGGACGGGTTCGATGGGATCGGTAACCCACCATTGAAGCATTCATCACTTACGGCGATTGGAATCATTGTCACTTGCAGGCGCACACTCGCGCTGACCCCGATCGGTGTTTTGGATTTCGTTTTATTGTACCCCGGGCCTGGCTCTGTGGTCAGTTTCGGTGGGGGGAGAGGAAGGGTTTGGGTTGGCAAGGTTGGAAACAATTCTATTTATGCTCTCGGTGCTGGCTCTGGCTCCAGCCGCACCGAACCCCGGGAACCCCGAGTGTGGTCGCTTTCGAGTGTGTCAATCAATATGGGCGTACACTGCAGCAGTGTGTATGTGTGTGTGTCCTGCCTCGCATTCTAGCTGAGTGGGGGGGTGGGGGGTGGGTAGTGGTTGGTGTGTTGTTGTGGGCTCTTCCTGGCCGGCGGCCGGTCGGCATGTTGCTGGTACGGCGGAACGGTGACTAGAGGACGGTCTAAAAAGCCGCACTCGAGAGCTCGAGAGCGGTTGTTACGGGTGATGACGATGTCAATGCGGCGTCCTCCGGCTCGAAGGACCAAAATAATCGAAGTAGGCGAGGATGTATAGCTGTGTGTGTGTGTGTTTGTGTGAATACAATATAAATAAAATCCATATCGTTCGCACACGATACACCCAGCATCCCTGATGTGCTGGCTGGTCCGGTATGGACACCCGGTTCTGGCAGGGACTATTCAACAATTCCAGCACAATGCTTACTTCTTCACCTGCTGTGAAGTTTATCCACTTGAAATCAATCTCAATCAGGCCAATTTCGATTTTCTATGATCACGGCGGTGTGAGAGGGTCGTGTGGTGTGTGTGTGTGTACCAGAGTCCTATAAAAAGCCTTTAACGCTGCCCAATGTGGAACGATGCCAACAGCAGGTCCCGGTGCTTCAGATATGTGTTTGTGTACGTGTGTCGTTAGTGCACAACCCCATCATCTCCTGTCACCCTCGACCCTGTGGTAGAATTATTTTAACTACCGCTCACAAAGTCATCACCATCAGGAATTGCTGAATGAATGCAGGCAAGGTGTGCGCATAGTTTGTGGGTGACGGCACGGCCGGGGTTCGATCGCTTAGAATGCGAGCGTCAAGTGCACTAAAAGCACGTCGATTATTGACCGATGTGACAACTATTAGTTGTGTGTGTGTGTTGTCTTTGTCAACTTGTAGTTCCGGGCAAAGCGTTCGCCTCTCGGCAGGACCTCTCCGCGCAACACACAGCAGCAGGGAATCGTTTTGCTATTTCTAAAATGCTGCCTGAGGGTGTCGGAGAGAGGGTCCTGCCGGCAGGCATTTAGTCGATAATCCTTGCTGACAGTAATCGGTACCCGGAACACACATTTTGTCACCGCACACATCGCGATGTTATCAACCAGGCAGGCGTGTGGGACGCTGCTGTCCCGAATGGCTAATGGCTTAAGGGTTATTTATAGGAATCCATTCAATCCTGGAGTGTGCTGGGGACCGATCAAGCCTTCATTAATGGGTCGTAAGCAAAAATCCTACTATCTAGCCTGTTTGTTGATCTGTTCTCTGAGGTGTGTACTGGCACGGCAATTGTTTCAGACGAGAGCTTAACGGATAATCTAGAATGAAACGATCGATTATGGATGCATGTTTCCCAGCTGTAAGGGAAGAATTTAATAAAATATTGTAAGATTAAGAATTTAAAGTATTAACTATCAACTCAACAGGATAGTTTGGATCTAGAGCATTCCTTGGCGGCTATGACTCATTCTAATCTGATTATCCGTTCATTTTCCTTTCAAACATACAAACAAACGCACGCGAGACGGTACAATTGCTTTTTGAATTTCTTTACACGACTCCTTCCGATCGGATAACCGATTTACTTGCTCCACCGGGAGCTGCCAGTTCTAAATTTGCGTTGAAATGGTTTCCAACAAACAACCAAGCACACACACACTATATTGGACCACAAAACAGACCCACAACAACGGTCGCAATATCCGTTCTACGTTGTCGTAGATTTTTATGATCAAACTCTCAAAAGACCACACACAAACACAGAGAACCAGACGAAAAAAACGAAGTCGTCAAATTCGGCATCAGCTCGAAGCTGCTGTCATTCACTCTACCTAGTTTTTGATTCGTTAGTTTTCTCTCCCAACCTCCTCATCCTCAGCCTGCGGGAGTTTGATTCTTTCGAAAATGGCTCCAAAGCGACCTCTAGGACCTAGAAACCTTGGATCAATAGAAGGATATGCAAATCGATGCTTCGGTCGAATTTATCGCTCTAGGAATGTAGACGTCGGTCGGCAAAGAGGATATCTTTCCCGTTTCGTTTTGTGTGTACTGTGATACGATATCGAACGGAGGGATGGATTTCAAAAGGGATATAGATCGTTGGATTTTGTGATTTGACCGTTAACACCAGTCGAGCTAATGTTTGGAAAATCCCTGGGAACAGTTTTAATAGCGGTTTGGCCCCGCTTTTCGTGTCCTCTCTCTCTCTGCTTCGCTATATATTGGCTATCGTTCGCTTCAGTTCGTCGTCTGTTTCGGCTGTCGTTAGAACCATTTGGAAAGGATTCGTTTCGTTTTGTGTGTGTGTGTGAATAGAAGAATCCTGATCGAAGTTTTAAATTGTTCAATCATACTATGAGCCCGCGCAGTCGAGTCCCTGGGGGTTTGGGGGAACGTATCACTTTCAGGAGGTTATTGCTTTTGGTTTCACTAATCGAGTGTTGGTTAAAATGCCTGCAAGAAGAAAAAAAAAACAGCTCGGTTTACTGGAGGACTCTGTTAGCCTGAATTTCACCGGCCATCGGGAGGAAGGACAACAAAGCACACACATTGAAGAGGCGGAAATTGTAGTTGAAAGCTTTTGTGATGTGATTTCCTCCTGCCGGAGTCCCGGCGTGAAAGCCTACCCATGTTTTACGTCACCGGATGTTTGACGCGTCCAAGAGGGATGCTGTCAAAATGAACACCCAACACACCCAAGAACGCTTTCCAACAGTGTTAATGTAAGAAAGATTCGGTTTTTCTGCTGTTGTTGTTGCTGTAGATGATGAACGATGCGATGAGCAATAAGGAAATTACATCGAAAATAACGCTGGATATAATTTAATCACTACCAATCATTGCTCATGCTCCCCTTCGAATACCCTCCCGAGAAGCATACAATTTATTAGCCCGCCTAAACGAATCAATTAAAACTGTGTGCGTGCAGTTCCGGGGATGCATTTAATTGCGGTCGGTAAAGTCCGCCAAAGTGGTGTCCCTTTGGCGGTTGCCGAAGAAGAAACCGTTGGCGCCAATCGGGCGGGCCAGAATTGACTCAGAGTAGGGACACACGCTGTCATCGGGTTAAGGCGCATGGACTACGGAGAGACAATTTAATTAAGACCACAAGTAGAGTGTACTACGTGAAGCAGGCACACCGAGAGAGAGAAAGATAGAGAGAGCAAGGGAATGGCGAATAAAAAAGAAAAATGAAAGGTCCACAGCAAAAGGACCCGATCGAAATATGGGCAGTGGTGTGGCAAGTTGTGAAAGTAATTGACACGAGCGAACGAGGAGCAGCAGCAAAAGAGGATGCAAAATGAGAGAGTGTAAGGTGAAGCCGCGCAACTGGTGTCGTTGTGTCGTCTGTGGTTGCCAATTTGTTCTGTTCGGTGGGTCCCTTTAGGTTCCGCCGTCTCAAACGGGGAAGGATGCGCGCCCGAAGGGATATATTTGTTGTTTTTTTTCCTTTCCGTAATCATTATTGCTACTGTTTTTTTGCCCGTTCTCTCGAATCGTAGTAACGCAATTCTTCGATCGGGGTATGTGTTTTCGTTCGGCTCGGCTAACTTGTAAAGACCGATGGTCATAATTCAATTGCGAACGAATTGATTCCCTATTAGCGGTTCTGCGGAAGTCCACAGACAGAGCGAAAGAGTATTGTCCGCGTCGATGGTATCTCGAGCTTGGGGAGGAACCTTCCTCTCCCGTTCTAACTAGACAGAGTGTTTACAGCGATTGGCATCGTGATGGTATTTTTGTGTCTGCAATTTTTCACCTTTGCACTCGTGCGGCGGCAGTATCGACACGAGCAAAAGAAACTTTAGTCTTAACTCTTTGAACTGCTTTTGCTGCAATCGAACGCGCCCTTGCTTGCCCATTAGTAAGTAAATTGACAGTTATTGCGCTGACTATGCTCCTCGATTGTCGTTTGTCGAGTTGTTTGTCATAAATCTAACCAACCCAACTAACCAACTAACTGCTGCAGATCAGTTGGGGCTGAGCTGTTGATAACTCTATGTTCTTTTGGAGAGCGAAAACTTGTTGCCGTTTTTGGCTTCACAACTGTGATTCGATTTGGCTCTGCATTGAAAAAATGGGGCAAGGCAATGCGTTATCCTTTCAAGTTCGATTCGTTTATTGATCCGTTTGAGTAGTGCATTAGAGAGTACCATTGCAAAAGTATAAACTCTGGAGAAATGGACACCAAGTCAGGATGGCCGAGCGGTCTAAGGCGCCAGATTTAAGCTCTGGTTCCCGTAAGGGAGCGTGGGTTCGAACCCCACTTCTGACAAGCAAAAGAGGATGAAATTTGTGGAATTGTGATTTATGTTACAATTAAATTCCGCACGTTTTATTACAACGAAACAATTACAATTATTTCCAAGACTTTTTCAGTAACTGGACTTTTACTTTACGTACTACGTACTACGTACTTCAATCTGATTGACTGCATTCCCTTAAATCCCTCTCTAAGTTGTAATTATGTGTGTAACCTCTAATGTAGTAGTTATCTAAAAGTTACAAAATGGTTGTTGAGAGCTGCTAAATATTACTTTATGAAACAGGAAAGAGTAAGCTGTTGTTTTTTTTTGTATTTTTGTTGTTGTAAACATGAAACACCATAAATAAAAAATCATTATTTTATTTATTTATTTAATTGATAGCGTTGATAAAAGTCTGCTGTATTATTTTGTTGATTTTTTTTAGAACCATAAAAACCCAGTAAAAATGAATACATATTTTGTTACTAGCGGTGTAGCTTGTCCTCTTACCTCGACCTGTTAATAAAACATAACAAAAAGAGTAACAGATGTTAGTAAATTACTACAGCTGTACAAACGTTTGAAAATTTGTTTAGTATGAATAATGTAGATGAATATGAAATTTCATTTAAAATAGAAAATATGTGCTTTTGGTGTTGCAACTAAGGTTTTGCCGTGCGACTGTCGCACGTAATAGTTGCGTTTGATGATTGTCACACGAATGGCTGTCGCGCAACATTTATTTCGTTGTGCCGTTAGAAAACGTTTGAAATGAATGGAAGCAACGATGAACGGCAGAAACGTAGCGTAGAATTAGTAGGCCTGTAAGCACCCTCTTGTTCAACCGGGTCCTGTGGCGCAATGGATAACGCGTCTGACTACGGATCAGAAGATTCCAGGTTCGACTCCTGGCAGGATCGCTCATGAGAAACTTTTTTTATTTTTTTCTTGTGTTAACGTGGAAATAATAGTGACACTTGTGTGATGTTTTTCTTCTATTTTTTTTATTTTTAGCAAAAGTACTTGATGCAATTTGGATACTTGGAAAAATCAAACATCGAAACGGGCAATCTACGAACGATCGAAGAACTGGAGCAAGCGGTTCGTTCGCTTCAGGTGAGTCTACTAAATGCCGTATACGTAAAATCGCAACATACTAGTTTTAATCTATTATTTCTTTTACAGAGATTCGGAGGTCTCAAGGAAACCGGAACCGTCGACGAGGAGACGCTCGCACTGATGCAAAGGCCACGCTGCGGTGCTCCGGACGATAAAGATTCGCTAGACTTCCGGCCATCGTACGAAGTGCGCCTGAAGCGGTCTCGGTCTCGACGGTACGTCATCCAGGGTCAGAAGTGGCAGAATCCCATCGTAACTTACAGGTAAGTGCACAGGATGTAGCAAAATCATTTTCAACCCCACGCACCCCAACCCCTACCAACCAGACCAATGACATGAAAGTGTCGCGTGCGCTTCGATACTCAATTTATTACTTAATTAAATTAAAACACAATCAACCTCGTAACTGATTTGGAAAAGTGGCACCTTCCCATCTCGGGCCGCCCCGGTGCCGCCGTCAATGGGTGCGCCATCTCACTTGACAGGAACAAATTGGCAAACAGCCGTCGTCTCGGCGTCTCGGTGGATGCAACGCGGCCAAGCAAAGGGGTTAGATTTAAACTGTTTACTTAACGTTTTAGGGAAGCAGATGGATCAATAGCACCGCGTACACCCACTGCACTTGCCCAGCGTAATTGAACTGCAAAGAAAATGAATCTTGTCCTCCTTTTGCCCCAGCCCCAGGTTTTGCTCGCTCAGATTCCGCCCGAGACGAGACAGCTAAATCGAATTGACAACTTGAGTGATTTTGTTTGTGTGGTGCTCCCGTCCGCTTCCGGTGCTAATTGTGCGCTTAATGAAGTACGGATAATTGACATCCCTTTTGGGAGGAGGGATGGGGCTAAGCCCGGAAGTTGGGAGAACATCTGCTCTCGGGGGTTTTGCAATTGCAAACAAGCGTCTTGTCCTTCTTCTCTAAGGTTAGGGTGAAGAAGTAGGCTCACGGTGGTGCGGAAGAAAGTCAAACAAACGCTTCACAACACAAACTTTCTTCACCTTTGTGTGCTTTGCTGTTCCGTGCCGTCCGGGTATAATGTTCTTCCCCGTGGTATGGGACAAAGTTTAGAACAAGACTGCCAAACTCCTTCTACGGTTAAGGGGTGTTCTCTGTCTTGATTTTGTTTTTTGCCTGCTGTCATTTTGGCATGGTTGGTAGCTTTTTTGGTAGTTATAATTCTGTGTTCCTCCTCTCTTTTGAACTCGCAAACCGTTAAACTAATGCAACGGCGGGACGCCGTCTCGTGCAGTCGTCGTTGGTCAACCACTTGTTGGATGTTGTTCAGCATTTGGTGGTTTCCTTGGCGGTGTGTTTTTCATCCCAGTCTCAGTCCGAAGCTCACACACACACACACACACACACACACACACACACACACACACACACACACACACACACACACACACACACACACACATATATATATTGTTTTGTTTATGCCTGACGACCTGGCTCTAAACAGTAGCTCGTTTAACAGATGGACTCACGTTTCGCTCACGGAGGACTCTGTTCAGTGTGTCAAAGTCTCCGATCCTCGGGACTGGCTTGACAAGGAAAGCTTTCTCCCTGGGTCGCCATTTTTATTTACATCACGTGCAGCCAAAAGAACCACGTCACGTGGAGCCACGTGCCTCTGAGTATGTCTACGTTTTGCTTCGCCAGGGATTCATCGTCCTGTACCGAATGTCCTTTTCAACCACTTGCAAGGGTTTGATGAAGTCTATGTGGCCCGTTCTTCCTGAGTTGTCAGAAAAAGAGAATTGGCAGTAAATGGTAAGAAAAACAATTGTTTCTTGCAACCAATGCAATTTGCCATCTCTGGTAAGCTTTTTTTTGGCAATCCAAAAACCTGAATATAAACTGGAAAATGTGACAACATAAAAGCGGTTAGAAGTTTATGAATTGCGCTAGCAGAAGCGGAGTAATGCACCAATGTAAGACAAGGAACTTCGGGGAATGAAACCTAAAGCTGTGAAAAAGGTCAAAACTTTACCGCTGACGAATGTTTCACAGAAAAAGTGTTTTCTTTCCGGCAGTAGTATTTAGCTTAAAACTAGTCGGTGGTCCTGTCGGGAAGCCGTAACGCAAGTTGTGTGTATGCTTGTTGAAAACCTTTGCAAATGTTTTAGTGGAAAGGTGGAAAGTTTTCCCTGGCTGTGAATGGCGTGGTTTTGCGTAATTGTTTGCAAATGTTGTCTGATTGTTTTCCAAACGGGGTTGTTTCCGGCTGTTTTACCAATAGGTTTGGCCTTCCGTAGGTGCTGTACTGCGTAACATTGCCTTGTCATGGCTTCTTGGTAAAGTTTCTTTTTCTATGAAGTTTATCAACAACAGGAAACAAGACTTGTCGAAGAAAATCTGTGCTGTGAAACAGTTTTAGTAATGTTTAACATTTAATAATTTTAACTAACAGTATTTCTCAAATATTGAATATCGATTAAAATCAATATTTAGAGCTATTTTTACAAACTTGATTTATATTTTTTGAATGTATTAGACTTGAATTTAGTAATAAATTGTATATATCTCATAACACCTAAAGTGGCCTTTTTGCTGAATTGCGCATTTGTAGTAATTATGTGCTCTCTACCGAAAACAATAAACATATCGGTGATAGTTAGATGTTCATTGCTGATACTCAATGAAAGTAGGTCATGACATGCCGAACGCTACGTGCGAGTGCTTGAGTTAAACCCTATAATCTGACTGACAAGCTGGGCTCAATGCCGACGCAAGCATAATCATGATTTTTCTGGCTGTGAACAGTGCTGCCAAATGCTATTGTCACAAGCACCAACCAATCACATGCTTGGTGACATTTTGTTTAGCACCCAACTCTTGGACACTCAGTTTGTCACGACATTTTCTGTGGGTGATAATAACGACATTCTTGGAATATACTTGGTCTCGCTCTGTCTAGTTTGATGGCCTGTCGAGTCAAATTGAGCGAAAAAATATGCTCATTTTGTTGCTTGGGACCACTCGCACGCACCGTATATCTCCCGTGACTATCGTGATGATCACCTACAGAAAATATCGCAACCAAGTGACGTATCAAGAGTTGTCACAAAATGTCACCAAGCATGTGAGGCTCGCAGCAACTGTTTGAATCTCACCTATGATCATCACAGTAGAGCTCATTATTATCAATAGAGACATTATTTTGTTTCAGGCGGAATTTGTCATGACTATGTCAGTGACGTTTTGCAGAACTGATTGCAGTAAAAAAAGTCATGACAAAGTAACTGACAAGCAATGGATGCTACATTGGGTACACCTCCATTCTTGATAATATTACTGCCCACCCGAGGGCATCCAATTGATTAAAATTCCATTTTGAGCATTCCATTTCCGATGCAATTACGCCTCAAACTGGAAATGTTGTCATAATTGTCGTAGTGATTCGAGAGCCACCATACGCGCATGAATGTTATTTTAACGGCTGATAGAATGTATTAAATGGGAAACCTATGTGTCCTACATTGTATCATAGGTGTGCTGAAACTAAACCACTTCTTCCAAAGCGCCAGGCGGCAGCATGCAGCAGCGTGAACGTTGAAATCGAATTTTAATTTCTGCGCGTTCCATATCGACTGTAATTAGATTTCGGAAGCGAAAATCTTCTCCTATAAGCATATTTTCCATTAAGGAACGAGGCACCCATATACACAGACACAGTGACACACCTGCCTTCCCTTGCCGTCGTCCTGTGTCACCGTCGACGTCCTGCATTTGCTCCGGCCCCAGTGCGACCGAAGCGACCGAAGCAATTTGCTACTAATAACAATAATTAATATATAATGTAATATTATCATCTCGTCGCAGCGGTCTCAGCCACTGCTTCTGTCTGCTTCCTTTGCCGTCGTTGGTTCAGGTGGATTCTCGCTCGCTGCAATGTAAAAACGGGGCTTCGCCGTGTGGCTTGTTGTTGCATTCCGTCGTTGTCGTTTTTCTTCGACGGCCGGGGCCAACACTCGCATTGCTCTCGTGGGAGCAATCTGTGTGTGTGTGCGGCACCAGTCGAGACAGGAAACCAAGAATGATGGGATTCGACCTTCTTTATATTGATGGTGTCGACGGTAGGGAGGCAGTGTGTGGGTGAGCCCTCTGTCCATGGCGCGCTGGACAGAGCGCTGAGCCCTTGGGAAAATGCTTTAATTGCTTTCTGTAGTAGCATTCGTTGAAAGCTTTTCCCTACCCTGCTGCATCGGGTGGCATTCCTACCCTGCTGACCTCCTAGGTGGTGCGCTAACCCCTTTGGTTGGTTGATTGGTGTGAATTTTTGGGGATGGAACATCTTCAGGACAGCAGGGACATACGCCCCGGTGATGTTTTATCTGCTAACGGTACGGAATACTGTGAGTAGTGTGAATTAGTGATGTGCTGTGTAGAGCGCACCCACGACTCCGATCCGACTCCGACTATTGTTAGTTCGATTCCGACTCCAGCAAAATGGAACCACTAGATCCGCCCGGAGTCGGAGTCGTTTGGAATCGTCTGGAGTAGACCGGAGTCGTCCGGAGTCGACGACTCCGAACGACTCCGAACGACTCCGGACGACTCCGATTCCGGGCGACTCCGAACGACTCCGGACGACTCCGGACGACTCCGAACGACTCCAAACGACTCCGAAAGACTCCGACTCCGGACGACTCCGGACGACTCCGGACGACTCCGGACGACTCCGAACGACTCCGAACGACTCCGAACGACTCCAAACGACTCCGAACGACTCCGAACGACTCTGACTCCGGGCGACTCCGAACGACTCCGAACGACTCCGAACGACTCCGAACGACTCCGAACGACCCTGAGCGACTCCGGATGACTCCGACTCCGGGCGACTCCTGACGACTCCGAACGACTCCGAACGACTCCGAACGACTCCGAAAGACTCCGGATGACTCCGGATGACTCCGACTCCGGGCGACTCCGGGCGGCTCCAGGCGACTCCGTACGGCTCCGGACGATTCCGAACGACTCCGAATATTGCAGCGAGGACCTACCTTCCGGAGTCGATTCCGAATTTATCGGAGTCGGATCGGAGTCGACTCCGAATTTTTCCCAACTTTACCCATCGCTATTTTGAATAGATAGCAACGAGGCGCGTTTGGTTCTTAGAACTGATAATTGTCACTATCGTGGCTAGAAATGTTCGAGTGGGCTTTTAGCTCACTTTCCAATCAGAAAAGATAGGATACACATCTAATATTTAATTAAAAAAGCAATATAATTAGACGTTCTATCGCGATTTTGAATGCAACTCGAGAAACAATTCAATTTGAAATAATTTCAACACTGATTCACAAAAGATAGCCTATTTAGTAATTTACCCACAATTTCATTAAATAAACGACTTCTTCTCTCCTTAATTGGTGCAATATTCATTCTACCAAGATTTAAGTAATAATTTAAATTTAATTTAAATCCCATTATTGATTGAGAGCTTTTACGATTCTAGCCAGCAGTTCTATATAAGGAGCGTAGTTTATATATATATATATATAAGGATTGAAAATGTTTGGGGGAAGAATTAATGGCTGGTATTATTGAATCCGTACGTAGCGGCGGCGTACGTCCCGACACTCATTTTCCTAACGTACTAGATGGTTGCTACAGTTATTTACCGCGGCGTTATAGGACCGGGTTCAAGAAATGTGTTGCCATCCCTAGAATTTCATGTGAGCGCCGTACGTTCCCGCTACGAACGGATTCAATAATACCAGCCAATATTTCACCAAGAAACGTTAAATCTGTTTATTTATTAAACGAAGCCATCTGGCCATGCTAGCGGACCGAGCTTAATACTAATCTTTTAACACTCAACACATCGTAACACTCAATGCTCACTTAACACTCAATACAAACACTCAACACATATTGCAAGAGCTGATCACAAAAATAAATTAATAAATGAGAGTTTCGCTCGTCAGTATAAGCTGCGCAACCTTTTTTTGAGTACATTTACACTTCCATGCTAGGTTGTGACAGTATCTGTCAAATGGATACAACCTGGATGATGTTTATTGTTCCACTAACATGCTTAATTTTCAGATTGTTGACTAGAAAAAGAAAATGCACGATTGTTGGCTAGAAATAGACATCTGTTAATATCTGTATTCCTCTTCCTATATTTTTGGTATATTTCGAACATCAAACTATCACTTATCAAACTATTACTAGCTGCTGCATTTAAGCTTTATCATAATTTTAATTTAAAGAAAATAAATAATTATAACATAACTTACTGCTAACAATAAGTTTAACAAAATAAAGCACCCTGTTGGGCTGTTCCGGTTACTCACCACGCACCAACTCAATCGCCATCCACTCGACGTCAAATGCAGATTAAAATCCTATCGCTTGCTATATCGGTAAGCTTTCGTTCACTGTCATCCAGGCTCAACAGAAACACGTGGCATTGCACACAGCTAGCCACACAGCTCTGTCACACTAAGGGACGTGAAAAACAAAAAAAAAACCCTGTCCATAAGCATTAAATCACAGCGAACCGAAGCGATGTGTAAGATTGGTTCAGCTTGTATGTATTTTTGTTGCTGTTACAAAACACCACCTGCTAAGCCACCTTTCCACCACCGTCCAGCTGGTTGATGAGTGGCCTAATGGATCGATGGATTGAGCCCCTGGTCCCCATTACCCGTGTCCATTCTGACCTTTTTTTCGTTGTTGCACATTTTCAATCAAGCAAGAAAAGCAACAGGTTGAAGAGAACGGACGGCGGCGCATATAGGAAAGAAACTTTCATTTCGAACCAGGATAGTATGTCTCCCGTGTCCCGGTGTGTGGTTGACATGGCCATGGTTGTGTCAAACAAGTGGTAGGCCCCTCGCCGTATGTGCCTTAACCCTTCGCATTGGATG